>NC_139218.1:107137741-107613643 GCF_055691185.1 Crinia signifera | reverse complement strand
GGGGGATAAGCAAATCAGTACTGTGGCAGGAAGTGACTGCTTGATGACATCCAGGAGTAGCACTTACCTGCCCGAAGAAGAATCATGCTGTGAGGTCTGCCAGCGTCGCTGGATCGTTGGATGCGTAATATGCACTGTTTCTCATTTTTTGAAAGCCTCAGGGGGAGATTGTCTAAGGTAAAAACCCCGTTATCTGGGTTTTTACCACATTTTGGGATGCTCTAAGCATCCCCCGCTGGGTTACCGCGGCGGGTGGCATCGCCTAAAAAATCTGGCGATGCCCCATAGAAGCCAATGGGCTTCTAACGCGAACCCACTGCCGCCCCGCACAGACCCCCGCCGCCCAGCACGGACCCCCGCCGCCCCGCATTGCCCCCTCACCTGTGTCCGGGCAGCACAGAGCTGTGCTGCCTGGACTTGTAAGCTCCTCCCTGCACTGATCCTCTTCCGGGTGCAGGGAGGAGGAGAGCCCGGCGCAGCAGCGCCGGGTGTGGGAGGGAGGGGAGAGCCGCCGGGAACTGCTGTGACCCGGCGACTCTCACCGCAAAGGACAGCTCTTAAAGCAAGAGCTGTCCTTTGCTATAATTATCGCATATATTTATTTTGTCATAAAATAACATGAATGTAATCGTTAAAAATATAACTATATATCGGGAATAATAACTGTATATAGCGGGCATAATACTATGTATAATCATGTACTATATAATAATGAATGTAATTGTTAAAAATATAACTGTATATAACGGGAATAATAACTGTATATAGCGGGCATAATACTATGTATAATCATGTACTGTATAATAATGAATGTAATTGTTAAAAATATAACTGTATATAACGGAAATAATAACTGTATATAGCGGGCATAATAACTGTATATAATGGGCATAACACTGTGTATAATCATGTATTGTATTATAATGACATTTTGGGGGATTGCTTGGTAAAAATGTTTCAGGATTTACTGTGAGGTCAAATCGTGACCTGGTCGAGTGCTGGAGGTGATAGAGTCGCGAGTCACTTGTATAGGTGTAAAAGAGATTTTGATTTGGGACTCCGCGGATCCAAGAAGAAGAAGGGGGATGAGCAAATCAGTACTGTGGCAGGAAGTGACTGCTTGATGACATCCAGGAGTAGCACTTACCTGCCCGAAGAAGAATCATGCTGTGAGGTCTGCCAGCGTCGCTGGATCGTTGGATGCGTAATATGCACTGTTTCTCATTTTTTGAAAGCCTCAAGGGGAGATTGTCTAAGGTAAAAACCCCGTTATCTGGGTTTTTACCGCATTTTGGGATGCTCTAAGCATCCCCCGCTGGGTTACCGCAGCGGGTGGCATCGCCTGAAAAATCTGGCGATGCCCCATAGAAGCCAATGGGCTTCTAACGCGAACCCACTGCCGCCCCGCACGGACCCCCGCCGCCCAGCACGGACCCCCGCCGCCCCGCATTGCCCCCTCACCTGTGTCCGGGCAGCACAGAGCTGTGCTGCCTGGACTTGTAACCTCCTCCCTGCACTGATCCTCTTCCGGGTGCAGGGAGGAGGAGAGACCGACGCAGCAGCGCCGGGTGTGGGAGGGAGGGGAGAGCCGCCGGGAACTGCTGTGACCCGGCGACTCTCACCGCAAAGGACAGCTCTTAAAGCAAGAGCTGTCTTTTGCTATAATTATCGCATATATTTGTTTTGTCATAAAATAACATGAATGTAATCGTTAAAAATATAACTATATATCGGGAATAATAACTGTATATAGCGGGCATAATACTATGTATAATCATGTACTATATAATAATGAATGTAATTGTTAAAAATATAACTGTATATAACGGGAATAATAACTGTATATAGCGGGCATAATACTATGTATAATCATGTACTGTATAATAATGAATGTAATTGTTAAAAATATAACTGTATATAACGGAAATAATAACTGTATATAGCGGGCATAATAACTGTATATAATGGGCATAACACTGTGTATAATCATGTATTGTATTATCATGACATTTTGGGGGATTGCTTGGTAAAAATGTTTCAGGATTTACTGTGAGGTCAAATCGTGACCTGGTCGAGTGCTGGAGGTGATAGAGTCGCGAGTCACTTGTATAGGTGTAAAAGAGATTTTGATTTGGGACTCCGCGGATCCAAGAAGAAGAAGGGGGATGAGCAAATCAGTACTGTGGCAGGAAGTGACTGCTTGATGACATCCAGGAGTAGCACTTACCTGCCCGAAGAAGAATCATGCTGTGAGGTCTGCCAGCGTCGCTGGATCGTTGGATGCGTAATATGCACTGTTTCTCATTTTTTGAAAGCCTCAGGGGGAGATTGTCTAAGGTAAAAACCCCGTTATCTGGGTTTTTACCGCATTTTGGGATGCTCTAAGCATCCCCAGCTGGGTTACCGCGGCGGGTGGCATCGCCTGAAAAATCTGGCGATGCCCCATAGAAGCCAATGGGCTTCTAACGCGAACCCACTGCCGCCCCGCACAGACCCCCGCCGCCCCGCATTGCCCCCTCACCTGTGTCCGGGCAGCACAGAGCTGTGCTGCCTGGACTTGTGACCTCCTCCCTGCACTGATCCTCTTCCGGGTGCAGGGAGGAGGAGAGCCCGGCGCAGCAGCGCCGGGTGTGGGAGGGAGGGGAGAGCCGCCGGGAACTGCTGTGACCCGGCGACTCTCACCGCAAAGGACAGCTCTTAAAGCAAGAGCTGTCCTTTGCTATAATTATCGCATATATTTATTTTGTCATAAAATAACATGAATGTAATCGTTAAAAATATAACTATATATCGGGAATAATAACTGTATATAGCGGGCATAATACTATGTATAATCATGTACTATATAATAATGAATGTAATTGTTAAAAATATAACTGTATATAACGGGAATAATAACTGTATATAGCGGGCATAATACTATGTATAATCATGTACTGTATAATAATGAATGTAATTGTTAAAAATATAACTGTATATAACGGAAATAATAACTGTATATAGAGGGCATAATAACTGTATATAATGGGCATAACACTGTGTATAATCATGTATTGTATTATCATGACATTTTGGGGGATTGCTTGGTAAAAATGTTTCAGGATTTACTGTGAGGTCAAATCGTGACCTGGTCGAGTGCTGGAGGTGATAAAGTCGCGAGTCACTTGTATAGGTGTAAAAGAGATTTTGATTTGGGACTCCGCGGATCCAAGAAGAAGAAGGGGGATGAGCAAATCAGTACTGTGGCAGGAAGTGACTGCTTGATGACATCCAGGAGTAGCACTTACCTGCCCGAAGAAGAATCATGCTGTGAGGTCTGCCAGCGTCGCTGGATCGTTGGATGCGTAATATGCACTGTTTCTCATTTTTTGAAAGCCTCAGGGGGAGATTGTCTAAGGTAAAAACCCCGTTATCTGGGTTTTTACCGCATTTTGGGATGCTCTAAGCATCCCCCGCTGGGTTACCGCAGCGGGTGGCATTGCCTGAAAAATCTGGCGATGCCCCATAGAAGCCAATGGGCTTCTAACGCGAACCCACTGCCGCCCCGCACGGACCCCCGCCGCCCAGCACGGACCCCCGCCGCCCCGCATTGCCCCCTCACCTGTGTCCGGGCAGCACAGAGCTGTGCTGTCTGGACTTGTGACCTCCTCCCTGCACTGATCCTCTTCCGGGTGCAGGGAGGAGGAGAGCCCGGCGCAGCAGCGCCGGGTGTGGGAGGGAGGGGAGAGCCGCCGGGAACTGCTGTGACCCGGCGACTCTCACCGCAAAGGACAGCTCTTAAAGCAAGAGCTGTCCTTTGCTATAATTATCGCATATATTTATTTTGTCATAAAATAACATGAATATAATCGTTAAAAATATAACTATATATCGGGAATAATAACTGTATATAGCGGGCATAATACTATGTATAATCATGTACTATATAATAATGAATGTAATTGTTAAAAATATAACTGTATATAACGGGAATAATAACTGTATATTTCGGGCATAATACTATGTATAATCATGTACTGTATAATAATGAATGTAATTGTTAAAAATATAACTGTATATAACGGAAATAATAACTGTATATAGCGGGCATAATAACTGTATATAATGGGCATAACACTGTGTATAATCATGTATTGTATTATCATGACATTTTGGGGGATTGCTTAGTAAAAATGTTTCAGGATTTACTGTGAGGTCAAATCGTGACCTGGTCGAGTGCTGGAGGTGATAGTCGCGAGTCACTTGTATAGGTGTAAAAGAGATTTTGATTTGGGACTCCGCGGATCCAAGAAGAAGAAGGGGGATGAGCAAATCAGTACTGTGGCAGGAAGTGACTGCTTGATGACATCCAGGAGTAGCACTTACCTGCCCGAAGAAGAATCATGCTGTGAGGTCTGCCAGCGTCGCTGGATCGTTGGATGCGTAATATGCACTGTTTCTCATTTTTTGAAAGCCTCAGGGGGAGATTGTCTAAGGTAAAAACCCCGTTATCTGGGTTTTTACCGCATTTTGGGATGCTCTAAGCATCCCCCGCTGGGTTACCGCGGCGGGTGGCATCGCCTAAAAAATCTGGCGATGCCCCATAGAAGCCAATGGGCTTCTAACGTGAACCCACTGCCGCCCCGCACAGACCCCCGCCGCCCAGCACGGACCCCCGCCGCCCCGCATTGCCCCCTCACCTGTCTCCGGGCAGCACAGAGCTGTGCTGCCTGGACTTGTGACCTCCTCCCTGCACTGATCCTCTTCCGGGTGCAGGGAGGAGGAGAGCCCGGCGCAGCAGCGCCGCGTGTGGGAGGGAGGGGAGAGCCGCCGGGAACTGCTGTGACCCGGCGACTCTCACCGCAAAGGACAGCTCTTAAAGCAAGAGCTGTCCTTTGCTATAATTATCGCATATATTTATTTTGTCATAAAATAACATGAATGTAATCGTTAAAAATATAACTATATATCGGGAATAATAACTGTATATAGCGGGCATAATACTATGTATAATCATGTACTATATAATAATGAATGTAATTGTTAAAAATATAACTGTATATAACGGGAATAATAACTGTATATAGCGGGCATAATACTATGTATAATCATGTACTGTATAATAATGAATGTAATTGTTAAAAATATAACTGTATACAACGGAAATAATAACTGTATATAGCGGGCATAATAACTGTATATAATGGGCATAACACTGTGTATAATCATGACATTTTGGGGGATTGCTTGGTAAAAATGTTTCAGGATTTACTGTGAGGTAAAATCGTGACCTGGTCGAGTGCTGGAGGTGATAGAGTCGCGAGTCACTTGTATAGGTGTAAAAGAGATTTTGATTTGGGACTCCGCGGATCCAAGAAGAAGAAGGGGGATGAGCAAATCAGTACTGTGGCAGGAAGTGACTGCTTGATGACATCCAGGAGTAGCACTTACCTGCCCGAAGAAGAATCATGCTGTGAGGTCTGCCAGCGTCGCTGGATCGTTGGATGCGTAATATGCACTGTTTCTCATTTTTTGAAAGCCTCAGGGGGAGATTGTCTAAGGTAAAAACCCCGTTATCTGGGTTTTTACCGCATTTTGGGATGCTCTAAGCATCCCCCGCTGGGTTACCGCGGCGGGTGGCATCGCCTGAAAAATCTGGCGATGCCCCATAGAAGCCAATGGGCTTCTAACGTGAACCCACTGCCGCCCCGCACAGACCCCCGCTGCCCAGCACGGACCCCCGCCGCCCCGCATTGCCCCCTCACCTGTCTCCGGGCAGCACAGAGCTGTGCTGCCTGGACTTGTGACCTCCTCCCTGCACTGATCCTCTTCCGGGTGCAGGGAGGAGGAGAGCCCGGCGCAGCAGCGCCGCGTGTGGGAGGGAGGGGAGAGCCGCCAGGAACTGCTGTGACCCGGCGACTCTCACCGCAAAGGACAGCTCTTAAAGCAAGAGCTGTCCTTTGCTATAATTATCGCATATATTTATTTTGTCATAAAATAACATGAATGTAATCGTTAAAAATATAACTATATATCGGGAATAATAACTGTATATAGCGGGCATAATACTATGTATAATCATGTACTATATAATAATGAATGTAATTGTTAAAAATATAACTGTATATAACGGGAATAATAACTGTATATAGCGGGCATAATACTATGTATAATCATGTACTGTATAATAATGAATGTAATTGTTAAAAATATAACTGTATATAACGGAAATAATAACTGTATATAGCGGGCATAATAACTGTATATAATGGGCATAACACTGTGTATAATCATGTATTGTATTATCATGACATTTTGGGGGATTGCTTGGTAAAAATGTTTCAGGATTTACTGTGAGGTCAAATCGTGACCTGGTCGAGTGCTGGAGGTGATAGAGTCGCGAGTCACTTGTATAGGTGTAAAAGAGATTTTGATTTGGGACTCCGCGGATCCAAGAAGAAGAAGGGGGATGAGCAAATCAGTACTGTGGCAGGAAGTGACTGCTTGATGACATCCAGGAGTAGCACTTACCTGCCCGAAGAAGAATCATGCTGTGCGGTCTGCCAGCGTCGCTGGATCGTTGGATGCGTAATATGCACTGTTTCTCATTTTTTGAAAGCCTCAGGGGGAGATTGTCTAAGGTAAAAACCCCGTTATCTGGGTTTTTACCGCATTTTGGGATGCTCTAAGCATCCCCCGCTGGGTTACCGCGGCGGGTGGCATCACCTGAAAAATCTGGCGATGCCCCATAGAAGCCAATGGGCTTCTAACGCAAACCCACTGCCGCCCCGCACAGACCCCCGCCGCCCAGCACGGACCCCCGCCGCCCCGCATTGCCCCCTCACCTGTGTCCGGGCAGCACAGAGCTGTGCTGCCTGGACTTGTGGCCTCCTCCCTGCACTGATCCTCTTCCGGGTGCAGGGAGGAGGAGAGCCCGGCGCAGCAGCGCCGCGTGTGGGAGGGAGGGGAGAGCCGCCGGGAACTGCTGTGACCCGGCGACTCTCACCGCAAAGGACAGCTCTTAAAGCAAGAGCTGTCCTTTGCTATAATTATCGCATATATTTATTTTGTCATAAAATAACATGAATATAATCGTTAAAAATATAACTATATATCGGGAATAATAACTGTATATAGCGGGCATAATACTATGTATAATCATGTACTATATAATAATGAATGTAATTGTTAAAAATATAACTGTATATAACGGGAATAATAACTGTATATTTCGGGCATAATACTATGTATAATCATGTACTGTATAATAATGAATGTAATTGTTAAAAATATAACTGTATATAACGGAAATAATAACTGTATATAGCGGGCATAATAACTGTATATAATGGGCATAACACTGTGTATAATCATGTATTGTATTATCATGACATTTTGGGGGATTGCTTAGTAAAAATGTTTCAGGATTTACTGTGAGGTCAAATCGTGACCTGGTCGAGTGCTGGAGGTGATAGTCGCGAGTCACTTGTATAGGTGTAAAAGAGATTTTGATTTGGGACTCCGCGGATCCAAGAAGAAGAAGGGGGATGAGCAAATCAGTACTGTGGCAGGAAGTGACTGCTTGATGACATCCAGGAGTAGCACTTACCTGCCCGAAGAAGAATCATGCTGTGAGGTCTGCCAGCGTCGCTGGATCGTTGGATGCGTAATATGCACTGTTTCTCATTTTTTGAAAGCCTCAGGGGGAGATTGTCTAAGGTAAAAACCCCGTTATCTGGGTTTTTACCGCATTTTGGGATGCTCTAAGCATCCCCCGCTGGGTTACCGCGGCGGGTGGCATCGCCTAAAAAATCTGGCGATGCCCCATAGAAGCCAATGGGCTTCTAACGTGAACCCACTGCCGCCCCGCACAGACCCCCGCCGCCCAGCACGGACCCCCGCCGCCCCGCATTGCCCCCTCACCTGTCTCCGGGCAGCACAGAGCTGTGCTGCCTGGACTTGTGACCTCCTCCCTGCACTGATCCTCTTCCGGGTGCAGGGAGGAGGAGAGCCCGGCGCAGCAGCGCCGCGTGTGGGAGGGAGGGGAGAGCCGCCGGGAACTGCTGTGACCCGGCGACTCTCACCGCAAAGGACAGCTCTTAAAGCAAGAGCTGTCCTTTGCTATAATTATCGCATATATTTATTTTGTCATAAAATAACATGAATGTAATCGTTAAAAATATAACTATATATCGGGAATAATAACTGTATATAGCGGGCATAATACTATGTATAATCATGTACTATATAATAATGAATGTAATTGTTAAAAATATAACTGTATATAACGGGAATAATAACTGTATATAGCGGGCATAATACTATGTATAATCATGTACTGTATAATAATGAATGTAATTGTTAAAAATATAACTGTATACAACGGAAATAATAACTGTATATAGCGGGCATAATAACTGTATATAATGGGCATAACACTGTGTATAATCATGACATTTTGGGGGATTGCTTGGTAAAAATGTTTCAGGATTTACTGTGAGGTAAAATCGTGACCTGGTCGAGTGCTGGAGGTGATAGAGTCGCGAGTCACTTGTATAGGTGTAAAAGAGATTTTGATTTGGGACTCCGCGGATCCAAGAAGAAGAAGGGGGATGAGCAAATCAGTACTGTGGCAGGAAGTGACTGCTTGATGACATCCAGGAGTAGCACTTACCTGCCCGAAGAAGAATCATGCTGTGAGGTCTGCCAGCGTCGCTGGATCGTTGGATGCGTAATATGCACTGTTTCTCATTTTTTGAAAGCCTCAGGGGGAGATTGTCTAAGGTAAAAACCCCGTTATCTGGGTTTTTACCGCATTTTGGGATGCTCTAAGCATCCCCCGCTGGGTTACCGCGGCGGGTGGCATCGCCTGAAAAATCTGGCGATGCCCCATAGAAGCCAATGGGCTTCTAACGTGAACCCACTGCCGCCCCGCACAGACCCCCGCTGCCCAGCACGGACCCCCGCCGCCCCGCATTGCCCCCTCACCTGTCTCCGGGCAGCACAGAGCTGTGCTGCCTGGACTTGTGACCTCCTCCCTGCACTGATCCTCTTCCGGGTGCAGGGAGGAGGAGAGCCCGGCGCAGCAGCGCCGCGTGTGGGAGGGAGGGGAGAGCCGCCAGGAACTGCTGTGACCCGGCGACTCTCACCGCAAAGGACAGCTCTTAAAGCAAGAGCTGTCCTTTGCTATAATTATCGCATATATTTATTTTGTCATAAAATAACATGAATGTAATCGTTAAAAATATAACTATATATCGGGAATAATAACTGTATATAGCGGGCATAATACTATGTATAATCATGTACTATATAATAATGAATGTAATTGTTAAAAATATAACTGTATATAACGGGAATAATAACTGTATATAGCGGGCATAATACTATGTATAATCATGTACTGTATAATAATGAATGTAATTGTTAAAAATATAACTGTATATAACGGAAATAATAACTGTATATAGCGGGCATAATAACTGTATATAATGGGCATAACACTGTGTATAATCATGTATTGTATTATCATGACATTTTGGGGGATTGCTTGGTAAAAATGTTTCAGGATTTACTGTGAGGTCAAATCGTGACCTGGTCGAGTGCTGGAGGTGATAGAGTCGCGAGTCACTTGTATAGGTGTAAAAGAGATTTTGATTTGGGACTCCGCGGATCCAAGAAGAAGAAGGGGGATGAGCAAATCAGTACTGTGGCAGGAAGTGACTGCTTGATGACATCCAGGAGTAGCACTTACCTGCCCGAAGAAGAATCATGCTGTGCGGTCTGCCAGCGTCGCTGGATCGTTGGATGCGTAATATGCACTGTTTCTCATTTTTTGAAAGCCTCAGGGGGAGATTGTCTAAGGTAAAAACCCCGTTATCTGGGTTTTTACCGCATTTTGGGATGCTCTAAGCATCCCCCGCTGGGTTACCGCGGCGGGTGGCATCACCTGAAAAATCTGGCGATGCCCCATAGAAGCCAATGGGCTTCTAACGCAAACCCACTGCCGCCCCGCACAGACCCCCGCCGCCCAGCACGGACCCCCGCCGCCCCGCATTGCCCCCTCACCTGTGTCCGGGCAGCACAGAGCTGTGCTGCCTGGACTTGTGACCTCCTCCCTGCACTGATCCTCTTCCGGGTGCAGGGAGGAGGAGAGCCCGGCGCAGCAGCGCCGGGTGTGGGAGGGAGGGGAGAGCCGTCGGGAACTGCTGTGACCCGGCGACTCTCACCGCAAAGAACAGCTCTTAAAGCAAGAGCTGTCCTTTGCTATAATTATCGCATATATTTATTTTGTCATAAAATAACATAAATATATAATCGTTAAAAATATAACTATATATCGGGAATAATAACTGTATATAGTGGGCATAATACTATGTATAATCATGTACTATATAATAATGAATGTAATTGTTAAAAATATAACTGTATATAACGGGAATAATAACTGTATATAGCGGGCATAATACTATGTATAATCATGTACTGTATAATAATGAATGTAATTGTTAAAAATATAACTGTATATAACGGAAATAATAACTGTATATAGCGGGCATAATAACTGTATATAATGGGCATAACACTGTGTATAATCATGTATTGTATTATCATGACATTTTGGGGGATTGCTTGGTAAAAATGTTTCAGGATTTACTGTGAGGTCAAATCGTGACCTGGTCGAGTGCTGGAGGTGATAGAGTCGCGAGTCACTTGTATAGGTGTAAAAGAGATTTTGATTTGGGACTCCGCGGATCCAAGAAGAAGAAGGGGGCTGAGCAAATCAGTACTGTGGCAGGAAGTGACTGCTTGATGACATCCAGGAGTAGCACTTACCTGCCCGAAGAAGAATCATGCTGTGAGGTCTGCCAGCGTCGCTGGATCGTTGGATGCGTAATATGCACTGTTTCTAATTTTTTGAAAGCCTCAGGGGGAGATTGTCTAAGGTAAAAACCCCGTTATCTGGGTTTTTACCGCATTTTGGGATGCTCTAAGCATCCCCCGCTGGGTTACCGCGGCGGGTGGCATCGCCTAAAAAATCTGGCGATGCCCCATAGAAGCCAATGGGCTTCTAACGCGAACCCACTGCCGCCCCGCACAGACCCCCGCCGCCCCGCATTGCCCCCTCACCTGTGTCCGGACAGCACAGAGCTGTGCTGCCTGGACTTGTGACCTCCTCCCTGCACTGATCCTCTTCCGGGTGCAGGGAGGAGGAGAGCCCGGCGCAGCAGCGCCGGGTGTGGGAGGGAGGGGAGAGCCGCCGGGAACTGCTGTGACCCGGCGACTCTCACCGCAAAGGACAGCTCTTAAAGCAAGAGCTGTCCTTTGCTATAATTATCGCATATATTTATTTTGTCATAAAATAACATGAATATAATCGTTAAAAATATAACTATATATCGGGAATAATAACTGTATATAGCGGGCATAATACTATGTATAATCATGTACTATATAATAATGAATGTAATTGTTAAAAATATAACTGTATATAACGGGAATAATAACTGTATATAGCGGGCATAATACTATGTATAATCATGTACTGTATAATAATGAATGTAATTGTTAAAAATATAACTGTATATAACGGAAATAATAACTGTATATAGCGGGCATAATAACTGTATATAATGGGCATAACACTGTGTATAATCATGTATTGTATTATCATGACATTTTGGGGGATTGCTTGGTAAAAATGTTTCAGGATTTACTGTGAGGTCAAATCGTGACCTGGTCGAGTGCTGGAGGTGATAGAGTCGCGAGTCACTTGTATAGGTGTAAAAGAGATTTTGATTTGGGACTCCGCGGATCCAAGAAGAAGAAGGGGGATGAGCAAATCAGTACTGTGGCAGGAAGTGACTGCTTGATGACATCCAGGAGTAGCACTTACCTGCCCGAAGAAGAATCATGCTGTGAGGTCTGCCAGCGTCGCTGGATCGTTGGATGCGTAATATGCACTGTTTCTCATTTTTTGAAAGCCTCAGGGGGAGATTGTCTAAGGTAAAAACCCCGTTATCTGGGTTTTTACCGCATTTTGGGATGCTCTAAGCATCCCCCGCTGGGTTACCGCGGCGGGTGGCATCGCCTAAAAAATCTGGCGATGCCCCATAGAAGCCAATGGGCTTCTAACGCGAACCCACTGCCGCCCCGCACAGACCCCCGCCGCCCCGCATTGCCCCCTCACCTGTGTCCGGACAGCACAGAGCTGTGCTGCCTGGACTTGTGACCTCCTCCCTGCACTGATCCTCTTCCGGGTGCAGGGAGGAGGAGAGCCCGGCGCAGCAGCGCCGGGTGTGGGAGGGAGGGGAGAGCCGCCGGGAACTGCTGTGACCCGGCGACTCTCACCGCAAAGGACAGCTCTTAAAGCAAGAGCTGTCCTTTGCTATAATTATCGCATATATTTATTTTGTCATAAAATAACATGAATATAATCGTTAAAAATATAACTATATATCGGGAATAATAACTGTATATAGCGGGCATAATACTATGTATAATCATGTACTATATAATAATGAATGTAATTGTTAAAAATATAACTGTATATAACGGGAATAATAACTGTATATAGCGGGCATAATACTATGTATAATCATGTACTGTATAATAATGAATGTAATTGTTAAAAATATAACTTTATATAACGGAAATAATAACTGTATATAGCGGGCATAATAACTGTATATAATGGGCATAACACTGTGTATAATTACGTATTGTATTATCATGACATTTTGGGGGATTGCTTGGTAAAAATGTTTCAGGATTTACTGTGAGGTCAAATCGTGACCTGGTCGAGTGCTGGAGGTGATAGTCGCGAGTCACTTGTATAGGTGTAAAAGAGATTTTGATTTGGGACTCCGCGGATCCAAGAAGAAGAAGGGGGATGAGCAAATCAGTACTGTGGCAGGAAGTGACTGCTTGATGACATCCAGGAGTAGCACTTACCTGCCCGAAGAAGAATCATGCTGTGAGGTCTGCCAGCGTCGCTGGATCGTTGGATGCGTAATATGCACTGTTTCTCATTTTTTGAAAGCCTCAGGGGGAGATTGTCTAAAGTAAAAACCCCGTTATCTGGGTTTTTACCGCATTTTGGGATGCTCTAAGCATCCCCCGCTGGGTTACCACGGCGGGTGGCATCGCCTGAAAAATCTGGCGATGCCCCATAGAAGCCAATGGGCTTCTAACGTGAACCCACTGCCGCCCCGCACAGACCCCCGCCGCCCAGCACGGACCCCCGCCGCCCCGCATTGCCCCCTCACCTGTCTCCGGGCAGCACAGAGCTGTGCTGCCTGGACTTGTGACCTCCTCCCTGCACTGATCCTCTTCCGGGTGCAGGGAGGAGGAGAGCCCGGCGCAGCAGCGCCGCGTGTGGGAGGGAGGGGAGAGCCGCCGGGAACTGCTGTGACCCGGCGACTCTCACCGCAAAGGACAGCTCTTAAAGCAAGAGCTGTCCTTTGCTATAATTATCGCATATATTTATTTTGTCATAAAATAACATGAATGTAATCGTTAAAAATATAACTATATATCGGGAATAATAACTGTATATAGCGGGCATAATACTATGTATAATCATGTACTATATAATAATGAATGTAATTGTTAAAAATATAACTGTATATAACGGGAATAATAACTGTATATAGCGGGCATAATACTATGTATAATCATGTACTGTATAATAATGAATGTAATTGTTAAAAATATAACTGTATATAACGGAAATAATAACTGTATATAGCGGGCATAATAACTGTATATAATGGGCATAACACTGTGTATAATCATGTGTTGTATTATCATGACATTTTGGGGGATTGCTTGGTAAAAATGTTTCAGGATTTACTGTGAGGTCAAATCGTGACCTGGTCGAGTGCTGGAGGTGATAGAGTCGCGAGTCACTTGTATAGGTGTAAAAGAGATTTTGATTTTCGACTCCGCGGATCCAAGAAGAAGAAGGGGGATGAGCAAATCAGTACTGTGGCAGGAAGTGACTGCTTGATGACATCCAGGAGTAGCACTTACCTGCCCGAAGAAGAATCATGCTGTGAGGTCTGCCAGCGTCGCTGGATCGTTGGATGCGTAATATGCACTGTTTCTCATTTTTTGAAAGCCTCAGGGGGAGATTGTCTAAGGTAAAAACCCCGTTATCTGGGTTTTTACCGCATTTTGGGATGCTCTAAGCATCCCCCGCTGGGTTACCGCGGCGGGTGGCATCGCCTGAAAAATCTGGCGATGCCCCATAGAAGCCAATGGGCTTCTAACGCAAACCCACTGCCGCCCCGCACAGACCCCAGCCGCCCAGCACGGACCCCCGCCGCCCCGCATTGCCCCCTCACCTGTGTCCGGGCAGCACAGAGCTGTGCTGCCTGGACTTGTGACCTCCTCCCTGCACTGATCCTCTTCCGGGTGCAGGGAGGAGGAGAGCCCGGCGCAGCAGCGCCGGGTGTGGGAGGGAGGGGAGAGCCGCCGGGAACTGCTGTGACCCGGCGACTCTCACCGCAAAGAACAGCTCTTAAAGCAAGAGCTGTCCTTTGCTATAATTATCGCATATATTTATTTTGTCATAAAAAAACATGAATATAATCGTTAAAAATATAACTATATATCGGGAATAATAACTGTATATAGTGGGCATAATACTATGTATAATCATGTACTATATAATAATGAATGTAATTGTTAAAAATATAACTGTATATAACGGGAATAATAACTGTATATAGCGGGCATAATACTATGTATAATCATGTACTGTATAATAATGAATGTAATTGTTAAAAATATAACTGTATATAACGGAAATAATAACTGTATATAGCGGGCATAATAACTGTATATAATGGGCATAACACTGTGTATAATCATGTATTGTATTATCATGACATTTTGGGGGATTGCTTGGTAAAAATGTTTCAGGATTTACTGTGAGGTCAAATCGTGACCTGGTCGAGTGCTGGAGGTGATAGAGTCGCGAGTCACTTGTATAGGTGTAAAAGAGATTTTTATTTGGGACTCCGCGGATCCAAGAAGAAGAAGGGGGATGAGCAAATCAGTACTGTGGCAGGAAGTGACTGCTTGATGACATCCAGGAGTAGCACTTACCTGCCCGAAGAAGAATCATGCTGTGAGGTCTGCCAGCGTCGCTGGATCGTTGGATGCGTAATATGCACTGTTTCTCATTTTTTGAAAGCCTCAGGGGGAGATTGTCTAAGGTAAAAACCCCGTTATCTGGGTTTTTACCGCATTTTGGGATGCTCTAAGCATCCCCCGCTGGGTTACCGCGGCGGGTGGCATCGCCTAAAAAATCTGGCGATGCCCCATAGAAGCCAATGGGCTTCTAACGCGAACCCACTGCCGCCCCGCACAGACCCCCGCCGCCCAGCACGGACCCCCGCTGCCCCGCATTGCCCCCTCACCTGTGTCCGGGCAGCACAGAGCTGTGCTGCCTGGACTTGTAAGCTCCTCCCTGCACTGATCCTCTTCCGGGTGCAGGGAGGAGGAGAGCCCGGCGCAGCAGCGCCGGGTGTGGGAGGGAGGGGAGAGCCGCCGGGAACTGCTGTGACCCGGCGACTCTCACCGCAAAGGACAGCTCTTAAAGCAAGAGCTGTCCTTTGCTATAATTATCGCATATATTTATTTTGTCATAAAATAACATGAATGTAATCGTTAAAAATATAACTATATATCGGGAATAATAACTGTATATAGCGGGCATAATACTATGTATAATCATGTACTATATAATAATGAATGTAATTGTTAAAAATATAACTGTATATAACGGGAATAATAACTGTATATAGCGGGCATAATACTATGTATAATCATGTACTGTATAATAATGAATGTAATTGTTAAAAATATAACTGTATATAACGGAAATAATAACTGTATATAGCGGGCATAATAACTGTATATAATGGGCATAACACTGTGTATAATCATGTATTGTATTATCATGACATTTTGGGGGATTGCTTGGTAAAAATGTTTCAGGATTTACTGTGAGGTCAAATCGTGACCTGGTCGAGTGCTGGAGGTGATAGAGTCGCGAGTCACTTGTATAGGTGTAAAAGAGATTTTGATTTGGGACTCCGCGGATCCAAGAAGAAGAAGGGGGATGAGCAAATCAGTACTGTGGCAGGAAGTGACTGCTTGATGACATCCAGGAGTAGCACTTACCTGCCCGAAGAAGAATCATGCTGTGAGGTCTGCCAGCGTCGCTGGATCGTTGGATGCGTAATATGCACTGTTTCTCATTTTTTGAAAGCCTCAAGGGGAGATTGTCTAAGGTAAAAACCCCGTTATCTGGGTTTTTACCGCATTTTGGGATGCTCTAAGCATCCCCCGCTGGGTTACCGCAGCGGGTGGCATCGCCTGAAAAATCTGGCGATGCCCCATAGAAGCCAATGGGCTTCTAACGCGAACCCACTGCCGCCCCGCACGGACCCCCGCCGCCCAGCACGGACCCCCGCCGCCCCGCATTGCCCCCTCACCTGTGTCCGGGCAGCACAGAGCTGTGCTGCCTGGACTTGTGGCCTCCTCCCTGCACTGATCCTCTTCCGGGTGCAGGGAGGAGGAGAGCCCGGCGCAGCAGCGCCGGGTGTGGGAGGGAGGGGAGAGCCGCCGGGAACTGCTGTGACCCGGCGACTCTCACCGCAAAGGACAGCTCTTAAAGCAAGAGCTGTCCTTTGCTATAATTATCGCATATATTTATTTTGTCATAAAATAACATGAATATAATCGTTAAAAATATAACTATATATCGGGAATAATAACTGTATATAGCGGGCATAATACTATGTATAATCATGTACTATATAATAATGAATGTAATTGTTAAAAATATAACTGTATATAACGGGAATAATAACTGTATATAGCGGGCATAATACTATGTATAATCATGTACTGTATAATAATGAATGTAATTGTTAAAAATATAACTGTATATAACGGAAATAATAACTGTATATAGCGGGCATAATAACTGTATATAATGGGCATAACACTGTGTATAATCATGTATTGTATTATCATGACATTTTGGGGGATTGCTTAGTAAAAATGTTTCAGGATTTACTGTGAGGTCAAATCGTGACCTGGTCGAGTGCTGGAGGTGATAGTCGCGAGTCACTTGTATAGGTGTAAAAGAGATTTTGATTTGGGACTCCGCGGATCCAAGAAGAAGAAGGGGGATGAGCAAATCAGTACTGTGGCAGGAAGTGACTGCTTGATGACGTCCAGGAGTAGCACTTACCTGCCCGAAGAAGAATCATGCTGTGAGGTCTGCCAGCGTCGCTGGATCGTTGGATGCGTAATATGCACTGTTTCTCATTTTTTGAAAGCCTCAGGGGGAGATTGTCTAAGGTAAAAACCCCGTTATCTGGGTTTTTACCGCATTTTGGGATGCTCTAAGCATCCCCCGCTGGGTTACCGCGGCGGGTGGCATCGCCTAAAAAATCTGGCGATGCCCCATAGAAGCCAATGGGCTTCTAACGTGAACCCACTGCAGCCCCGCACAGACCCCCGCCGCCCAGCACGGACCCCCGCCGCCCCGCATTGCCCCCTCACCTGTCTCCGGGCAGCACAGAGCTGTGCTGCCTGGACTTGTGACCTCCTCCCTGCACTGATCCTCTTCCGGGTGCAGGGAGGAGGAGAGCCCGGCGCAGCAGCGCCGCGTGTGGGAGGGAGGGGAGAGCCGCCGGGAACTGCTGTGACCCGGCGACTCTCACCGCAAAGGACAGCTCTTAAAGCAAGAGCTGTCCTTTGCTATAATTATCGCATATATTTATTTTGTCATAAAATAACATGAATGTAATCGTTAAAAATATAACTATATATCGGGAATAATAACTGTATATAGCGGGCATAATACTATGTATAATCATGTACTATATAATAATGAATGTAATTGTTAAAAATATAACTGTATATAACGGGAATAATAACTGTATATAGCGGGCATAATACTATGTATAATCATGTACTGTATAATAATGAATGTAATTGTTAAAAATATAACTGTATATAACGGAAATAATAACTGTATATAGCGGGCATAATAACTGTATATAATGGGCATAACACTGTGTATAATCATGTATTGTATTATCATGACATTTTGGGGGATTGCTTGGTAAAAATGTTTCAGGATTTACTGTGAGGTCAAATCGTGACCTGGTCGAGTGCTGGAGGTGATAGAGTCGCGAGTCACTTGTATAGGTGTAAAAGAGATTTTAATTTGGGACTCCGCGGATCCAAGAAGAAGAAGGGGGATGAGCAAATCAGTACTGTGGCAGGAAGTGACTGCTTGATGACATCCAGGAGTAGCACTTACCTGCCCGAAGAAGAATCATGCTGTGAGGTCTGCCAGCGTCGCTGGATCGTTGGATGCGTAATATGCACTGTTTCTCATTTTTTGAAAGCCTCAGGGGGAGATTGTCTAAGGTAAAAACCCCGTTATCTGGGTTTTTACCGCATTTTGGGATGCTCTAAGCATCCCCCGCTGGGTTACCGCGGCGGGTGGCATCGCCTGAAAAATCTGGCGATGCCCCATAGAAGCCAATGGGCTTCTAACGCGAACCCACTGCCGCCCCGCACGGACCCCCGCCGCCCAGCACGGACCCCCGCCGCCCCGCATTGCCCCCTCACCTGTGTCCGGGCAGCACAGAGCTGTGCTGCCTGGACTTGTGGCCTCCTCCCTGCACTGATCCTCTTCCGGGTGCAGGGAGGAGGAGAGCCCGGCGCAGCAGCGCCGGGTGTGGGAGGGAGGGGAGAGCCGCCGGGAACTGCTGTGACCCGGCGACTCTCACCGCAAAGGACAGCTCTTAAAGCAAGAGCTGTCCTTTGCTATAATTATCGCATATATTTATTTTGTCATAAAATAACATGAATATAATCGTTAAAAATATAACTATATATCGGGAATAATAACTGTATATAGCGGGCATAATACTATGTATAATCATGTACTATATAATAATGAATGTAATTGTTAAAAATATAACTGTATATAACGGGAATAATAACTGTATATAGCGGGCATAATACTATGTATAATCATGTACTGTATAATAATGAATGTAATTGTTAAAAATATAACTGTATATAACGGAAATAATAACTGTATATAGCGGGCATAATAACTGTATATAATGGGAATAACACTGTGTATAATCATGTATTGTATTATCATGACATTTTGGGGGATTGCTTAGTAAAAATGTTTCAGGATTTACTGTGAGGTCAAATCGTGACCTGGTCGAGTGCTGGAGGTGATAGTCGCGAGTCACTTGTATAGGTGTAAAAGAGATTTTGATTTGGGACTCCGCGGATTTAAGAAGAAGAAGGGGGATGAGCAAATCAGTACTGTGGCAGGAAGTGACTGCTTGATGACATCCAGGAGTAGCACTTACCTGCCCGAAGAAGAATCATGCTGTGAGGTCTGCCAGCGTCGCTGGATCGTTGGATGCGTAATATGCACTGTTTCTCATTTTTTGAAAGCCTCAGGGGGAGATTGTCTAAGGTAAAAACCCCGTTATCTGGGTTTTTACCGCATTTTGGGATGCTCTAAGCATCCCTCGCTGGGTTACCGCGGCGGGTGGCATCGCCTAAAAAATCTGGCGATGCCCCATAGAAGCCAATGGGCTTCTAACGTGAACCCACTGCAGCCCCGCACAGACCCCCGCCGCCCAGCACGGACCCCCGCCGCCCCGCATTGCCCCCTCACCTGTCTCCGGGCAGCACAGAGCTGTGCTGCCTGGACTTGTGACCTCCTCCCTGCACTGATCCTCTTCCGGGTGCAGGGAGGAGGAGAGCCCGGCGCAGCAGCGCCGCGTGTGGGAGGGAGGGGAGAGCCGCCGGGAACTGCTGTGACCCGGCGACTCTCACCGCAAAGGACAGCTCTTAAAGCAAGAGCTGTCCTTTGCTATAATTATCGCATATATTTATTTTGTCATAAAATAACATGAATGTAATCGTTAAAAATATAACTATATATCGGGAATAATAACTGTATATAGCGGGCATAATACTATGTATAATCATGTACTATATAATAATGAATGTAATTGTTAAAAATATAACTGTATATAACGGGAATAATAACTGTATATAGCGGGCATAATACTATGTATAATCATGTACTGTATAATAATGAATGTAATTGTTAAAAATATAACTGTATACAACGGAAATAATAACTGTATATAGCGGGCATAATAACTGTATATAATGGGCATAACACTGTGTATAATCATGACATTTTGGGGGATTGCTTGGTAAAAATGTTTCAGGATTTACTGTGAGGTAAAATCGTGACCTGGTCGAGTGCTGGAGGTGATAGAGTCGCGAGTCACTTGTATAGGTGTAAAAGAGATTTTGATTTGGGACTCCGCGGATCCAAGAAGAAGAAGGGGGATGAGCAAATCAGTACTGTGGCAGGAAGTGACTGCTTGATGACATCCAGGAGTAGCACTTACCTGCCCGAAGAAGAATCATGCTGTGAGGTCTGCCAGCGTCGCTGGATCGTTGGATGCGTAATATGCACTGTTTCTCATTTTTTGAAAGCCTCAGGGGGAGATTGTCTAAGGTAAAAACCCCGTTATCTGGGTTTTTACCGCATTTTGGGATGCTCTAAGCATCCCCCGCTGGGTTACCGCGGCGGGTGGCATCGCCTGAAAAATCTGGCGATGCCCCATAGAAGCCAATGGGCTTCTAACGTGAACCCACTGCCGCCACGCACAGACCCCCGCCGCCCAGCACGGACCCCCGCCGCCCCGCATTGCCCCCTCACCTGTCTCCGGGCAGCACAGAGCTGTGCTGCCTGGACTTGTGACCTCCTCCCTGCACTGATCCTCTTCCGGGTGCAGGGAGGAGGAGAGCCCGGCGCAGCAGCGCCGCGTGTGGGAGGGAGGGGAGAGCCGCCGGGAACTGCTGTGACCCGGCGACTCTCACCGCAAAGGACAGCTCTTAAAGCAAGAGCTGTCCTTTGCTATAATTATCGCATATATTTATTTTGTCATAAAATAACATGAATGTAATCGTTAAAAATATAACTATATATCGGGAATAATAACTGTATATAGCGGGCATAGTACTATGTATAATCATGTACTATATAATAATGAATGTAATTGTTAAAAATATAACTGTATATAACGGGAATAATAACTGTATATAGCGGGCATAATACTATGTATAATCATGTACTGTATAATAATGAATGTAATTGTTAAAAATATAACTGTATATAACGGAAATAATAACTGTATATAGCGGGCATAATAACTGTATATAATGGGCATAACACTGTGTATAATCATGTATTGTATTATCATGACATTTTGGGGGATTGCTTGGTAAAAATGTTTCAGGATTTACTGTGAGGTCAAATCGTGACCTGGTCGAGTGCTGGAGGTGATAGAGTCGCGAGTCACTTGTATAGGTGTAAAAGAGATTTTGATTTGGGACTCCGCGGATCCAAGAAGAAGAAGGGGGATGAGCAAATCAGTACTGTGGCAGGAAGTGACTGCTTGATGACATCCAGGAGTAGCACTTACCTGCCCGAAGAAGAATCATGCTGTGAGGTCTGCCAGCGTCGCTGGATCGTTGGATGCGTAATATGCACTGTTTCTCATTTTTTGAAAGCCTCAGGGGGAGATTGTCTAAGGTAAAAACCCCGTTATCTGGGTTTTTACCGCATTTTGGGATGCTCTAAGCATCCCCCGCTGGGTTACCGCGGCGGGTGGCATCGCCTAAAAAATCTGGCGATGCCCCATAGAAGCCAATGGGCTTCTAACGCGAACCCACTGCCGCCCCGCACAGACCCCCGCCGCCCAGCACGGACCCCCGCCGCCCCGCATTGCCCCCTCACCTGTGTCCGGGCAGCACAGAGCTGTGCTGCCTGGACTTGTGACCTCCTCCCTGCACTGATCCTCTTCCGGGTGCAGGGAGGAGGAGAGCCCGGCGCAGCAGCGCCGCGTGTGGGAGGGAGGGGAGAGCCGCCGGGAACTGCTGTGACCCGGCGACTCTCACCGCAAAGGACAGCTCTTAAAGCAAGAGCTGTCCTTTGCTATAATTATCGCATACATTTATTTTGTCATAAAATAACATGAATGTAATCGTTAAAAATATAACTATATATCGGGAATAATAACTGTATATAGCGGGCATAATACTATGTATAATCATGTACTATATAATAATGAATGTAATTGTTAAAAATTTAACTGTATATAACGGGAATAATAACTGTATATAGCGGGCATAATACTATGTATAATCATGTACTGTATAATAATGAATGTAATTGTTAAAAATATAACTGTATATAACGGAAATAATAACTGTATATAGCGGGCATAATAACTGTATATAATGGGCATAACACTGTGTATAATCATGTATTGTATTATCATGACATTTTGGGGGATTGCTTGGTAAAAATGTTTCAGGATTTACTGTGAGGTCAAATCGTGACCTGGTCGAGTGCTGGAGGTGATAGAGTCGCGAGTCACTTGTATAGGTGTAAAAGAGATTTTGATTTGGGACTCCGCGGATCCAAGAAGAAGAAGGGGGATGAGCAAATCAGTACTGTGGCAGGAAGTGACTGCTTGATGACATCCAGGAGTAGCACTTACCTGCCCAAAGAAGAATCATGCTGTGAGGTCTGCCAGCGTCGCTGGATCGTTGGATACGTAATATGCACTGTTTCTCATTTTTTGAAAGCCTCAAGGGGAGATTGTCTAAGGTAAAAACCCCGTTATCTGGGTTTTTACCGCATTTTGGGATGCTCTAAGCATCCCCCGCTGGGTTACCGCAGCGGGTGGCATCGCCTGAAAAATCTGGCGATGCCCCATAGAAGCCAATGGGCTTCTAACGCGAACCCACTGCCGCCCCGCACGGACCCCCGCCGCCCAGCACGGACCCCCGCCGCCCCGCATTGCCCCCTCACCTGTGTCCGGGCAGCACAGAGCTGTGCTGCCTGGACTTGTAACCTCCTCCCTGCACTGATCCTCTTCCGGGTGCAGGGAGGAGGAGAGCCCGGCGCAGCAGCGCCGGGTGTGGGAGGGAGGGGAGAGCCGCCGGGAACTGCTGTGACCCGGCGACTCTCACCGCAAAGGACAGCTCTTAAAGCAAGAGCTGTCCTTTGCTATAATTATCGCATATATTTGTTTTGTCATAAAATAACATGAATGTAATCGTTAAAAATATAACTATATATCGGGAATAATAACTGTATATAGCGGGCATAATACTATGTATAATCATGTACTATATAATAATGAATGTAATTGTTAAAAATATAACTGTATATAACGGGAATAATAACTGTATATAGCGGGCATAATACTATGTATAATCATGTACTGTATAATAATGAATGTAATTGTTAAAAATATAACTGTATATAACGGAAATAATAACTGTATATAGCGGGCATAATAACTGTATATAATGGGCATAACACTGTGTATAATCATGTATTGTATTATCATGACATTTTGGGGGATTGCTTGGTAAAAATGTTTCAGGATTTACTGTGAGGTCAAATCGTGACCTGGTCGAGTGCTGGAGGTGATAGAGTCGCGAGTCACTTGTATAGGTGTAAAAGAGATTTTGATTTGGGACTCCGCGGATCCAAGAAGAAGAAGGGGGATGAGCAAATCAGTACTGTGGCAGGAAGTGACTGCTTGATGACATCCAGGAGTAGCACTTACCTGCCCGAAGAAGAATCATGCTGTGAGGTCTGCCAGCGTCGCTGGATCGTTGGATGCGTAATATGCACTGTTTCTCATTTTTTGAAAGCCTCAGGGGGAGATTGTCTAAGGTAAAAACCCCGTTATCTGGGTTTTTACCGCATTTTGGGATGCTCTAAGCATCCCCCGCTGGGTTACCGCGGCGGGTGGCATCGCCTAAAAAATCTGGCGATGCCCCATAGAAGCCAATGGGCTTCTAACGCGAACCCACTGCCGCCCCGCACAGACCCCCGCCGCCCAGCACGGACCCCCGCCGCCCCGCATTGCCCCCTCACCTGTGTCCGGGCAGCAAAGAGCTGTGCTGCCTGGACTTGTAAGCTCCTCCCTGCACTGATCCTCTTCCGGGTGCAGGGAGGAGGAGAGCCCGGCGCAGCAGCGCCGCGTGTGGGAGGGAGGGGAGAGCCGCCGGGAACTGCTGTGACCCGGCGACTCTCACCGCAAAGGACAGCTCTTAAAGCAAGAGCTGTCCTTTGCTATAATTATCGCATATATTTATTTTGTCATAAAATAACATGAATGTAATCGTTAAAAATATAACTATATATCGGGAATAATAACTGTATATAGCGGGCATAATACTATGTATAATCATGTACTATATAATAATGAATGTAATTGTTAAAAATATAACTGTATATAACGGGAATAATAACTGTATATAGCGGGCATAATACTATGTATAATCATGTACTGTATAATAATGAATGTAATTGTTAAAAATATAACTGTATATAACGGAAATAATAACTGTATATAGCGGGCATAATAACTGTATATAATGGGCATAACACTGTGTATAATCATGTATTGTATTATCATGACATTTTGGGGGATTGCTTGGTAAAAATGTTTCAGGATTTACTGTGAGGTCAAATCGTGACCTGGTCGAGTGCTGGAGGTGATAGAGTCGCGAGTCACTTGTATAGGTGTAAAAGAGATTTTGATTTGGGACTCCGCGGATCCAAGAAGAAGAAGGGGGATGAGCAAATCAGTACTGTGGCAGGAAGTGACTGCTTGATGACATCCAGGAGTAGCACTTACCTGCCCGAAGAAGAATCATGCTGTGAGGTCTGCCAGCGTCGCTGGATCGTTGGATGCGTAATATGCACTGTTTCTCATTTTTTGAAAGCCTCAAGGGGAGATTGTCTAAGGTAAAAACCCCGTTATCTGGGTTTTTACCGCATTTTGGGATGCTCTAAGCATCCCCCGCTGGGTTACCGCAGCGGGTGGCATCGCCTGAAAAATCTGGCGATGCCCCATAGAAGCCAATGGGCTTCTAACGCGAACCCACTGCCGCCCCGCACGGACCCCCGCCGCCCAGCACGGACCCCCGCCGCCCCGCATTGCCCCCTCACCTGTGTCCGGGCAGCACAGAGCTGTGCTGCCTGGACTTGTAACCTCCTCCCTGCACTGATCCTCTTCCGGGTGCAGGGAGGAGGAGAGCCCGACGCAGCAGCGCCGGGTGTGGGAGGGAGGGGAGAGCCGCCGGGAACTGCTGTGACCCGGCGACTCTCACCGCAAAGGACAGCTCTTAAAGCAAGAGCTGTCTTTTGCTATAATTATCGCATATATTTGTTTTGTCATAAAATAACATGAATGTAATCGTTAAAAATATAACTATATATCGGGAATAATAACTGTATATAGCGGGCATAATACTATGTATAATCATGTACTATATAATAATGAATGTAATTGTTAAAAATATAACTGTATATAACGGGAATAATAACTGTATATAGCGGGCATAATACTATGTATAATCATGTACTGTATAATAATGAATGTAATTGTTAAAAATATAACTGTATATAACGGAAATAATAACTGTATATAGCGGGCATAATAACTGTATATAATGGGCATAACACTGTGTATAATCATGTATTGTATTATCATGACATTTTGGGGGATTGCTTGGTAAAAATGTTTCAGGATTTACTGTGAGGTCAAATCGTGACCTGGTCGATTGCTGGAGGTGATAGAGTCGCGAGTCACTTGTATAGGTGTAAAAGAGATTTTGATTTGGGACTCCGCAGATCCAAGAAGAAGAAGGGGGATGAGCAAATCAGTACTGTGGCAGGAAGTGACTGCTTGATGACATCCAGGAGTAGCACTTACCTGCCCGAAGAAGAATCATGCTGTGAGGTCTGCCAGCGTCGCTGGATCGTTGGATGCGTAATATGCACTGTTTCTCATTTTTTGAAAGCCTCAGGGGGAGATTGTCTAAGGTAAAAACCCCGTTATCTGGGTTTTTACCGCATTTTGGGATGCTCTAAGCATCCCCAGCTGGGTTACCGCGGCGGGTGGCATCGCCTGAAAAATCTGGCGATGCCCCATAGAAGCCAATGGGCTTCTAACGCGAACCCACTGCCGCCCCGCACAGACCCCCGCCGCCCCGCATTGCCCCCTCACCTGTGTCCGGGCAGCACAGAGCTGTGCTGCCTGGACTTGTGACCTCCTCCCTGCACTGATCCTCTTCCGGGTGCAGGGAGGAGGAGAGCCTGGCGCAGCAGCGCCGGGTGTGGGAGGGAGGGGAGAGACGCCGGGAACTGCTGTGACCCGGCGACTCTCACCGCAAAGGACAGCTCTTAAAGCAAGAGCTGTCCTTTGCTATAATTATCGCATATATTTATTTTGTCATAAAATAACATGAATGTAATCGTTAAAAATATAACTATATATCGGGAATAATAACTGTATACAGCGGGCATAATACTATGTATAATCATGTACTATATAATAATGAATGTAATTGTTAAAAATATAACTGTATATAACGGGAATAATAACTGTATATAGCGGGCATAATACTATGTATAATCATGTACTGTATAATAATGAATGTAATTGTTAAAAATATAACTGTATATAACGGAAATAATAACTGTATATAGAGGGCATAATAACTGTATATAATGGGCATAACACTGTGTATAATCATGTATTGTATTATCATGACATTTAGGGGGATTGCTTGGTAAAAATGTTTCAGGATTTACTGTGAGGTCAAATCGTGACCTGGTCGAGTGCTGGAGGTGATAAAGTCGCGAGTCACTTGTATAGGTGTAAAAGAGATTTTGATTTGGGACTCCGCGGATCCAAGAAGAAGAAGGGGGATGAGCAAATCAGTACTGTGGCAGGAAGTGACTGCTTGATGACATCCAGGAGTAGCACTTACCTGCCCGAAGAAGAATCATGCTGTGAGGTCTGCCAGCGTCGCTGGATCGTTGGATGCGTAATATGCACTGTTTCTCATTTTTTGAAAGCCTCAGGGGGAGATTGTCTAAGGTAAAAACCCCGTTATCTGGGTTTTTACCGCATTTTGGGATGCTCTAAGCATCCCCCTGCTGGGTTACCGCAGCGGGTGGCATCGCCTGAAAAATCTGGCGATGCCCCATAGAAGCCAATGGGCTTCTAACGCGAACCCACTGCCGCCCCGCATGGACCCCCACCGCCCAGCACGGACCCCCGCCGCCCCGCATTGCCCCCTCACCTGTGTCCGGGCAGCACAGAGCTGTGCTGCCTGGACTTTTGACCTCCTCCCTGCACTGATCCTCTTCCGGGTGCAGGGAGGAGGAGAGCCCGGCGCAGCAGCGCCGGGTGTGGGAGGGAGGGGAGAGCCGCCGGGAACTGCTGTGACCCGGCGACTCTCACCGCAAAGGACAGCTCTTAAAGCAAGAGCTGTCCTTTGCTATAATTATCGCATATATTTATTTTGTCATAAAATAACATGAATATAATCGTTAAAAATATAACTATATATTGGGAATAATAACTGTATATAGCGGGCATAATACTATGTATAATCATGTACTATATAATAATGAATGTAATTGTTAAAAATATAACTGTATATAACGGGAATAATAACTGTATATAGCGGGCATAATACTATGTATAATCATGTACTGTATAATAATGAATGTAATTGTTAAAAATATAACTGTATATAACGGAAATAATAACTGTATATAGCGGGCATAATAACTGTATATAATGGGCATAACACTGTGTATAATCATGTATTGTATTATCATGACATTTTGGGGGATTGCTTAGTAAAAATGTTTCAGGATTTACTGTGAGGTCAAATCGTGACCTGGTCGAGTGCTGGAGGTGATAGTCGCGAGTCACTTGTATAGGTGTAAAAGAGATTTTGATTTGGGACTCCGCGGATCCAAGAAGAAGAAGGGGGATGAGCAAATCAGTACTGTGGCAGGAAGTGACTGCTTGATGACATCCAGGAGTAGCACTTACCTGCCCGAAGAAGAATCATGCTGTGAGGTCTGCCAGCGTCGCTGGATCGTTGGATGCGTAATATGCACTGTTTCTCATTTTTTGAAAGCCTCAGGGGGAGATTGTCTAAGGTAAAAACCCCGTTATCTGGGTTTTTACCGCATTTTGGGATGCTCTAAGCATCCCACGCTGGGTTACCGCGGCGGGTGGCATCGCCTGAAAAATCTGGCGATGCCCCATAGAAGCCAATGGGCTTCTAATGTGAACCCACTGCCGCCCCGCACAGACCCCCGCCGCCCAGCACGGACCACCGCCGCCCCGCATTGCCCCCTCACCTGTCTCCGGGCAGCACAGAGCTGTGCTGCCTGGACTTGTGACCTCCTCCCTGCACTGATCCTCTTCCGGGTGCAGGGAGGAGGAGAGCCCGGCGCAGCAGCGCCGCGTGTGGGAGGGAGGGGAGAGCCGCCGGGAACTGCTGTGACCCGGCGACTCTCACCGCAAAGGACAGCTCTTAAAGCAAGAGCTGTCCTTTGCTATAATTATCGCATATATTTATTTTGTCATAAAATAACATGAATGTAATCGTTAAAAATATAACTATATATCGGGAATAATAACTGTATATAGCGGGCATAATACTATGTATAATCATGTACTATATAATAATGAATGTAATTGTTAAAAATATAACTGTATATAACGGGAATAATAACTGTATATAGCGGGCATAATACTATGTATAATCATGTACTGTATAATAATGAATGTAATTGTTAAAAATATAACTGTATACAACGGAAATAATAACTGTATATAGCGGGCATAATAACTGTATATAATGGGCATAACACTGTGTACAATCATGACATTTTGGGGGATTGCTTGGTAAAAATGTTTCAGGATTTACTGTGAGGTAAAATCGTGACCTGGTCGAGTGCTGGAGGTGATAGAGTCGCGAGTCACTTGTATAGGTGTAAAAGAGATTTTGATTTGGGACTCCGCGGATCCAAGAAGAAGAAGGGGGATGAGCAAATCAGTACTGTGGCAGGAAGTGACTGCTTGATGACATCCAGGAGTAGCACTTACCTGCCCGAAGAAGAATCATGCTGTGAGGTCTGCCAGCGTCGCTGGATCGTTGGATGCGTAATATGCACTGTTTCTCATTTTTTGAAAGCCTCAGGGGGAGATTGTCTACGGTAAAAACCCCGTTATCTGGGTTTTTACCGCATTTTGGGATGCTCTAAGCATCCCCCGCTGGGTTACCGCGGCGGGTGGCATCGCCTGAAAAATCTGGCGATGCCCCATAGAAGCCAATGGGCTTCTAACGTGAACCCACTGCCGCCCCGCACAGACCCCCGCCGCCCAGCACGGACCCCCGCCGCCCCGCATTGCCCCCTCACCTGTCTCCGGGCAGCACAGAGCTGTGCTGCCTGGACTTGTGACCTCCTCCCTGCACTGATCCTCTTCCGGGTACAGGGAGGAGGAGAGCCCGGCGCAGCAGCGCCGCGTGTGGGAGGGAGGGGAGAGCCGCCGGGAACTGCTGTGACCCGGGGACTCTCACCGCAAAGGACAGCTCTTAAAGCAAGAGCTGTCCTTTGCTATAATTATCGCATATATTTATTTTGTCATAAAATAACATGAATGTAATCGTTAAAAATATAACTATATATCAGGAATAATAACTGTATATAGCGGGCATAATACTATGTATAATCATGTACTATATAATAATGAATGTAATTGTTAAAAATATAACTGTATATAACGGGAATAATAACTGTATATAGCGGGCATAATACTATGTATAATCATGTACTGTATAATAATGAATGTAATTGTTAAAAATATAACTGTATATAACGGAAATAATAACTGTATATAGCGGGCATAATAACTGTATATAATGGGCATAACACTGTGTATAATCATGTATTGTATTATCATGACATTTTGGGGGATTGCTTGGTAAAAATGTTTCAGGATTTACTGTGAGGTCAAATCGTGACCTGGTCGAGTGCTGGAGGTGATAGAGTCGCGAGTCACTTGTATAGGTGTAAAAGAGATTTTGATTTGGGACTCCGCGGATCCAAGAAGAAGAAGGGGGATGAGCAAATCAGTACTGTGGCAGGAAGTGACTGCTTGATGACATCCAGGAGTAGCACTTACCTGCCCGAAGAAGAATCATGCTGTGAGGTCTGCCAGCGTCGCTGGATCGTTGGATGCGTAATATGCACTGTTTCTCATTTTTTGAAAGCCTCAGGGGGAGATTGTCTAAGGTAAAAACCCCGTTATCTGGGTTTTTACTGCATTTTGGGATGCTCTAAGCATCCCCCGCTGGGTTACCGCGGCGGGTGGCATCGCCTGAAAAATCTGGCGATGCCCCATAGAAGCCAATGGGCTTCTAACGCAAACCCACTGCCGCCCCGCATGGACCCCCACCGCCCAGCACGGACCCCCGCCGCCCCGCATTGCCCCCTCACCTGTGTCCGGGCAGCACAGAGCTGTGCTGCCTGGACTTTTGACCTCCTCCCTGCACTGATCCTCTTCCGGGTGCAGGGAGGAGGAGAGCCCGGCGCAGCAGCGCCGGGTGTGGGAGGGAGGGGAGAGCCGCCGGGAACTGCTGTGACCCGGCGACTCTCACCGCAAAGGACAGCTCTTAAAGCAAGAGCTGTCCTTTGCTATAATTATCGCATATATTTATTTTGTCATAAAATAACATGAATATAATCGTTAAAAATATAACTATATATTGGGAATAATAACTGTATATAGCGGGCATAATACTATGTATAATCATGTACTATATAATAATGAATGTAATTGTTAAAAATATAACTGTATATAACGGGAATAATAACTGTATATAGCGGGCATAATACTATGTATAATCATGTACTGTATAATAATGAATGTAATTGTTAAAAATATAACTGTATATAACGGAAATAATAACTGTATATAGCGGGCATAATAACTGTATATAATGGGCATAACACTGTGTATAATCATGTATTGTATTATCATGACATTTTGGGGGATTGCTTAGTAAAAATGTTTCAGGATTTACTGTGAGGTCAAATCGTGACCTGGTCGAGTGCTGGAGGTGATAGTCGCGAGTCACTTGTATAGGTGTAAAAGAGATTTTGATTTGGGACTCCGCGGATCCAAGAAGAAGAAGGGGGATGAGCAAATCAGTACTGTGGCAGGAAGTGACTGCTTGATGACATCCAGGAGTAGCACTTACCTGCCCGAAGAAGAATCATGCTGTGAGGTCTGCCAGCGTCGCTGGATCGTTGGATGCGTAATATGCACTGTTTCTCATTTTTTGAAAGCCTCAGGGGGAGATTGTCTAAGGTAAAAACCCCGTTATCTGGGTTTTTACCGCATTTTGGGATGCTCTAAGCATCCCACGCTGGGTTACCGCGGCGGGTGGCATCGCCTGAAAAATCTGGCGATGCCCCATAGAAGCCAATGGGCTTCTAATGTGAACCCACTGCCGCCCCGCACAGACCCCCGCCGCCCAGCACGGACCACCGCCGCCCCGCATTGCCCCCTCACCTGTCTCCGGGCAGCACAGAGCTGTGCTGCCTGGACTTGTGACCTCCTCCCTGCACTGATCCTCTTCCGGGTGCAGGGAGGAGGAGAGCCCGGCGCAGCAGCGCCGCGTGTGGGAGGGAGGGGAGAGCCGCCGGGAACTGCTGTGACCCGGCGACTCTCACCGCAAAGGACAGCTCTTAAAGCAAGAGCTGTCCTTTGCTATAATTATCGCATATATTTATTTTGTCATAAAATAACATGAATGTAATCGTTAAAAATATAACTATATATCGGGAATAATAACTGTATATAGCGGGCATAATACTATGTATAATCATGTACTATATAATAATGAATGTAATTGTTAAAAATATAACTGTATATAACGGGAATAATAACTGTATATAGCGGGCATAATACTATGTATAATCATGTACTGTATAATAATGAATGTAATTGTTAAAAATATAACTGTATACAACGGAAATAATAACTGTATATAGCGGGCATAATAACTGTATATAATGGGCATAACACTGTGTACAATCATGACATTTTGGGGGATTGCTTGGTAAAAATGTTTCAGGATTTACTGTGAGGTAAAATCGTGACCTGGTCGAGTGCTGGAGGTGATAGAGTCGCGAGTCACTTGTATAGGTGTAAAAGAGATTTTGATTTGGGACTCCGCGGATCCAAGAAGAAGAAGGGGGATGAGCAAATCAGTACTGTGGCAGGAAGTGACTGCTTGATGACATCCAGGAGTAGCACTTACCTGCCCGAAGAAGAATCATGCTGTGAGGTCTGCCAGCGTCGCTGGATCGTTGGATGCGTAATATGCACTGTTTCTCATTTTTTGAAAGCCTCAGGGGGAGATTGTCTACGGTAAAAACCCCGTTATCTGGGTTTTTACCGCATTTTGGGATGCTCTAAGCATCCCCCGCTGGGTTACCGCGGCGGGTGGCATCGCCTGAAAAATCTGGCGATGCCCCATAGAAGCCAATGGGCTTCTAACGTGAACCCACTGCCGCCCCGCACAGACCCCCGCCGCCCAGCACGGACCCCCGCCGCCCCGCATTGCCCCCTCACCTGTCTCCGGGCAGCACAGAGCTGTGCTGCCTGGACTTGTGACCTCCTCCCTGCACTGATCCTCTTCCGGGTACAGGGAGGAGGAGAGCCCGGCGCAGCAGCGCCGCGTGTGGGAGGGAGGGGAGAGCCGCCGGGAACTGCTGTGACCCGGGGACTCTCACCGCAAAGGACAGCTCTTAAAGCAAGAGCTGTCCTTTGCTATAATTATCGCATATATTTATTTTGTCATAAAATAACATGAATGTAATCGTTAAAAATATAACTATATATCAGGAATAATAACTGTATATAGCGGGCATAATACTATGTATAATCATGTACTATATAATAATGAATGTAATTGTTAAAAATATAACTGTATATAACGGGAATAATAACTGTATATAGCGGGCATAATACTATGTATAATCATGTACTGTATAATAATGAATGTAATTGTTAAAAATATAACTGTATATAACGGAAATAATAACTGTATATAGCGGGCATAATAACTGTATATAATGGGCATAACACTGTGTATAATCATGTATTGTATTATCATGACATTTTGGGGGATTGCTTGGTAAAAATGTTTCAGGATTTACTGTGAGGTCAAATCGTGACCTGGTCGAGTGCTGGAGGTGATAGAGTCGCGAGTCACTTGTATAGGTGTAAAAGAGATTTTGATTTGGGACTCCGCGGATCCAAGAAGAAGAAGGGGGATGAGCAAATCAGTACTGTGGCAGGAAGTGACTGCTTGATGACATCCAGGAGTAGCACTTACCTGCCCGAAGAAGAATCATGCTGTGAGGTCTGCCAGCGTCGCTGGATCGTTGGATGCGTAATATGCACTGTTTCTCATTTTTTGAAAGCCTCAGGGGGAGATTGTCTAAGGTAAAAACCCCGTTATCTGGGTTTTTACTGCATTTTGGGATGCTCTAAGCATCCCCCGCTGGGTTACCGCGGCGGGTGGCATCGCCTGAAAAATCTGGCGATGCCCCATAGAAGCCAATGGGCTTCTAACGCAAACCCACTGCCGCCCCGCACAGACCCCCGCCGCCCAGCACGGACCCCCGCCGCCCCGCATTGCCCCCTCACCTGTGTCCGGGCAGCACAGAGCTGTGCTGCCTGGACTTGTGACCTCCTCCCTGCACTGATCCTCTTCCGGGTGCAGGGAGGAGGAGAGCCCGGCGCAGCAGCACCGGGTGTGGGAGGGAGGGGAGAGCCGCCGGGAACTGCTGTGACCCGGCGACTCTCACCGCAAAGAACAGCTCTTAAAGCAAGAGCTGTCCTTTGCTATAATTATCGCATATATTTATTTTGTCATAAAATAACATAAATATATAATCGTTAAAAATATAACTATATATCGGGAATAATAACTGTATATAGTGGGCATAATACTATGTATAATCATGTACTATATAATAATGAATGTAATTGTTAAAAATATAACTGTATATAACGGGAATAATAACTGTATATAGCGGGCATAATACTATGTATAATCATGTACTGTATAATAATGAATGTAATTGTTAAAAATATAACTGTATATAACGGAAATAATAACTGTATATAGCGGGCATAATAACTGTATATAATGGGCATAACACTGTGTATAATCATGTATTGTATTATCATGACATTTTGGGGGATTGCTTGGTAAAAATGTTTCAGGATTTACTGTGAGGTCAAATCGTGACCTGGTCGAGTGCTGGAGGTGATAGAGTCGCGAGTCACTTGTATAGGTGTAAAAGAGATTTTGATTTGGGACTCCGCGGATCCAAGAAGAAGAAGGGGGATGAGCAAATCAGTACTGTGGCAGGAAGTGACTGCTTGATGACATCCAGGAGTAGCACTTACCTGCCCGAAGAAGAATCATGCTGTGAGGTCTGCCAGCGTCGCTGGATCGTTGGATGCGTAATATGCACTGTTTCTCATTTTTTGAAAGCCTCAGGGGGAGATTGTCTAAGGTAAAAACCCCGTTATCTGGGTTTTTACCGCATTTTGGGATGCTCTAAGCATCCCCCGCTGGGTTACCGCAGCGGGTGGCATCGCCTGAAAAATCTGGCGATGCCCCATAGAAGCCAATGGGCTTCTAACGCGAACCCACTGCCGCCCCGCACGGACCCCCGCCGCCCAGCACGGACCCCTGCCGCCCCGCATTGCCCCCTCACCTGTGTCCGGGCAGCACAGAGCTGTGCTGCCTGGACTTGTGACCTCCTCCCTGCACTGATCCTCTTCCGGGTGCAGGGAGGAGGAGAGCCCGGCGCAGCAGCGCCGGGTGTGGGAGGGAGGGGAGAGCCGCCGGGAACTGCTGTGACTCGGCGACTCTCACCGCAAAGGACAGCTCTTAAAGCAAGAGCTGTCCTTTGCTATAATTATCGCATATATTTATTTTGTCATAAAATAACATGAATATAATCGTTAAAAATATAACTATATATCGGGAATAATAACTGTATATAGCGGGCATAATACTATGTATAATCATGTAATATATAATAATGAATGTAATTGTTAAAAATATAACTGTATATAACGGGAATAATAACTGTATATAGCGGGCATAATACTATGTATAATCATGTACTGTATAATAATGAATGTAATTGTTAAAAATATAACTTTATATAACGGAAATAATAACTGTATATAGCGGGCATAATAACTGTATATAATGGGCATAACACTGTGTATAATCATGTATTGTATTATCATGACATTTTGGGGGATTGCTTGGTAAAAATGTTTCAGGATTTACTGTGAGGTCAAATCGTGACCTGGTCGAGTGCTGGAGGTGATAGTCGCGAGTCACTTGTATAGGTGTAAAAGAGATTTTGATTTGGGACTCCGCGGATCCAAGAAGAAGAAGGGGGATGAGCAAATCAGTACTGTGGCAGGAAGTGACTGCTTGATGACATCCAGGAGTAGCACTTACCTGCCCGAAGAAGAATCATGCTGTGAGGTCTGCCAGCGTCGCTGGATCGTTGGATGCGTAATATGCACTGTTTCTCATTTTTTGAAAGCCTCAGGGGGAGATTGTCTAAGGTAAAAACCCCGTTATCTGGGTTTTTACCGCATTTTGGGATGCTCTAAGCATCCCCCGCTGGGTTACCGCGGCGGGTGGCATCGCCTGAAAAATCTGGCGATGCCCCATAGAAGCCAATGGGCTTCTAACGTGAACCCACTGCCGCCCCGCACAGACCCCCGCCGCCCAGCACGGACCCCCGCCGCCCCGCATTGCCCCCTCACCTGTGTCCGGGCAGCACAGAGCTGTGCTGCCTGGACTTGTGACCTCCTCCCTGCACTGATCCTCTTCCGGGTGCAGGGAGGAGGAGAGCCCGGCGCAGCAGCGCCGCGTGTGGGAGGGAGGGGAGAGCCGCCGGGAACTGCTGTGACCCGGCGACTCTCACCGCAAAGGACAGCTCTTAAAGCAAGAGCTGTCCTTTGCTATAATTATCGCATATATTTATTTTGTCATAAAATAACATGAATGTAATCGTTAAAAATATAACTATATATCGGGAATAATAACTGTATATAGCGGGCATAATACTATGTATAATCATGTACTATATAATAATGAATGTAATTGTTAAAAATATAACTATATATAACGGGAATAATAACTGTATATAGCGGGCATAATACTATGTATAATCATGTACTGTATAATAATGAATGTAATTGTTAAAAATATAACTGTATATAACGGAAATAATAACTGTATATAGCGGGCATAATAACTGTATATAATGGGCATAACACTGTGTATAATCATGTATTGTATTATAATGACATTTTGGGGGATTGCTTGGTAAAAATGTTTCAGGATTTACTGTGAGGTCAAATCGTGACCTGGTCGAGTGCTGGAGGTGATAGAGTCGCGAGTCACTTGTATAGGTGTAAAAGAGATTTTGATTTGGGACTCCGCGGATCCAAGAAGAAGAAAGGGGATGAGCAAATCAGTACTGTGGCAGAAAGTGACTGCTTGATGACATCAAGGAGTAGCACTTACCTGCCCAAAGAAGAATCATGCCGTGAGGTCTGCCAGCGTCGCTGGATCGTTGGATGCGTAATATGCACTGTTTCTCATTTTTTGAAAGCCTCAGGGGGAGATTGTCTAAGGTAAAAACCCCGTTATCTGGGTTTTTACCGCATTTCGGGATGCTCTAAGCATCCCCCGCTGGGTTACCGCGGCGGGTGGCATCGCCTGAAAAATCTGGCGATGCCCCATAGAAGCCAATGGGCTTCTAACGCGAACCCACTGCCGCCCAGCACGGACCCCCGCCGCCCCGCATTGCCCCCTCACCTGTGTCCGGGCAGCACAGAGCTGTGCTGCCTGGACTTGTGACCTCCTCCCTGCACTGATCCTCTTCCGGGTGCAGGGAGGAGGAGAGCCCGGCGCAGCAGCGCCGGGTGTGGGAGGGAGGGGAGAGCAGCCGGGAACTGCTGTGACCCGGCGACTCTCACCGCAAAGGACAGCTCTTAAAGCAAGAGCTGTCCTTTGCTATAATTATCGCATATATTTATTTTGTCATAAAATAACATGAATATAATCGTTAAAAATATAACTATATATCGGGAATAATAACTGTATATAGCGGGCATAATACTATGTATAATCATGTACTATATAATAATGAATGTAATTGTTAAAAATATAACTGTATATAACGGGAATAATAACTGTATATAGCGGGCATAATACTATGTATAATCATGTACTGTATAATAATGAATGTAATTGTTAAAAATATAACTGTATATAACGGGCATAATAACTGTATATAATGGGCATAACACTGTGTATAATCATGTATTGTATTATCATGACATTTTGGGGGATTGCTTGGTAAAAATGTTTCAGGATTTACTGTGAGGTCAAATCGTGACCTGGTCAAGTGCTGGAGGTGATAGTCGTGAGTCACTTGTATAGGTGTAAAAGAGATTTTGATTTGGGACTCCGCGGATCCAAGAAGAAGAAGGGGGATGAGCAAATCAGTACTGTGGCAGGAAGTGACTGCTTGATGGCATCCAGGAGTAGCACTTACCTGCCCGAAGAAGAATCATGCTGTGAGGTCTGCCAGCGTCGCTGGATCGTTAGATGCGTAATATGCACTGTTTCTCATTTTTTGAATGCCTCAGGGGGAGATTGTCTAAGGTAAAAACCCCGTTATCTGGGTTTTTACCGCATTTTGGGATGCTCTAAGCATCCCCCGCTGGGTTACCGCGGCGGGTGGCATCGCCTGAAAAATCTGGCGATGCCCCATAGAAGCCAATGGGCTTCTAACGTGAACCCACTGCCGCCCCGCACAGACCCCCGCCGCCCAGCACGGACCCCCGCCGCCCCGCATTGCCCCCTCACCTGTGTCCGGGCAGCACAGAGCTGTGCTGCCTGGACTTGTGACCTCCTCCCTGCACTGAACCTCTTCCGGGTGCAGGGAGGAGGAGAGCCCGGCGCAGCAGCGCCGCGTGTGGGAGGGAGGGAAGAGCCGCCGGGAACTGCTGTGACCCGGCGACTCTCACCGCAAAGGACAGCTCTTAAAGCAAGAGCTGTCCTTTGCTATAATTATCGCATATATTTATTTTGTCATAAAATAACATGAATGTAATCGTTAAAAATATAACTATATATCGGGAATAATAACTGTATATAGCGGGCATAATACTATGTATAATCATGTACTATATAATAATGAATGTAATTGTTAAAAATATAACTGTATATAACGGGAATAATAACTGTATATAGCGGGCATAATACTATGTATAATCATGTACTGTATAATAATGAATGTAATTGTTAAAAATATAACTGTATATAACGGAAATAATAACTGTATATAGAGGGCATAATAACTGTATATAATGGGCATAACACTGTGTATAATCATGTATTGTATTATCATGACATTTAGGGGGATTGCTTGGTAAAAATGTTTCAGGATTTACTGTGAGGTCAAATCGTGACCTGGTCGAGTGCTGGAGGTGATAAAGTCGCGAGTCACTTGTATAGGTGTAAAAGAGATTTTGATTTGGGACTCCGCGGATCCAAGAAGAAGAAGGGGGATGAGCAAATCAGTACTGTGGCAGGAAGTGACTGCTTGATGACATCCAGGAGTAGCACTTACCTGCCCGAAGAAGAATCATGCTGTGAGGTCTGCCAGCGTCGCTGGATCGTTGGATGCGTAATATGCACTGTTTCTCATTTTTTGAAAGCCTCAGGGGGAGATTGTCTAAGGTAAAAACCCCGTTATCTGGGTTTTTACCGCATTTTGGGATGCTCTAAGCATCCCCCGCTGGGTTACCGCAGCGGGTGGCATCGCCTGAAAAATCTGGCGATGCCCCATAGAAGCCAATGGGCTTCTAACGCGAACCCACTGCCGCCCCGCATGGACCCCCACCGCCCAGCACGGACCCCCGCCGCCCCGCATTGCCCCCTCACCTGTGTCCGGGCAGCACAGAGCTGTGCTGCCTGGACTTTTGACCTCCTCCCTGCACTGATCCTCTTCCGGGTGCAGGGAGGAGGAGAGCCCGGCGCAGCAGCGCCGGGTGTGGGAGGGAGGGGAGAGCCGCCGGGAACTGCTGTGACCCGGCGACTCTCACCGCAAAGGACAGCTCTTAAAGCAAGAGCTGTCCTTTGCTATAATTATCGCATATATTTATTTTGTCATAAAATAACATGAATATAATCGTTAAAAATATAACTATATATCGGGAATAATAACTGTATATAGCGGGCATAATACTATGTATAATCATGTACTATATAATAATGAATGTAATTGTTAAAAATATAACTGTATATAACGGGAATAATAACTGTATATAGCGGGCATAATACTATGTATAATCATGTACTGTATAATAATGAATGTAATTGTTAAAAATATAACTGTATATAACGGAAATAATAACTGTATATAGCGGGCATAATAACTGTATATAATGGGCATAACACTGTGTATAATCATGTATTGTATTATCATGACATTTTGGGGGATTGCTTAGTAAAAATGTTTCAGGATTTACTGTGAGGTCAAATCGTGACCTGGTCGAGTGCTGGAGGTGATAGTCGCGAGTCACTTGTATAGGTGTAAAAGAGATTTTGATTTGGGACTCCGCGGATCCAAGAAGAAGAAGGGGGATGAGCAAATCAGTACTGTGGCAGGAAGTGACTGCTTGATGACATCCAGGAGTAGCACTTACCTGCCCGAAGAAGAATCATGCTGTGAGGTCTGCCAGCGTCGCTGGATCGTTGGATGCGTAATATGCACTGTTTCTCATTTTTTGAAAGCCTCAGGGGGAGATTGTCTAAGGTAAAAACCCCGTTATCTGGGTTTTTACCGCATTTTGGGATGCTCTAAGCATCCCACGCTGGGTTACCGCGGCGGGTGGCATCGCCTGAAAAATCTGGCGATGCCCCATAGAAGCCAATGGGCTTCTAATGTGAACCCACTGCCGCCCCGCACAGACCCCCGCCGCCCAGCACGGACCACCGCCGCCCCGCATTGCCCCCTCACCTGTCTCCGGGCAGCACAGAGCTGTGCTGCCTGGACTTGTGACCTCCTCCCTGCACTGATCCTCTTCCGGGTGCAGGGAGGAGGAGAGCCCGGCGCAGCAGCGCCGCGTGTGGGAGGGAGGGGAGAGCCGCCGGGAACTGCTGTGACCCGGCGACTCTCACCGCAAAGGACAGCTCTTAAAGCAAGAGCTGTCCTTTGCTATAATTATCGCATATATTTATTTTGTCATAAAATAACATGAATGTAATCGTTAAAAATATAACTATATATCGGGAATAATAACTGTATATAGCGGGCATAATACTATGTATAATCATGTACTATATAATAATGAATGTAATTGTTAAAAATATAACTGTATATAACGGGAATAATAACTGTATATAGCGGGCATAATACTATGTATAATCATGTACTGTATAATAATGAATGTAATTGTTAAAAATATAACTGTATACAACGGAAATAATAACTGTATATAGCGGGCATAATAACTGTATATAATGGGCATAACACTGTGTACAATCATGACATTTTGGGGGATTGCTTGGTAAAAATGTTTCAGGATTTACTGTGAGGTAAAATCGTGACCTGGTCGAGTGCTGGAGGTGATAGAGTCGCGAGTCACTTGTATAGGTGTAAAAGAGATTTTGATTTGGGACTCCGCGGATCCAAGAAGAAGAAGGGGGATGAGCAAATCAGTACTGTGGCAGGAAGTGACTGCTTGATGACATCCAGGAGTAGCACTTACCTGCCCGAAGAAGAATCATGCTGTGAGGTCTGCCAGCGTCGCTGGATCGTTGGATGCGTAATATGCACTGTTTCTCATTTTTTGAAAGCCTCAGGGGGAGATTGTCTACGGTAAAAACCCCGTTATCTGGGTTTTTACCGCATTTTGGGATGCTCTAAGCATCCCCCGCTGGGTTACCGCGGCGGGTGGCATCGCCTGAAAAATCTGGCGATGCCCCATAGAAGCCAATGGGCTTCTAACGTGAACCCACTGCCGCCCCGCACAGACCCCCGCCGCCCAGCACGGACCCCCGCCGCCCCGCATTGCCCCCTCACCTGTCTCCGGGCAGCACAGAGCTGTGCTGCCTGGACTTGTGACCTCCTCCCTGCACTGATCCTCTTCCGGGTACAGGGAGGAGGAGAGCCCGGCGCAGCAGCGCCGCGTGTGGGAGGGAGGGGAGAGCCGCCGGGAACTGCTGTGACCCGGGGACTCTCACCGCAAAGGACAGCTCTTAAAGCAAGAGCTGTCCTTTGCTATAATTATCGCATATATTTATTTTGTCATAAAATAACATGAATGTAATCGTTAAAAATATAACTATATATCAGGAATAATAACTGTATATAGCGGGCATAATACTATGTATAATCATGTACTATATAATAATGAATGTAATTGTTAAAAATATAACTGTATATAACGGGAATAATAACTGTATATAGCGGGCATAATACTATGTATAATCATGTACTGTATAATAATGAATGTAATTGTTAAAAATATAACTGTATATAACGGAAATAATAACTGTATATAGCGGGCATAATAACTGTATATAATGGGCATAACACTGTGTATAATCATGTATTGTATTATCATGACATTTTGGGGGATTGCTTGGTAAAAATGTTTCAGGATTTACTGTGAGGTCAAATCGTGACCTGGTCGAGTGCTGGAGGTGATAGAGTCGCGAGTCACTTGTATAGGTGTAAAAGAGATTTTGATTTGGGACTCCGCGGATCCAAGAAGAAGAAGGGGGATGAGCAAATCAGTACTGTGGCAGGAAGTGACTGCTTGATGACATCCAGGAGTAGCACTTACCTGCCCGAAGAAGAATCATGCTGTGAGGTCTGCCAGCGTCGCTGGATCGTTGGATGCGTAATATGCACTGTTTCTCATTTTTTGAAAGCCTCAGGGGGAGATTGTCTAAGGTAAAAACCCCGTTATCTGGGTTTTTACCGCATTTTGGGATGCTCTAAGCATCCCCCGCTGGGTTACCGCAGCGGGTGGCATCGCCTGAAAAATCTGGCGATGCCCCATAGAAGCCAATGGGCTTCTAACGCGAACCCACTGCCGCCCCGCACGGACCCCCGCCGCCCAGCACGGACCCCTGCCGCCCCGCATTGCCCCCTCACCTGTGTCCGGGCAGCACAGAGCTGTGCTGCCTGGACTTGTGACCTCCTCCCTGCACTGATCCTCTTCCGGGTGCAGGGAGGAGGAGAGCCCGGCGCAGCAGCGCCGGGTGTGGGAGGGAGGGGAGAGCCGCCGGGAACTGCTGTGACTCGGCGACTCTCACCGCAAAGGACAGCTCTTAAAGCAAGAGCTGTCCTTTGCTATAATTATCGCATATATTTATTTTGTCATAAAATAACATGAATATAATCGTTAAAAATATAACTATATATCGGGAATAATAACTGTATATAGCGGGCATAATACTATGTATAATCATGTAATATATAATAATGAATGTAATTGTTAAAAATATAACTGTATATAACGGGAATAATAACTGTATATAGCGGGCATAATACTATGTATAATCATGTACTGTATAATAATGAATGTAATTGTTAAAAATATAACTTTATATAACGGAAATAATAACTGTATATAGCGGGCATAATAACTGTATATAATGGGCATAACACTGTGTATAATCATGTATTGTATTATCATGACATTTTGGGGGATTGCTTGGTAAAAATGTTTCAGGATTTACTGTGAGGTCAAATCGTGACCTGGTCGAGTGCTGGAGGTGATAGTCGCGAGTCACTTGTATAGGTGTAAAAGAGATTTTGATTTGGGACTCCGCGGATCCAAGAAGAAGAAGGGGGATGAGCAAATCAGTACTGTGGCAGGAAGTGACTGCTTGATGACATCCAGGAGTAGCACTTACCTGCCCGAAGAAGAATCATGCTGTGAGGTCTGCCAGCGTCGCTGGATCGTTGGATGCGTAATATGCACTGTTTCTCATTTTTTGAAAGCCTCAGGGGGAGATTGTCTAAGGTAAAAACCCCGTTATCTGGGTTTTTACCGCATTTTGGGATGCTCTAAGCATCCCCCGCTGGGTTACCGCGGCGGGTGGCATCGCCTGAAAAATCTGGCGATGCCCCATAGAAGCCAATGGGCTTCTAACGTGAACCCACTGCCGCCCCGCACAGACCCCCGCCGCCCAGCACGGACCCCCGCCGCCCCGCATTGCCCCCTCACCTGTGTCCGGGCAGCACAGAGCTGTGCTGCCTGGACTTGTGACCTCCTCCCTGCACTGATCCTCTTCCGGGTGCAGGGAGGAGGAGAGCCCGGCGCAGCAGCGCCGCGTGTGGGAGGGAGGGGAGAGCCGCCGGGAACTGCTGTGACCCGGCGACTCTCACCGCAAAGGACAGCTCTTAAAGCAAGAGCTGTCCTTTGCTATAATTATCGCATATATTTATTTTGTCATAAAATAACATGAATGTAATCGTTAAAAATATAACTATATATCGGGAATAATAACTGTATATAGCGGGCATAATACTATGTATAATCATGTACTATATAATAATGAATGTAATTGTTAAAAATATAACTATATATAACGGGAATAATAACTGTATATAGCGGGCATAATACTATGTATAATCATGTACTGTATAATAATGAATGTAATTGTTAAAAATATAACTGTATATAACGGAAATAATAACTGTATATAGCGGGCATAATAACTGTATATAATGGGCATAACACTGTGTATAATCATGTATTGTATTATAATGACATTTTGGGGGATTGCTTGGTAAAAATGTTTCAGGATTTACTGTGAGGTCAAATCGTGACCTGGTCGAGTGCTGGAGGTGATAGAGTCGCGAGTCACTTGTATAGGTGTAAAAGAGATTTTGATTTGGGACTCCGCGGATCCAAGAAGAAGAAAGGGGATGAGCAAATCAGTACTGTGGCAGAAAGTGACTGCTTGATGACATCAAGGAGTAGCACTTACCTGCCCAAAGAAGAATCATGCCGTGAGGTCTGCCAGCGTCGCTGGATTGTTGGATGCGTAATATGCACTGTTTCTCATTTTTTGAAAGCCTCAGGGGGAGATTGTCTAAGGTAAAAACCCCGTTATCTGGGTTTTTACCGCATTTCGGGATGCTCTAAGCATCCCCCGCTGGGTTACCGCGGCGGGTGGCATCGCCTGAAAAATCTGGCGATGCCCCATAGAAGCCAATGGGCTTCTAACGCGAACCCACTGCCGCCCAGCACGGACCCCCGCCGCCCCGCATTGCCCCCTCACCTGTGTCCGGGCAGCACAGAGCTGTGCTGCCTGGACTTGTGACCTCCTCCCTGCACTGATCCTCTTCCGGGTGCAGGGAGGAGGAGAGCCCGGCGCAGCAGCGCCGGGTGTGGGAGGGAGGGGAGAGCAGCCGGGAACTGCTGTGACCCGGCGACTCTCACCGCAAAGGACAGCTCTTAAAGCAAGAGCTGTCCTTTGCTATAATTATCGCATATATTTATTTTGTCATAAAATAACATGAATATAATCGTTAAAAATATAACTATATATCGGGAATAATAACTGTATATAGCGGGCATAATACTATGTATAATCATGTACTATATAATAATGAATGTAATTGTTAAAAATATAACTGTATATAACGGGAATAATAACTGTATATAGCGGGCATAATACTATGTATAATCATGTACTGTATAATAATGAATGTAATTGTTAAAAATATAACTGTATATAACGGGCATAATAACTGTATATAATGGGCATAACACTGTGTATAATCATGTATTGTATTATCATGACATTTTGGGGGATTGCTTGGTAAAAATGTTTCAGGATTTACTGTGAGGTCAAATCGTGACCTGGTCAAGTGCTGGAGGTGATAGTCGTGAGTCACTTGTATAGGTGTAAAAGAGATTTTGATTTGGGACTCCGCGGATCCAAGAAGAAGAAGGGGGATGAGCAAATCAGTACTGTGGCAGGAAGTGACTGCTTGATGGCATCCAGGAGTAGCACTTACCTGCCCGAAGAAGAATCATGCTGTGAGGTCTGCCAGCGTCGCTGGATCGTTAGATGCGTAATATGCACTGTTTCTCATTTTTTGAATGCCTCAGGGGGAGATTGTCTAAGGTAAAAACCCCGTTATCTGGGTTTTTACCGCATTTTGGGATGCTCTAAGCATCCCCCGCTGGGTTACCGCGGCGGGTGGCATCGCCTGAAAAATCTGGCGATGCCCCATAGAAGCCAATGGGCTTCTAACGTGAACCCACTGCCGCCCCGCACAGACCCCCGCCGCCCAGCACGGACCCCCGCCGCCCCGCATTGCCCCCTCACCTGTGTCCGGGCAGCACAGAGCTGTGCTGCCTGGACTTGTGACCTCCTCCCTGCACTGAACCTCTTCCGGGTGCAGGGAGGAGGAGAGCCCGGCGCAGCAGCGCCGCGTGTGGGAGGGAGGGAAGAGCCGCCGGGAACTGCTGTGACCCGGCGACTCTCACCGCAAAGGACAGCTCTTAAAGCAAGAGCTGTCCTTTGCTATAATTATCGCATATATTTATTTTGTCATAAAATAACATGAATGTAATCGTTAAAAATATAACTATATATCGGGAATAATAACTGTATATAGCGGGCATAATACTATGTATAATCATGTACTATATAATAATGAATGTAATTGTTAAAAATATAACTGTATATAACGGGAATAATAACTGTATATAGCGGGCATAATACTATGTATAATCATGTACTGTATAATAATGAATGTAATTGTTAAAAATATAACTGTATATAACGGAAATAATAACTGTATATAGCGGGCATAATAACTGTATATAATGGGCATAACACTGTGTATAATCATGTATTGTATTATAATGACATTTTGGTGGATTGCTTGGTAAAAATGTTTCAGGATTTACTGTGAGGTCAAATCGTGACCTGGTCGAGTGCTGGAGGTGATAGAGTCGCGAGTCACTTGTATAGGTGTAAAAGAGATTTTGATTTGGGACTCCGCGGATCCAAGAAGAAGAAAGGGGATGAGCAAATCAGTACTGTGGCAGAAAGTGACTGCTTGATGACATCCAGGAGAAGCACTTACCTGCCCAAAGAAGAATCATGCAGTGAGGTCTGCCAGCGTCGCTGGATCGTTGGATGCGTAATATGCACTGTTTCTCATTTTTTGAAAGCCTCAGGGGGAGATTGTCTAAGGTAAAAACCCCGTTATCTGGGTTTTTACCGCATTTCGGGATGCTCTAAGCATCCCCCGCTGGGTTACCGCGGCGGGTGGCATCGCCTGAAAAATCTGGCGATGCCCCATAGAAGCCAAAGGGCTTCTAACACGAACCCACTGCCGCTCCGCACGGACCCCCGCCGTCCCAGCACGGACCCCCGCCGCCCCGCATTGCCCCCTCACCTGTGTCCGGGCAGCACAGAGCTGTGCTGCCTGGACTTGTGACCTCCTCCCTGCACTTATCCTCTTCCGGGTGCAAGGAGGAGGAGAGCCCGGCGCAGCAGCGCCGGGTGTGGGAGGGAGGGGAGAGCCGCCGGGAACTGCTGTGACCCGGCGACTCTCACCGCAAAGGACAGCTCTTAAAGCAAGAGCTGTCCTTTGCTATAATTATCGCGTATATTTGTTTTGTCATAAAATAACATGAATGTAATCCTTAAAAATATAACTATATATCGGGAATAATAACTGTATATAGCTGGCATAATACTATGTATAATCATGTACTATATAATAATGAATGTAATTGTTAATAATATAACTGTATATAACGGGAATAATAACTGTATATAGCGGGCATAATACTATGTATAATCATGTACTGTATAATAATGAATGTAATTGTTAAAAATATAACTGTATATAGCGGGCATAATAACTGTATATAATGGGCATAACACTGTGTATAATCATGTATTGTATTATCATGACATTTTGGGGGATTGCTTGGTAAAAATGTTTCAGGATTTACTGTGAGGTCAAATCGTCACCTGGTCGAGTGCTGGAGGTGATAGAGTCGCGAGTCACTTGTATAGGTGTAAAAGCGATTTTGATTTGGGACTCCGCGGATCCAAGAAGAAGAAGGGGGATGAGCAAATCAGTACTGTGGCAGGAAGTGACTGCTTGATGACATCCAGGAGTAGCACTTACCTGCCCGAAGAAGAATCATGCTGTGAGGTCTGCCAGCGTCGCTGGATCGTTGGATGCGTAATATGCACTGTTTCTCATTTTTTGAAAGCCTCAGGGGGAGATTGTCTAAGGTAAAAACCCCGTTATCTGGGTTTTTACCGCATTTTGGGATGCTCTAAGCATCCCCCGCTGGGTTACCGCGGCGGGTGGCATCGCCTGAAAAATCTGGCGATGCCCCATAGAAGCCAATGGGCTTCTAACGCAAACCCACTGCCGCCCCGCACAGACCCCCGCCGCCCAGCACGGACCCCCGCCGCCCCGCATTGCCCCCTCACCTGTGTCCGGGCAGCACAGAGCTGTGCTGCCTGGACTTGTGACCTCCTCCCTGCACTGATCCTCTTCCGGGTGCAGGGAGGAGGAGAGCCCGGCGCAGCAGCGCCGGGTGTGGGAGGGAGGGGAGAGCCGCCGGGAACTGCTGTGACCCGGCGACTCTCACCGCAAAGGACAGCTCTTAAAGCAAGAGCTGTCCTTTGCTATAATTATCGCATATATTTATTTTGTCATAAAATAACATGAATGTAATCGTTAAAAATATAACTATATATCGGGAATAATAACTGTATATAGCGGGCATAATACTATGTATAATCATGTACTATATAATAATGAATGTAATTGTTAAAAATATAACTGTATATAACGGGAATAATAACTGTATATAGCGGGCATAATACTATGTATAATCATGTACTGTATAATAATGAATGTAATTGTTAAAAATATAACTGTATATAACGGAAATAATAACTGTATATAGCGGGCATAATAACTGTATATAATGGGCATAACACTGTGTATAATCATGTATTGTATTATCATGACATTTTGGGGGATTGCTTGGTAAAAATGTTTCAGGATTTACTGTGAGGTCAAATCGTGACCTGGTCGAGTGCTGGAGGTGATAGAGTCGCGAGTCACTTGTATAGGTGTAAAAGAGATTTTGATTTGGGACTCCGCGGATCCAAGAAGAAGAAGGGGGATGAGCAAATCAGTACTGTGGCAGGAAGTGACTGCTTGATGACATCCAGGAGTAGCACTTACCTGCCCGAAGAAGAATCATGCTGTGAGGTCTGCCAGCGTCGCTGGATCGTTGGATGCATAATATGCACTGTTTCTCATTTTTTGAAAGCCTCAGGGGGAGATTGTCTAAGGTAAAAACCCCGTTATCTGGGTTTTTACCGCATTTTGGGATGCTCTAAGCATCCCCCGCTGGGTTACCGCGGCGGGTGGCATCGCCTGAAAAATCTGGCGATGCCCCATAGAAGCCAATGGGCTTCTAACGTGAACCCACTGCCGCCCCGCACAGACCCCCGCCGCCCAGCACGGACCCCCGCCGCCCCGCATTGCCCCCTCACCTGTCTCCGGGCAGCACAGAGCTGTGCTGCCTGGACTTGTGACCTCCTCCCTGCACTGATCCTCTTCCGGGTGCAGGGAGGAGGAGAGCCCGGCGCAGCAGCACCGGGTGTGGGAGGGAGGGGAGAGCCGCCGGGAACTGCTGTGACCCGGCGACTCTCACCGCAAAGAACAGCTCTTAAAGCAAGAGCTGTCCTTTGCTATAATTATCGCATATATTTATTTTGTCATAAAATAACATAAATATATAATCGTTAAAAATATAACTATATATCGGGAATAATAACTGTATATAGTGGGCATAATACTATGTATAATCATGTACTATATAATAATGAATGTAATTGTTAAAAATATAACTGTATATAACGGGAATAATAACTGTATATAGCGGGCATAATACTATGTATAATCATGTACTGTATAATAATGAATGTAATTGTTAAAAATATAACTGTATATAACGGAAATAATAACTGTATATAGCGGGCATAATAACTGTATATAATGGGCATAACACTGTGTATAATCATGTATTGTATTATCATGACATTTTGGGGGATTGCTTGGTAAAAATGTTTCAGGATTTACTGTGAGGTCAAATCGTGACCTGGTCGAGTGCTGGAGGTGATAGAGTCGCGAGTCACTTGTATAGGTGTAAAAGAGATTTTGATTTGGGACTCCGCGGATCCAAGAAGAAGAAGGGGGATGAGCAAATCAGTACTGTGGCAGGAAGTGACTGCTTGATGACATCCAGGAGTAGCACTTACCTGCCCGAAGAAGAATCATGCTGTGAGGTCTGCCAGCGTCGCTGGATCGTTGGATGCGTAATATGCACTGTTTCTCATTTTTTGAAAGCCTCAGGGGGAGATTGTCTAAGGTAAAAACCCCGTTATCTGGGTTTTTACCGCATTTTGGGATGCTCTAAGCATCCCCCGCTGGGTTACCGCAGCGGGTGGCATCGCCTGAAAAATCTGGCGATGCCCCATAGAAGCCAATGGGCTTCTAACGCGAACCCACTGCCGCCCCGCACGGACCCCCGCCGCCCAGCACGGACCCCTGCCGCCCCGCATTGCCCCCTCACCTGTGTCCGGGCAGCACAGAGCTGTGCTGCCTGGACTTGTGACCTCCTCCCTGCACTGATCCTCTTCCGGGTGCAGGGAGGAGGAGAGCCCGGCGCAGCAGCGCCGGGTGTGGGAGGGAGGGGAGAGCCGCCGGGAACTGCTGTGACCCGGCGACTCTCACCGCAAAGGACAGCTCTTAAAGCAAGAGCTGTCCTTTGCTATAATTATCGCATATATTTATTTTGTCATAAAATAACATGAATATAATCGTTAAAAATATAACTATATATCGGGAATAATAACTGTATATAGCGGGCATAATACTATGTATAATCATGTAATATATAATAATGAATGTAATTGTTAAAAATATAACTGTATATAACGGGAATAATAACTGTATATAGCGGGCATAATACTATGTATAATCATGTACTGTATAATAATGAATGTAATTGTTAAAAATATAACTTTATATAACGGAAATAATAACTGTATATAGCGGGCATAATAACTGTATATAATGGGCATAACACTGTGTATAATCATGTATTGTATTATCATGACATTTTGGGGGATTGCTTGGTAAAAATGTTTCAGGATTTACTGTGAGGTCAAATCGTGACCTGGTCGAGTGCTGGAGGTGATAGTCGCGAGTCACTTGTATAGGTGTAAAAGAGATTTTGATTTGGGACTCCGCGGATCCAAGAAGAAGAAGGGGGATGAGCAAATCAGTACTGTGGCAGGAAGTGACTGCTTGATGACATCCAGGAGTAGCACTTACCTGCCCGAAGAAGAATCATGCTGTGAGGTCTGCCAGCGTCGCTGGATCGTTGGATGCGTAATATGCACTGTTTCTCATTTTTTGAAAGCCTCAGGGGGAGATTGTCTAAGGTAAAAACCCCGTTATCTGGGTTTTTACCGCATTTTGGGATGCTCTAAGCATCCCCCGCTGGGTTACCGCGGCGGGTGGCATCGCCTGAAAAATCTGGCGATGCCCCATAGAAGCCAATGGGCTTCTAACGTGAACCCACTGCCGCCCCGCACAGACCCCCGCCGCCCAGCACGGACCCCCGCCGCCCCGCATTGCCCCCTCACCTGTGTCCGGGCAGCACAGAGCTGTGCTGCCTGGACTTGTGACCTCCTCCCTGCACTGATCCTCTTCCGGGTGCAGGGAGGAGGAGAGCCCGGCGCAGCAGCGCCGCGTGTGGGAGGGAGGGGAGAGCCGCCGGGAACTGCTGTGACCCGGCGACTCTCACCGCAAAGGACAGCTCTTAAAGCAAGAGCTGTCCTTTGCTATAATTATCGCATATATTTATTTTGTCATAAAATAACATGAATATAATCGTTAAAAATATAACTATATATCGGGAATAATAACTGTATATAGCGGGCATAATACTATGTATAATCATGTACTATATAATAATGAATGTAATTGTTAAAAATATAACTATATATAACGGGAATAATAACTGTATATAGCGGGCATAATACTATGTATAATCATGTACTGTATAATAATGAATGTAATTGTTAAAAATATAACTGTATATAACGGAAATAATAACTGTATATAGCGGGCATAATAACTGTATATAATGGGCATAACACTGTGTATAATCATGTATTGTATTATAATGACATTTTGGGGGATTGCTTGGTAAAAATGTTTCAGGATTTACTGTGAGGTCAAATCGTGACCTGGTCGAGTGCTGGAGGTGATAGAGTCGCGAGTCACTTGTATAGGTGTAAAAGAGATTTTGATTTGGGACTCCGCGGATCCAAGAAGAAGAAAGGGGATGAGCAAATCAGTACTGTGGCAGAAAGTGACTGCTTGATGACATCAAGGAGTAGCACTTACCTGCCCAAAGAAGAATCATGCCGTGAGGTCTGCCAGCGTCGCTGGATCGTTGGATGCGTAATATGCACTGTTTCTCATTTTTTGAAAGCCTCAGGGGGAGATTGTCTAAGGTAAAAACCCCGTTATCTGGGTTTTTACCGCATTTCGGGATGCTCTAAGCATCCCCCGCTGGGTTACCGCGGCGGGTGGCATCGCCTGAAAAATCTGGCGATGCCCCATAGAAGCCAATGGGCTTCTAACGCGAACCCACTGCCGCCCAGCACGGACCCCCGCCGCCCCGCATTGCCCCCTCACCTGTGTCCGGGCAGCACAGAGCTGTGCTGCCTGGACTTGTGACCTCCTCCCTGCACTGATCCTCTTCCGGGTGCAGGGAGGAGGAGAGCCCGGCGCAGCAGCGCCGGGTGTGGGAGGGAGGGGAGAGCAGCCGGGAACTGCTGTGACCCGGCGACTCTCACCGCAAAGGACAGCTCTTAAAGCAAGAGCTGTCCTTTGCTATAATTATCGCATATATTTATTTTGTCATAAAATAACATGAATATAATCGTTAAAAATATAACTATATATCGGGAATAATAACTGTATATAGCGGGCATAATACTATGTATAATCATGTACTATATAATAATGAATGTAATTGTTAAAAATATAACTGTATATAACGGGAATAATAACTGTATATAGCGGGCATAATACTATGTATAATCATGTACTGTATAATAATGAATGTAATTGTTAAAAATATAACTGTATATAACGGAAATAATAACTGTATATAGCGGGCATAATAACTGTATATAATGGGCATAACACTGTGTATAATCATGTATTGTATTATCATGACATTTTGGGGGATTGCTTGGTAAAAATGTTTCAGGATTTACTGTGAGGTCAAATCGTGACCTGGTCGAGTGCTGGAGGTTATAGTCGTGAGTCACTTGTATAGGTGTAAAAGAGATTTTGATTTGGGACTCCGCGGATCCAAGAAGAAGAAGGGGGATGAGCAAATCAGTACTGTGGCAGGAAGTGACTGCTTGATGGCATCCAGGAGTAGCACTTACCTGCCCGAAGAAGAATCATGCTGTGAGGTCTGCCAGCGTCGCTGGATCGTTAGATGCGTAATATGCACTGTTTCTCATTTTTTGAATGCCTCAGGGGGAGATTGTCTAAGGTAAAAACCCCGTTATCTGGGTTTTTACCGCATTTTGGGATGCTCTAAGCATCCCCCGCTGGGTTACCGCGGCGGGTGGCATCGCCTGAAAAATCTGGCGATGCCCCATAGAAGCCAATGGGCTTCTAACGTGAACCCACTGCCGCCCCGCACAGACCCCCGCCGCCCAGCACGGACCCCCGCCGCCCCGCATTGCCACCTCACCTGTGTCCGGGCAGCACAGAGCTGTGCTGCCTGGACTTGTGACCTCCTCCCTGCACTGAACCTCTTCCGGGTGCAGGGAGGAGGAGAGCCCGGCGCAGCAGCGCCGCGTGTGGGAGGGAGGGAAGAGCCGCCGGGAACTGCTGTGACCCGGCGACTCTCACCGCAAAGGACAGCTCTTAAAGCAAGAGCTGTCCTTTGCTATAATTATCGCATATATTTATTTTGTCATAAAATAACATGAATGTAATCGTTAAAAATATAACTATATATCGGGAATAATAACTGTATATAGCGGGCATAATACTATGTATAATCATGTACTATATAATAATGAATGTAATTGTTAAAAATATAACTGTATATAACGGGAATAATAACTGTATATAGCGGGCATAATACTATGTATAATCATGTACTGTATAATAATGAATGTAATTGTTAAAAATATAACTGTATATAACGGAAATAATAACTGTATATAGCGGGCATAATAACTGTATATAATGGGCATAACACTGTGTATAATCATGTATTGTATTATAATGACATTTTGGTGGATTGCTTGGTAAAAATGTTTCAGGATTTACTGTGAGGTCAAATCGTGACCTGGTCGAGTGCTGGAGGTGATAGAGTCGCGAGTCACTTGTATAGGTGTAAAAGAGATTTTGATTTGGGACTCCGCGGATCCAAGAAGAAGAAAGGGGATGAGCAAATCAGTACTGTGGCAGAAAGTGACTGCTTGATGACATCCAGGAGTAGCACTTACCTGCCCAAAGAAGAATCATGCCGTGAGGTCTGCCAGCGTCGCTGGATCGTTGGATGCGTAATATGCACTGTTTCTCATTTTTTGAAAGCCTCAGGGGGAGATTGTCTAAGGTAAAAACCCCGTTATCTGGGTTTTTACCGCATTTCGGGATGCTCTAATCATCCCCCGCTGGGTTACCGCGGCGGGTGGCATCGCCTGAAAAATCTGGCGATGCCCCATAGAAGCCAAAGGGCTTCTAACACGAACCCACTGCCGCTCCGCACGGACCCCCGCCGCCCAGCACGGACCCCCGCCGCCCCGCATTGCCCCCTCACCTGTGTCCGGGCAGCACAGAGCTGTGCTGCCTGGACTTGTGACCTCCTCCCTGCACTTATCCTCTTCCGGGTGCAAGGAGGAGGAGAGCCCGGCGCAGCAGCGCCGGGTGTGGGAGGGAGGGGAGAGCCGCCGGGAACTGCTGTGACCCGGCGACTCTCACCGCAAAGGACAGCTCTTAAAGCAAGAGCTGTCCTTTGCTATAATTATCGCGTATATTTGTTTTGTCATAAAATAACATGAATGTAATCCTTAAAAATATAACTATATATCGGGAATAATAACTGTATATAGCTGGCATAATACTATGTATAATCATGTACTATATAATAATGAATGTAATTGTTAATAATATAACTGTATATAACGGGAATAATAACTGTATATAGCGGGCATAATACTATGTATAATCATGTACTGTATAATAATGAATGTAATTGTTAAAAATATAACTGTATATAGCGGGCATAATAACTGTATATAATGGGCATAACACTGTGTATAATCATGTATTGTATTATCATGACATTTTGGGGGATTGCTTGGTAAAAATGTTTCAGGATTTACTGTGAGGTCAAATCGTGACCTGGTCGAGTGCTGGAGGTGATAGAGTCGCGAGTCACTTGTATAGGTGTAAAAGCGATTTTGATTTGGGACTCCGCGGATCCAAGAAGAAGAAGGGGGATGAGCAAATCAGTACTGTGGCAGGAAGTGACTGCTTGATGACATCCAGGAGTAGCACTTACCTGCCCGAAGAAGAATCATGCTGTGAGGTCTGCCAGCGTCGCTGGATCTTTGGATGCGTAATATGCACTGTTTCTCATTTTTTGAAAGCCTCAGGGGGAGATTGTCTAAGGTAAAAACCCCGTTATCTGGGTTTTTACCGCATTTTGGGATGCTCTAAGCATCCCCCGCTGGGTTACCGCGGCGGGTGGCATCGCCTGAAAAATCTGGCGATGCCCCATAGAAGCCAATGGGCTTCTAACGCAAACCCACTGCCGCCCCGCACAGACCCCCGCCGCCCAGCACGGACCCCCGCCGCCCCGCATTGCCCCCTCACCTGTGTCCGGGCAGCACAGAGCTGTGCTGCCTGGACTTGTGACCTCCTCCCTGCACTGATCCTCTTCCGGGTGCAGGGAGGAGGAGAGCCCGGCGCAGCAGCGCCGGGTGTGGGAGGGAGGGGAGAGCCGCCGGGAACTGCTGTGACCCGGCGACTCTCACCGCAAAGGACAGCTCTTAAAGCAAGAGCTGTCCTTTGCTATAATTATCGCATATATTTATTTTGTCATAAAATAACATGAATGTAATCTTTAAAAATATAACTATATATCGGGAATAATAACTGTATATAGCGGGCATAATACTATGTATAATCATGTACTATATAATAATGAATGTAATTGTTAAAAATATAACTGTATATAACGGGAATAATAACTGTATATAGCGGGCATAATACTATGTATAATCATGTACTGTATAATAATGAATGTAATTGTTAAAAATATAACTGTATATAACGGAAATAATAACTGTATATAGCGGGCATAATAACTGTATATAATGGGCATAACACTGTGTATAATCATGTATTGTATTATCATGACATTTTGGGGGATTGCTTGGTAAAAATGTTTCAGGATTTACTGTGAGGTCAAATCGTGACCTGGTCGAGTGCTGGAGGTGATAGAGTCGCGAGTCACTTGTATAGGTGTAAAAGAGATTTTGATTTGGGACTCCGCGGATCCAAGAAGAAGAAGGGGGATGAGCAAATCAGTACTGTGGCAGGAAGTGACTGCTTGATGACATCCAGGAGTAGCACTTACCTGCCCGAAGAAGAATCATGCTGTGAGGTCTGCCAGCGTCGCTGGATCGTTGGATGCATAATATGCACTGTTTCTCATTTTTTGAAAGCCTCAGGGGGAGATTGTCTAAGGTAAAAACCCCGTTATCTGGGTTTTTACCGCATTTTGGGATGCTCTAAGCATCCCCCGCTGGGTTACCGCGGCGGGTGGCATCGCCTGAAAAATCTGGCGATGCCCCATAGAAGCCAATGGGCTTCTAACGTGAACCCACTGCCGCCCCGCACAGACCCCCGCCGCCCAGCACGGACCCCCGCCGCCCCGCATTGCCCCCTCACCTGTCTCCGGGCAGCACAGAGCTGTGCTGCCTGGACTTGTGACCTCCTCCCTGCACTGATCCTCTTCCGGGTGCAGGGAGGAGGAGAGCCCGGCGCAGCAGCGCCGGGTGTGGGAGGGAGGGGAGAGCTGCCGGGAACTGCTGTGACCCGGCGACTCTCACCGCAAAGGACAGCTCTTAAAGCAAGAGCTGTCCTTTGCTATAATTATCGCATATATTTATTTTGTCATAAAATAACATGAATATAATCGTTAAAAATATAACTATATATCGGGAATAATAACTGTATATAGCGGGCATAATACTATGTATAATCATGTACTATATAATAATGAATGTAATTGTTAAAAATATAACTGTATATAACGGGAATAATAACTGTATATAGCGGGCATAATACTATGTATAATCATGTACTGTATAATAATGAATGTAATTGTTAAAAATATAACTGTATATAACGGAAATAATAACTGTATATAGCGGGCATAATAACTGTATATAATGGGCATAACACTGTGTATAATCATGTATTGTATTATCATGACATTTTGGGGGATTGCTTGGTAAAAATGTTTCAGGATTTACTGTGAGGTCAAATCGTGACCTGGTCGAGTGCTGGAGGTGATAGAGTCGCTAGTCACTTGTATAGGTGTAAAAGAGATTTTGATTTGGGACTCCGCGGATCCAAGAAGAAGAAGGGGGATGAGCAAATCAGTACTGTGGCAGGAAGTGACTGCTTGATGACATCCAGGAGTAGCACTTACCTGCCCGAAGAAGAATCATGCCGTGAGGTCTGCCAGCGTAGCTGGATCGTTGGATGCGTAATATGCACTGTTTCTCATTTTTTGAAAGCCTCAGGGGGAGATTGTCTAAGGTAAAAACCCCGTTATCTGGGTTTTTACCGCATTTTGGGATGCTCTAAGCATCCCCCGCTGGGTTACCGCAGCGGGTGGCATCGCCTGAAAAATCTGGCGATGCCCCATAGAAGCCAATGGGCTTCTAACGCGAACCCACTGCCGCCCCACACGGACCCCCGCCGCCCAGCACGGACCCCCGCCGCCCCGCATTGCCCCCTCACCTGTGTCCGGGCAGCACAGAGCTGTGCTGCCTGGACTTGTGACCTCCTCCCTGCACTGATCCTCTTCCGGGTGCAGGGAGGAGGAGAGCCCGGCGCAGCAGCGCCGGGTGTGGGAGGGAGGGGAGAGCCGCCGGGAACTGCTGTGACCCGGCGACTCTCACCGCAAAGGACAGCTCTTAAAGCAAGAGCTGTCCTTTGCTATAATTATCGCATATATTTGTTTTGTCATAAAATAACATGAATGTAATCGTTAAAAATATAACTATATATCGGGAATAATAACTGTATATAGCGGGCATAATACTATGTATAATCATGTACTATATAATAATGAATGTAATTGTTAAAAATATAACTGTATATAACGGGAATAATAACTGTATATAGCGGGCATAATACTATGTGTAATCATGTACTGTATAATAATGAATGTAATTGTTAAAAATATAACTGTATATAACGGGAATAATAACTGTATATAGCGGGCATAATACTGTGTATACATGTAATCATGTACTGTATAATCATGACATTTTTGGGATTGCTTGATAAAAATCTTTCAGGATTTACTGTGAGGTCAAATCCTGACCTGGTCGAGTGCTGGAAGTGATAGAGTCGCGAGTCACTTGCAGAGGTGTAAAAGTGATTTTGATTTGGGACTCCGCGGATCCAAGGCCTGGTAGGATGAAGGGGGATGAGCAACTCAATAATCAGTACTGTGGCAGTAAGTTACTGCTTGATGACATCCAGGAGTAGCACTTATGTGCCCAAAGAAGGGTCACGCCGTAAGGTCTGCCAGCGTCGCTGGATCGTTGGATGGGCAATATGCACTGTTTCTCATTTTTTGAAAGCCTCAGTCTGTTTATATAGAGGCTCCTGTAGTCATTAACCAGATTTTTAAAGTGTGTCCATTTCTGGGTCTATCTTGTTTTAGGCACTTAGAAGTGGGGTTTGGCTGGAGGGATGTATATTATCTTAATTTTTTTTTTTTTGTCATAAAATAACATGAATGTAATCGTTAAAAATATAACTGTATATAATGGGCATAATAACTGTATATAATGGGCATAACACTGTGTATAATCATGTATTGTATTATCATGACATTTTGGGGGATTGCTTGGTAAAAATGTTTCAGGATTTACTGTGAGGTCAAATCGTGACCTGGTCGAGTGCTGGAGGTGATAGAGTCGCGAGTCACTTGTATAGGTGTAAAAGAGATTTTGATTTGGGACTCCGCGGATCCAAGAAGAAGAAGGGGGATGAGCAAATCAGTACTGTGGCAGGAAGTGACTGCTTGATGACATCCAGGAGTAGCACTTACCTGCCCGAAGAAGAATCATGCTGTGAGGTCTGCCAGCGTCGCTGGATCGTTGGATGCGTAATATGCACTGTTTCTCATTTTTTGAAAGCCTCAGGGGGAGATTGTCTAAGGTAAAAACCCCGTTATCTGGGTTTTTACCGCATTTTGGGATGCTCTAAGCATCCCCCGCTGGGTTACCGCGGCGGGTGGCATCGCCTGAAAAATCTGGCGATGCCCCATAGAAGCCAATGGGCTTCTAACGCGAACCCAATGCCGCCCGCACAGACCCCCGCCGCATCGCATTGCCTGTGTCAGGGCAGCACAGAGCTGTGCTGCCTGGACTTGTGACCTCCTCCCTGCACTGATCCTCTTCCGGGTGCAGGGAGGAGGAGAGCCCGGCGCAGCAGCGCCGGGTGTGGGAGGGAGGGGAGAGCCGCCGGGAACTGCTGTGACCCGGCGACTCTCACCGCAAAGGACAGCTCTTAAAGCAAGAGCTGTCCTTTGCTATAATTATCGCATATATTTATTTTGTCATAAAATAACATGAATGTAATCGTTAAAAATATAACTATATATCGGGAATAATAACTGTATATAGCGGGCATAATACTATGTATAATCATGTACTATATAATAATGAATGTAATTGTTATAAATATAACTGTATATAACGGGAATAATAACTGTATATAGTGGGCATAATACTATGTATAATCATGTACTGTATAATAATGAATGTAATTGTTAAAAATATAACTGTATATAACGGAAATAATAACTGTATATAGCGGGCATAATAACTGTATATAATGGGCATAACACTGTGTATAATCATGTATTGTATTATCATGACATTTTGGGGGATTGCTTGGTAAAAATGTTTCAGGATTTACTGTGAGGTCAAATCGTGACCTGGTCGAGTGCTGGAGGTGATAGAGTCGCGAGTCACTTGTATAGGTGTAAAAGAGATTTTGATTTGGGACTCCGCGGATCCAAGAAGAAGAAGGGGGATGAGCAAATCAGTACTGTGGCAGGAAGTGACTGCTTGATGACATCCAGGAGTAGCACTTACCTGCCCGAAGAAGAATCATGCTGTGAGGTCTGCCAGCGTCGCTGGATCGTTGGATGCGTAATATGCACTGTTTCTCATTTTTTGAAAGCCTCAGGGGGAGATTGTCTAAGGTAAAAACCCCGTTATCTGGGTTTTTACCGCATTTTGGGATGCTCTAAGCATCCCCCGCTGGGTTAGCGCGGCGGGTGGCATCGCCTGAAAAATCTGGCGATGCCCCATAGAAGCCAATGGGCTTCTATGCGAACCCACTGCCGCCCGCACAGACCCCCGCCGCACAGCACGGACCCCCGCCGCCCCGCATTGCCCCCTCACCTGTGTCCGGGCAGCACAGAGCTGTGCTGCCTGGACTTGTGACCTCCTCCCTGCACTGATCCTCTTCCGGGTGCAGGGAGGAGGAGAGCCCGGCGCAGCAGCGCCGGGTGTGGGAGGGAGGGGAGAGCCGCCGGGAACTGCTGTGACCCGGCGACTCTCACCGCAAAGGACAGCTCTTAAAGCAAGAGCTGTCCTTTGCTATAATTATCGCATATATTTATTTTGTCATAAAATAACATGAATGTAATCGTTAAAAATATAACTATATATCGGGAATAATAACTGTATATAGCGGGCATAATACTATGTATAATCATGTACTATATAATAATGAATGTAATTGTTAAAAATATAACTGTATATAACGGGAATAATAACTGTATATAGCGGGCATAATACTATGTATAATCATGTACTGTATAATAATGAATGTAATTGTTAAAAATATAACTGTATACAACGGAAATAATAACTGTATATAGCGGGCATAATAACTGTATATAATGGGCATAACACTGTGTATAATCATGACATTTTGGGGGATTGCTTAGTAAAAATGTTTCAGGATTTACTGTGAGGTCAAATCGTGACCTGGTCGAGTGCTGGAGGTGATAGAGTCGCGAGTCACTTGTATAGGTGTAAAAGAGATTTTGATTTGGGACTCCGCGGATCCAAGAAGAAGAAGGGGGATGAGCAAATCAGTACTGTGGCAGGAAGTGACTGCTTGATGACATCCAGGAGTAGCACTTACCTGCCCGAAGAAGAATCATGCTGTGAGGTCTACCAGCGTTGCTGGATCGTTGGATGCGTAATATGCACTGTTTCTCATTTTTTGAAAGCCTCAGGGGGAGATTGTCTAAGGTAAAAACCCCCGTTATCTGGGTTTTTACCGCATTTTGGGATGCTCTAAGCATCCCCCGCTGGGTTACCGCGGCGGGTGGCATCGCCTGAAAAATCTGGCGATGCCCCATAGAAGCCAATGGGCTTCTAACGCGAACCCACTGCCGCCCCGCACAGACCCCCGCCGCCCAGCACGGACCCCCGCCGCCCCGCATTGCCCCCTCACCTGTGTCCGGGCAGCACAGAGCTGTGCTGCCTGGACTTGTGACCTCCTCCCTGCACTGATCCTCTTCCGGGTGCAGGGAGGAGAAGAGCCCGGCGCAGCAGCGCCGGGTGTGGGAGGGAGGGGAGAGCCGCCGGGAACTGCTGTGACCCGGCGACTCTCACCGCAAAGGACAGCTCTTAAAGCAAGAGCTGTCCTTTGCTATAATTATCGCATATATTTATTTTGTCATAAAATAACATGAATGTAATCGTTAAAAATATAACTATATATCGGGAATAATAACTGTATATAGCGGGCATAATACTATGTATAATCATGTACTATATAATAATGAATGTAATTGTTAAAAATATAACTGTATATAACGGGAATAATAACTGTATATAGCGGGCATAATACTATGTATAATCATGTACTGTATAATAATGAATGTAATTGTTAAAAATATAACTGTATATAACGGAAATAATAACTGTATATAGCGGGCATAATACTGTGTATACATGTAATCATGTACTGTATAATCATGACATTTTTGGGATTGCTTGATAAAAATCTTTCAGGATTTACTGTGAGGTCAAATCCTGACCTGGTCAAGTGCTGGAAGTGATAGAGTCGCGAGTCACTTGCAGAGGTGTAAAAGTGATTTTGATTTGGGACTCCGCGGATCCAAGGCCTGGTAGGATGAAGGGGGATGAGCAACTCAATAATCAGTACTGTGGCAGTAAGTTACTGCTTGATGACATCCAGGAGTAGCACTTATGTGCCCAAAGAAGGGTCACGCCGTAAGGTCTGCCAGCATCGCTGGATCGTTGGATGGGCAATATGCACTGTTTCTCATTTTTTGAAAGCCTCAGTCTGTTTATATAGAGGCTCCTGTAGTCATTAACCAGATTTTTAAAGTGTGTCCATTTCTGGGTCTATCTTGTTTTAGGCACTTAGAAGTGGGGTTTGGCTGGAGGGATGTATATTATCTTAATTTTTTTTTTTTGTCATAAAATAACATGAATGTAATCGTTAAAAATATAACTGTATATAATGGGCATAATAACTGTATATAATGGGCATAACACTGTGTATAAATATGTATTGTATTATCATGACATTTTGGGGGATTGCTTGGTAAAAATGTTTCAGGATTTACTGTGAGGTTAAATCGTGACCTGGTCGAGTGCTGGAGGTGATAGAGTCGCGAGTCATTTGTATAGGTGTAAAAGAGATTTTGATTTGGGACTCCGCGGATCCAAGAAGAAGAAGGGGGATGAGCAAATCAGTACTATGGCAGGAAGTGACTGCTTGATGACATCCAGGAGTAGCACTTACCTGCCCGAAGAAAAATCATGCCGTGAGGTCTGCCAGCGTCGCTGGATCGTTGGATGCGTAATATGCACTGTTTCTCATTTTTTGAAAGCCTCAGGGGGAGATTGTCTAAGGTAAAAACCCCGTTATCTGGGTTTTTACCGCATTTTGGGATGCTCTAAGCATCCCCCGCTGGGTTACCGCGGCGGGTGGCATCGCCTGAAAAATCTGGCGATGCCCCATAGAAGCCAATGGGCTTCTAACGTGAACCCACTGCCGCCCCACACAGACCCCCGCCGCCCAGCACGGACCCCCGCCGCCCCGCATTGCCCCCTCACCTGTGTCCGGGCAGCACAGAGCTGTGCTGCCTGGACTTGTGACCTCCTCCCTGCACTGATCCTCTTCCGGGTGCAGGGAGGAGGAGAGCCCGGCGCAGCAGCGCCGCGTGTGGGAGGGAGGGGAGAGCCGCCGGGAACTGCTGTGACCCGGCGACTCTCACCGCAAAGGACAGCTCTTAAAGCAAGAGCTGTCCTTTGCTATAATTATCGCATATATTTATTTTGTCATAAAATAACATGAATGTAATCGTTAAAAATATAACTATATATCGGGAATAATAACTGTATATAGCGGGCATAATACTATGTATAATCATGTACTATATAATAATGAATGTAATTGTTAAAAATATAACTGTATATAACGGGAATAATAACTGTATATAGCGGGCATAATACTATGTATAATCATGTACTGTATAATAATGAATGTACAGTAATTGTTAAAAATATAACTGTATATAACGGAAATAATAACTGTATATAGCGGGCAAAATAACTTTATATAATGGGCATAACACTGTGTATAATCATGTATTGTATTATCATGACATTTTGGGGGATTGCTTGGTAAAAATGTTTCAGGATTTACTGTGAGGTCAAATCGTGACCTGGTCGAGTGCTGGAGGTGATAGAGTCGCGAGTCACTTGTATAGGTGTAAAAGAGATTTTGATTTGGGACTCCGCGGATCCAAGAAGAAGAAGGGGGATGAGCAAATCAGTACTGTGGCAGGAAGTGACTGCTTGATGACATCCAGGAGTAGCACTTACCTGCCCGAAGAAGAATCATGCTGTGAGGTCTGCCAGCGTCGCTGGATCGTTGGATGCGTAATATGCACTGTTTCTCATTTTTTGAAAGCCTCAGGGGGAGATTGTCTAAGGTAAAAACCCTGTTATCTGGGTTTTTAACGCATTTTGGGATGCTCTAAGCATCCCCCGCTGGGTTACCGCGGCGGGTGGCATCGCCTGAAAAATCTGGCGATGCCCCATAGAAGCCAATGGGCTTCTAACGCGAACCCACTGCCGCCCCGCACAGACCCCCGCCGCCCAGCACGGACCCCCGCCGCCCCGCATTGCCCCCTCACCTGTGTCCGGGCAGCACAGAGCTGTGCTGCCTGGACTTGTGTCCTCCTCCCTGCACTGATCCTCTTCCGGGTGCAGGGAGGAGGAGAGCCCGGCGCAGCAGCGCCGCGTGTGGGAGGGAGGGGAGAGCTGCCGGGACCTGCTGTGACCCTGCGACCCTCACCGCAAAGGACAGCTCTTAAAGCAAGAGCTGTCCTTTGCTATAATTATCGCATATATTTGTTTTGTCATAAAATAACATGAATGTAATCGTTAAAAATATAACTATATATCGGGAATAATAACTGTATATAGCGGGCATAATACTATGTATAATCATGTACTATATAATAATGAATGTAATTGTTAAAAATATAACTGTATATAACGGGAATAATAACTGTATATAGCGGGCATAATACTATGTGTAATCATGTACTGTATAATAATGAATGTAATTGTTAAAAATATAACTGTATATAACGGGAATAATAACTGTATATAGCGGGCATAATACTGTGTATACATGTAATCATGTACTGTATAATCATGACATTTGTGGGATTGCTTGATAAAAATCTTTCAGGATTTACTGTGAGGTCAAATCCTGACCTGGTCGAGTGCTGGAAGTGATAGAGTCGCGAGTCACTTGCCGAGGTGTAAAAGTGATTTTGATTTGGGACTCCGCGGATCCAAGGCCTGGTAGGATGAAGGGGGATGAGCAACTCAATAATCAGTACTGTGGCAGTAAGTTACTGCTTGATGACATCCAGGAGTAGCACTTATGTGCCCAAAGAAGGGTCAAGCCGTAAGGTCTGCCAGCGTCGCTGGATCGTTGGATGGGCAATATGCACTGTTTCTCATTTTTTGAAAGCCTCAGTCTGTTTATATAGAGGCTCCTGTAGTCATTAACCAGATTTTTAAAGTGTGTCCATTTCTGGGTCTATCTTGTTTTAGGCACTTAGAAGTGGGGTTTGGCTGGAGGGATGTATATTATCTTAATTTTTTTTTTTTTGTCATAAAATAACATGAATGTAATCGTTAAAAATATAACTGTATATAATGGGCATAATAACTGTATATAATGGGCATAACACTGTGTATAATCATGTATTGTATTATCATGACATTTTGGGGGATTGCTTGGTAAAAATGTTTCAGGATTTACTGTGAGGTCAAATCGTGACCTGGTCGAGTGCTGGAGGTGATAGAGTCGCGAGTCACTTGTATAGGTGTAAAAGAGATTTTGATTTGGGACTCCGCGGATCCAAGAAGAAGAAGGGGGATGAGCAAATCAGTACTGTGGCAGGAAGTGACTGCTTGATGACATCCAGGAGTAGCACTTACCTGCCCGAAGAAGAATCATGCTGTGAGGTCTGCCAGCGTCGCTGGATCGTTGGATGCGTAATATGCACTGTTTCTCATTTTTTGAAAGCCTCAGGGGGAGATTGTCTAAGGTAAAAACCCCGTTATCTGGGTTTTTACCGCATTTTGGGATGCTCTAAGCATCCCCCGCTGGGTTACCGCGGCGGGTGGCATCGCCTGAAAAATCTGGCGATGCCCCATAGAAGCCAATGGGCTTCTAACGCGAACCCAATGCCGCCCGCACAGACCCCCGCCGCCCAGCACGGACCCCCGCCGCCCCGCATTGCCCCCTCACCTGTGTCAGGGCAGCACAGAGCTGTGCTGCCTGGACTTGTGACCTCCTCCCTGCACTGATCCTCTTCCGGGTGCAGGGAGGAGGAGAGCCCGGCGCAGCAGCGCCGGGTGTGGGAGGGAGGGGAGAGCCGCCGGGAACTGCTGTGACCCGGCGACTCTCACCGCAAAGGACAGCTCTTAAAGCAAGAGCTGTCCTTTGCTATAATTATCGCATATATTTATTTTGTCATAAAATAACATGAATGTAATCGTTAAAAATATAACTATATATCGGGAATAATAACTGTATATAGCGGGCATAATACTATGTATAATCATGTACTATATAATAATGAATGTAATTGTTAAAAATATAACTGTATATAACGGGAATAATAACTGTATATAGCGGGCATAATACTATGTGTAATCATGTACTGTATAATAATGAATGTAATTGTTAAAAATATAACTGTATATAACGGGAATAATAACTGTATATAGCGGGCATAATACTGTGTATACATGTAATCATGTACTGTATAATCATGACATTTGTGGGATTGCTTGATAAAAATCTTTCAGGATTTACTGTGAGGTCAAATCCTGACCTGGTCGAGTGCTGGAAGTGATAGAGTCGCGAGTCACTTGCAGAGGTGTAAAAGTGATTTTGATTTGGGACTCCGCGGATCCAAGGCCTGGTAGGATGAAGGGGGATGAGCAACTCAATAATCAGTACTGTGGCAGTAAGTTACTGCTTGATGACATCCAGGAGTAGCACTTATGTGCCCAAAGAAGGGTCAAGCCGTAAGGTCTGCCAGCGTCGCTGGATCGTTGGATGGGCAATATGCACTGTTTCTCATTTTTTGAAAGCCTCAGTCTGTTTATATAGAGGCTCCTGTAGTCATTAACCAGATTTTTAAAGTGTGTCCATTTCTGGGTCTATCTTGTTTTAGGCACTTAGAAGTGGGGTTTGGCTGGAGGGATGTATATTATCTTAATTTTTTTTTTTTTGTCATAAAATAACATGAATGTAATCGTTAAAAATATAACTGTATATAATGGGCATAATAACTGTATATAATGGGCATAACACTGTGTATAATCATGTATTGTATTATCATGACATTTTGTGGGATTGCTTGGTAAAAATGTTTCAGGATTTACTGTGAGGTCAAATCGTGACCTGGTCGAGTGCTGGAGGTGATAGAGTCGCGAGTCACTTGTATAGGTGTAAAAGAGATTTTGATTTGGGACTCCGCGGATCCAAGAAGAAGAAGGGGGATGAGCAAATCAGTACTGTCGCAGGAAGTGACTGCTTGATGACATCCAGGAGTAGCACTTACCTGCCCGAAGAAGAATCATGCTGTGAGGTCTGCCAGCGTCGCTGGATCGTTGGATGCGTAATATGCACTGTTTCTCATTTTTTGAAAGCCTCAGGGGGAGATTGTCTAAGGTAAAAACCCCGTTATCTGGGTTTTTACCGCATTTTGGGATGCTCTAAGCATCCCCCGCTGGGTTACCGCGGCGGGTGGCATCGCCTGAAAAATCTGGCGATGCCCCATAGAAGCCAATGGGCTTCTAACGCGAACCCAATGCCGCCCGCACAGACCCCCGCCGCCCAGCACGGACTCCGCCGCCCCGCATTGCCTGTGTCAGGGCAGCACAGAGCTGTGCTGCCTGGACTTGTGACCTCCTCCCTGCACTGATCCTCTTCCGGGTGCAGGGAGGAGGAGAGCCCGGCGCAGTAGCGCCGGGTGTGGGAGGGAGAGGATAGCCGCCGGGAACTGCTGTGACCCGGCGACTCTCACCGCAAAGGACAGCTCTTAAAGCAAGAGCTGTCCTTTGCTATAATTATCGCATATATTTATTTTGTCATAAAATAACATGAATGTAATCGTTAAAAATATAACTATATATCGGGAATAATAACTGTATATAGCGGGCATAATACTATGTATAATCATGTACTATATAATAATGAATGTAATTGTTATAAATATAACTGTATATAACGGGAATAATAACTGTATATAGCGGGCATAATACTATGTATAATCATGTACTCTATAATAATGAATGTAATTGTTAAAAATATAACTGTATATAACGGAAATAATAACTGTATATAGCGGGCATAATAACTGTATATAATGGGCATAACACTGTGTATAATCATGTATTGTATTATCATGACATTTTGGGGGATTGCTTGGTAAAAATGTTTCAGGATTTACTGTGAGGTCAAATCGTGACCTGGTCGAGTGCTGGAGGTGATAGAGTCGCGAGTCACTTGTATAGGTGTAAAAGAGATTTTGATTTGGGACTCCGCGGATCCAAGAAGAAGAAGGGGGATGAGCAAAGCAGTACTGTGGCAGGAAGTGACTGCTTGAATACATCCAGGAGTAGCACTTACCTGCCCGAAGAAGAATCATGCTGTGAGGTCTGCCAGCGTCGCTGGATCGTTGGATGCGTAATATGCACTGTTTCTCATTTTTTGAAAGCCTCAGGGGGAGATTGTCTAAGGTAAAAACCCTGTTATCTTGGTTTTTACCACATTTTGGGATGCTCTAAGCATCCCCCGCTGGGTTACCGCGGCGGGTGGCATCGCCTGAAAAATCTGGCGATGCCCCATAGAAGCCAATGGGCTTCTAACGCGAACCCACTGCCGCCCTGCACAAACCCCCGCCGCCCAGCACGGACCCCCACCGCCCCGCATTGCCCCCTCACCTGTGTCCGGGCAGCACAGAGCTGTGCTGCCTGGACTTGTGACCTCCTCCCTGCACTGATCCTCTTCCGGGTGCAGGGAGGAGGAGAGCCCGGCGCAGCAGCGCCGGGTGTGGGAGGGGAGAGCCGCCGGGAACTGCTGTGACCCGGCGACTCTCACCGCAAAGGACAGCTCTTAAAGCAAGAGCTGTCCTTTGCTATAATTATCGCATATATTTATTTTGTCATAAAATAACATGAATGTAATCGTTAAAAATATAACTATATATCGGGAATAATAACTGTATATAGCGGGCATAATACTATGTATAATCATGTACTATATAATAATGAATGTAATTGTTACAAATATAATTGTATATAACGGGAATAATAACTGTATATAGCGGGCATAATACTATGTATAATCATGTACTGTATAATAATGAATGTAATTGTTAAAAATATAACTGTATATAACGGAAATAATAACTGTATATAGCGGGCATAATAACTGTATATAATGGGCATAACACTGTGTATAATCATGTATTGTATTATCATGACATTTTGGGGGATTGCTTGGTAAAAATGTTTCAGGATTTACTGTGAGGTCAAATCGTGACCTGGTCGAGTGCTGGAGGTGATAGAGTCGCGAGTCACTTGTATAGGTGTAAAAGAGATTTTGATTTGGGACTCCGCGGATCCAAGAAGAAGAAGGGGGATGAGAAAATCAGTACTGTTGCAGGAAGTGACTGCTTGATGACATCCAGGAGTAGCACTTACCTGCCCGAAGAAGAATCATGCCGTGAGGTCTGCCAGCGTCGCTGGATCGTTGGATGCGTAATATGCACTGTTTCTCATTTTTTGAAAGCCTCAGGGGGATATTGTCTAAGGTAAAAACCCCGTTATCTGGGTTTTTACCGCATTTTGGGATGCTCTAAGTATTCCCCGCTGGGTTACCGTGGCGGGTGGCATCGCCTGAAAAATCTGGCGATGCCCCATAGAAGCCAATGGGCTTCTAACGCGAACCCAATGCCGCCCGCACAGACCCCCGCCGCCCAGCACGGACCCCCGCCGCCCCGCATTGCCCCCTCACCTGTGTCAGGGCAGCACAGAGCTGTGCTGCCTGGACTTGTGACCTCCTCCCTGCACTGATCCTCTTCCGGGTGCAGGGAGGAGGAAAGCCCGGCGCAGCAGCGCCGGGTGTGGGAGGGAGGGGAGAGCCGCCGGGAACTGCTGTGACCCGGCGACTCTCACCGCAAAGGACAGCTCTTAAAGCAAGAGCTGTCCTTTGCTATAATTATCGCATATATTTATTTTGTCATAAAATAACATGAATGTAATCGTTAAAAATATAACTATATATCGGGAATAATAACTGTATATAGCGGGCATTATACTATGTATAATCATGTACTATATAATAATGAATGTAATTGTTAAAAATATAACTGTTTATAACGGGAATAATAACTGTATATAGCGGGCATAATACTGTGTATACATGTAATCATGTACTGTATAATCATGACATTTTTGGGATTGCTTGATAAAAATCTTTCAGGATTTACTGTAAGGTTAAATCCTGACCTGGTCGAGTGCTGGAAGTGATAGAGTCGCGAGTCACTTGCAGAGGTGTAAAAGTGATTTTGATTTGGGACTCCGCGGATCCAAGGCCTGGTAGGATGAAGGGGGATGAGCAACTCAATAATCAGTACTGTGGCAGTAAGTTACTGCTTGATGACATCCAGGAGTAGCACTTATGTGCCCAAAGAAGGGTCACGCCGTAAGGTCTGCCAGCGTCGCTGGATCGTTGGATGGGCAATATGCACTGTTTCTCATTTTTTGAAAGCCTTAGTCTGTTTATATAGAGGCTCCTGTAGTCATTAACCAGATTTTTAAAGTGTGTCCATTTCTGGGTCTATCTTGTTTTAGGCACTTAGAAGTGGGGTTTGGCTGGAGGGATGTATATTATCTTAATTTTTTCTTTTGTCATAAAATAACATGAATGTAATCGTTAAAAATATAACTGTATATAATGGGCATAATAACTGTATATAATGGGCAAAACACTGTGTATAATCATGTATTGTATTATCATGACATTTTGGGGGATTGCTTGGTAAAAATGTTTCAGGATTTACTGTGAGGTCAAATCGTGACCTGGTCGAGTGCTGGAGGTGATAGAGTCGCGAGTCACTTGTATAGGTGTAAAAGAGATTTTGATTTGGGACTCCGCGGATCCAAGAAGAAGAAGGGGGATGAGCAAATCAGTACTGTGGCAGGAAGTGACTGCTTGATGACATCCAGGAGTAGCACTTACCTGCCCGAAGAAGAATCATGCTGTGAGGTCTGCCAGCGTCGCTGGATCGTTGGATGCGTAATATGCACTGTTTCTCATTTTTTGAAAGCCTCAGGGGGAGATTGTCTAAGGTGGAAATGCGGTAAAAACCCCGTTATCGGGGTTTTTACCGCATTTCGGGATGCTCTAAGCATCCACCGCTGGCTTACCGCGGCGGGTGGCATCGCCTGAAAAATCTGGCGATGCCCCATAGAAGCCAATGGGCTTCTAACGCGAACCCACTGCCGCCCCGCACGGACCCCCGCCGCCCAGCACGGACCCCCGCCGCCCCGCATTGCCCCCTCACCTGTGTCCGGGCAGCACAGAGCTGTGCTGCCTGGACTTGTGACCTCCTCCCTGCACTGATCCTCTTCCGGGTGCAGGGAGGAGGAGAGCCCGGCGCAGCAGCGCCGGGTGTGGGAGGGAGGGGAGAGCCGCCGGGACCTGCTGTAACCCGGCGACTCTCACCGCAAAGGACAGCTCTTAAAGCAAGAGCTGTCCTTTGCTATAATTATCGCATATATTTGTTTTGTCATAAAATAACATGAATGTAATCTTTAAAAATATAACTATATATCGGGAATAATAACTGTATATAGCGGGCATAATACTATGTATAATCATGTACTACATAATAATGAATGTAATTGTTAAAAATATAACTGGATATAACGGGAATAATAACTGTATATAGCGGGCATAATACGATGTATAATCATGTACTGTATAATAATGAATGTAATTGTTAAAAATATAACTGTATATAACGGGAATAATAACTGTATATAGCGGGCATAATACTGTGTATACATGTAATCATGTACTGTATAATCATAACATTTTTAGGATTGCTTGATAAAAATCTTTCAGGATTTACTGTGAGGTCAAATCCTGACCTGGTCGAGTGCTGGAAGTGATAGAGTCGCGAGTCACTTGCAGAGGTGTAAAAGTGTTTTTGATTTGGGACTCCGCGGATCCAAGGCCTGGTAGGATGAAGGGGGATGAGCAACTCAATAATCAGTACTGTGGCAGTAAGTTACTGCTTGATGACATCCAGGAGTAGCACTTATGTGCCCAAAGATGGGTCACGCCGTAAGGTCTGCCAGCGTCGCTGGATCGTTGGATGGGCAATATGCACTGTTTCTCATTTTTTGAAAGCCTCAGTCTGTTTATATAGAGGCTCCTGTAGTCATTAACCAGATTTTTAAAGTGTGTCCATTTCTGGGTCTATCTTGTTTTAGGCACTTAGAAGTGGGGTTTGGCTGGAGGGATGTACATTATCTTAATTTTTTTTTTTGTCATAAAATAACATGAATGTAATCGTTAAAAATATAACTGTATATAATGGGCATAATAACTGTATATAATGGGCATAACACTGTGTATAATTATGTATTGTATTATCATGACATTTTGGGGGATTGCTTGGTAAAAATGTTTCAGGATTTACTGTGAGGTCAAATCGTGACCTGGTCGAGTGCTGGAGGTGATAGAGTCGCGAGTCACTTGTATAGGTGTAAAAGAGATTTTGATTTGGGACTCCGCGGATCCAAGAAGAAGAAGGGGGATGAGCAAATCAGTACTGTGGCAGGAAGTGACTGCTTGATGACATCCAGGAGTAGCACTTACCTGCCCGAAGAAGAATCATGCCGTGAGGTCTGCCAGCGTCGCTGGATCGTTGGATGCGTAATATGCACTGTTTCTCATTTTTTGAAAGCCTCAGGGGGAGATTGTCTAAGGTGGAAATGCGGTAAAAACCCCGTTATCGGGGTTTTTACCGCATTTCGGGATGCTCTAAGCATCCCCCGCTGGGTTACCGCGGTGGGTGGCATCTCCAGAAAAATCTGGCGATGCCCCATAGAAGCCAATGGGCTTCTAACGCGAACCCACTGCCGCCCCGCACGGACCCCCGCCGCCCCGCATTGCCCCCTCACCTGTGTCCGGGCAGCACAGGGCTGTGCTGCCTGGACTTGTTACCTCCTCCCTGCTCTGATTCTCTTCCGGGTGCAGGGAGGAGGAGAGCCGGGTGTGGGAGGGAGGGGAGAGCCGCCGGGACCTGCTGTGACCCAGCGACTCTCACCGCAAAGGACAGCTCTTAAAGCAAGAGCTGTCCTTTGCTATAATTATTGCATGTATTTGTTTTGTCATAAAATAACATAAATGTAATCGTTAAAAATATAACTATATATCGGGAATAATAACTGTATATAGTGGGCATAATACTATGTATAATCATGTACTATATAATAATGAATGTAATTGTTAAAAATATAACTGGATATAACGGGAATAATAACTGTATATAGCGGGCATAATACTGTGTATACATGTAATCATGTACTGTATAATCATGACATTTTTGGGATTGCTTGATAAAAATCTTTCAGGATTTACTGTGAGGTCAAATCCTGACCTGGTCGAGTGCTGGAAGTGATAGAGTCGTGAGTCACTTGCAGAGGTGTAAAAGTGATTTTGATTTGGGACTCCGCGGATCCAAGGCCTGGTAGGATAAAGGGGGATGAGCAACTCAATAATCAGTACTGTGGCAGTAAGTTACTGCTTGATGACATCCAGGAGTAGCACTTATGTGCCCAAAGAAGGGTCACGCCGTAAGGTCTGCCAGCGTCGCTGGATCATTGGATGGGCAATATGCACTGTTTCTCATTTTTTGAAAGCCTCAGTCTGTTTATATAGAGGCTCCTGTAGTCATTAACCAGATTTTTAAAGTGTGTCCATTTCTGGGTCTATCTTGTTTTAGGCACTTAGAAGTGGGGTTTGGCTGGAGGGATGTATATTATCTTAAATTTTTTTTTTTGTCATAAAATAACATGAATGTAATCGTTAAAAATATAACTGTATATAATGGGCATAATAACTGTATATAATGGGCATAACACTGTGTATAATCATGTATTGTATTATCATGACATTTTGGGGGATTGCTTGGTAAAAATGTTTCAGGATTTACTGTGAGGTCAAATCGTGACCTGGTCGAGTGCTGGAGGTGATAGAGTCGCGAGTCACTTGTATAGGTGTAAAAGTGATTTTGATTTGGGACTCTGCGGATCCAAGAAGAAGAAGGGGATGAGCAAATCAATACTGTGGCAGGAAGTGACTGCTTGATGACATCCAGGAGTAGCACTTACCTGCCCGAAGAAGAATCATGCCGTGAGGTCTGCCAGCGTCGCTGGATCGTTGGATGCGTAATATGCACTGTTTCTCATTTTTTGAAAGCCTCAGGGGGAGATTGTCTAAGGTGGAAATGCGGTAAAAACCCCGTTATCGGGGTTTTTACCGCATTTCGGGATGCTCTAAGCATCCCCCGCTGGGTTACCGCGGCGGGTGGCATCGCCAGAAAAATCTGGCGATGCCCCATAGAAGCCAATGGGCTTCTAACGCGAACCCAATGCCACCCCGCACGGACCATCGCCACCCAGCACGGACCCCCGCCGCCCCGCATTGCCCCCTCACCTGTGTCCGGGCAGCACAGAGCTGTGCTGCCTGGACTTGTGACCTCCTCCCTGCATTGATCCTCTTCCGGGTGCAGGGAGGAGGAGGGCCCGGCGCAGCAGCGCCGGGTGTGGGAGGGAGGGGAGAGCCGCCGGGACCTGCTGTGACCCAGCGACTCTCACCGCAAAGGACAGCCCTTAAAGCAAGAGCTGTCCTTTGCTATAATTATCGCATATATTTGTTTTGTCATAAAATAACATGAATGTAATCTTTAAAAATATAACTATATATCGGGAATAATAACTGTATATAGCGGGCATAATACTATGTATAATCATGTACTACATAATAATGAATGTAATTGTTAAAAATATAACTGGATATAACGGGAATAATAACTGTATATAGCGGGCATAATACGATGTATAATCATGTACTGTATAATAATGAATGTAATTGTTAAAAATATAACTGTATATAACGGGAATAATAACTGTATATAGCGGGCATAATACTGTGTATACATGTAATCATGTACTGTATAATCATAACATTTTTAGGATTGCTTGATAAAAATCTTTCAGGATTTACTGTGAGGTCAAATCCTGACCTGGTCGAGTGCTGGAAGTGATAGAGTCGCGAGTCACTTGCAGAGGTGTAAAAGTGTTTTTGATTTGGGACTCCGCGGATCCAAGGCCTGGTAGGATGAAGGGGGATGAGCAACTCAATAATCAGTACTGTGGCAGTAAGTTACTGCTTGATGACATCCAGGAGTAGCACTTATGTGCCCAAAGATGGGTCACGCCGTAAGGTCTGCCAGCGTCGCTGGATCGTTGGATGGGCAATATGCACTGTTTCTCATTTTTTGAAAGCCTCAGTCTGTTTATATAGAGGCTCCTGTAGTCATTAACCAGATTTTTAAAGTGTGTCCATTTCTGGGTCTATCTTGTTTTAGGCACTTAGAAGTGGGGTTTGGCTGGAGGGATGTACATTATCTTAATTTTTTTTTTTGTCATAAAATAACATGAATGTAATCGTTAAAAATATAACTGTATATAATGGGCATAATAACTGTATATAATGGGCATAACACTGTGTATAATTATGTATTGTATTATCATGACATTTTGGGGGATTGCTTGGTAAAAATGTTTCAGGATTTACTGTGAGGTCAAATCGTGACCTGGTCGAGTGCTGGAGGTGATAGAGTCGCGAGTCACTTGTATAGGTGTAAAAGAGATTTTGATTTGGGACTCCGCGGATCCAAGAAGAAGAAGGGGGATGAGCAAATCAGTACTGTGGCAGGAAGTGACTGCTTGATGACATCCAGGAGTAGCACTTACCTGCCCGAAGAAGAATCATGCCGTGAGGTCTGCCAGCGTCGCTGGATCGTTGGATGCGTAATATGCACTGTTTCTCATTTTTTGAAAGCCTCAGGGGGAGATTGTCTAAGGTGGAAATGCGGTAAAAACCCCGTTATCGGGGTTTTTACCGCATTTCGGGATGCTCTAAGCATCCCCCGCTGGGTTACCGCGGTGGGTGGCATCTCCAGAAAAATCTGGCGATGCCCCATAGAAGCCAATGGGCTTCTAACGCGAACCCACTGCCGCCCCGCACGGACCCCCGCCGCCCCGCATTGCCCCCTCACCTGTGTCCGGGCAGCACAGGGCTGTGCTGCCTGGACTTGTTACCTCCTCCCTGCTCTGATTCTCTTCCGGGTGCAGGGAGGAGGAGAGCCGGGTGTGGGAGGGAGGGGAGAGCCGCCGGGACCTGCTGTGACCCAGCGACTCTCACCGCAAAGGACAGCTCTTAAAGCAAGAGCTGTCCTTTGCTATAATTATTGCATGTATTTGTTTTGTCATAAAATAACATAAATGTAATCGTTAAAAATATAACTATATATCGGGAATAATAACTGTATATAGTGGGCATAATACTATGTATAATCATGTACTATATAATAATGAATGTAATTGTTAAAAATATAACTGGATATAACGGGAATAATAACTGTATATAGCGGGCATAATACTGTGTATACATGTAATCATGTACTGTATAATCATGACATTTTTGGGATTGCTTGATAAAAATCTTTCAGGATTTACTGTGAGGTCAAATCCTGACCTGGTCGAGTGCTGGAAGTGATAGAGTCGTGAGTCACTTGCAGAGGTGTAAAAGTGATTTTGATTTGGGACTCCGCGGATCCAAGGCCTGGTAGGATAAAGGGGGATGAGCAACTCAATAATCAGTACTGTGGCAGTAAGTTACTGCTTGATGACATCCAGGAGTAGCACTTATGTGCCCAAAGAAGGGTCACGCCGTAAGGTCTGCCAGCGTCGCTGGATCATTGGATGGGCAATATGCACTGTTTCTCATTTTTTGAAAGCCTCAGTCTGTTTATATAGAGGCTCCTGTAGTCATTAACCAGATTTTTAAAGTGTGTCCATTTCTGGGTCTATCTTGTTTTAGGCACTTAGAAGTGGGGTTTGGCTGGAGGGATGTATATTATCTTAAATTTTTTTTTTTGTCATAAAATAACATGAATGTAATCGTTAAAAATATAACTGTATATAATGGGCATAATAACTGTATATAATGGGCATAACACTGTGTATAATCATGTATTGTATTATCATGACATTTTGGGGGATTGCTTGGTAAAAATGTTTCAGGATTTACTGTGAGGTCAAATCGTGACCTGGTCGAGTGCTGGAGGTGATAGAGTCGCGAGTCACTTGTATAGGTGTAAAAGTGATTTTGATTTGGGACTCTGCGGATCCAAGAAGAAGAAGGGGATGAGCAAATCAATACTGTGGCAGGAAGTGACTGCTTGATGACATCCAGGAGTAGCACTTACCTGCCCGAAGAAGAATCATGCCGTGAGGTCTGCCAGCGTCGCTGGATCGTTGGATGCGTAATATGCACTGTTTCTCATTTTTTGAAAGCCTCAGGGGGAGATTGTCTAAGGTGGAAATGCGGTAAAAACCCCGTTATCGGGGTTTTTACCGCATTTCGGGATGCTCTAAGCATCCCCCGCTGGGTTACCGCGGCGGGTGGCATCGCCAGAAAAATCTGGCGATGCCCCATAGAAGCCAATGGGCTTCTAACGCGAACCCAATGCCACCCCGCACGGACCATCGCCACCCAGCACGGACCCCCGCCGCCCCGCATTGCCCCCTCACCTGTGTCCGGGCAGCACAGAGCTGTGCTGCCTGGACTTGTGACCTCCTCCCTGCACTGATCCTCTTCCGGGTGCAGGGAGGAGGAGGGCCCGGCGCAGCAGCGCCGGGTGTGGGAGGGAGGGGAGAGCCGCCGGGACCTGCTGTGACCCAGCGACTCTCACCGCAAAGGACAGCCCTTAAAGCAAGAGCTGTCCTTTGCTATAATTATCGCATATATTTGTTTTGTCATAAAATAACATGAATGTAATCGTTAAAAATATAACTATATATCGGGAATAATAACTGTATATAGCGGGCATAATACTATGTATAATCATGTACTGTATAATAATGAATGTAATTGTTAAAAATATAACTGTATATAACGGGAATAATAACTGTATATAGCCGGCATAATACTGTGTATACATGTAATCATGTACTGTATAATCATGACATTTTTGGGATTGCTTGATAAAAATCTTTCAGGATTTACTGTGAGGTCAAATCCTGACCTGGTCGAGTGCTGGAAGTGATAGAGTCGCGAGTCACTTGCAGAGGTGTAAAAGTGATTTTGATTTGGGATTTCGCGGATCCAAGGCCTGGTAGGATAAGGGGGATGAGCAACTCAATAATCAGTACTGTGGCAGTAAGTTACTGCTTGATGACATCCAGGAGTAGCACTTTTGTGCCCGAAGAAGGGTCACGCTGTAAGGTCTGCCAGCGTCGCTGGATCGTTGGATGGGCAATATGCACTGTTTCTCATTTTTTGAAAGCCTCAGTCTGTTTATATAGAGGCTCCTGTAGTCATTAATCAGATTTTTAAAGTGTGTCCATTTCTGGGTCTATCTTGTTTTAGGCACTTAGAAGTGGGGTTTGGCTGGAGGGATGTATATTATCTTAATTTTTTTTTGTCATAAAATAACATGAATGTAATCGTTAAAAATATAAGTGTATATAATGGGCATAACTTCTGCTCAGTAGGTAAGGCACAAACCTTCCCAAATTCTTTATGAATATTCAGAATGGGAGTGTGGCATTTGGCTACATATCTCATTATTGCTCAGAAGCTGCTTTTGTGTATGGGGCTTTATTGTAAAAACATCTTGGAGCCGGCTGCAATTTGAGATTCACAAAAGAATTCACTAGTGAGATAGGATCAGGGGCGCTTGTAAGGGATGGTCTTGCCCAGCTGCTGCTTTACAACGGGATGGTCAGTCCTGTATATTAGAACATGGAAAAAGGGATAATTAACCAGCGCTTAAGACAGTTTGTAGACTGGTTGATCTATTATAAACACATTTATTACGTGGCAATGAGAATAAAAGTTAAAAAGCTAGCTTAATATACTGAAACATAGAAATGGTCTAAAATCACAATTTCATAATCCCCACCAACCATGGATTGTAAGGAAGGTCCTGGAGAGTCCATTCCTATGGAACCATAGATATTAAAGTGGATCACAGAATGGTCATCCGGAGGGAGAATGATTAAGTCTGCAGGTGTTGTCAGGAGTGGCACAAATAATCAACTCCAGATGCAGTGAATGATGGTATATTCAAAGTGTCCTCATACCTCCGATGATATAATTGGTGACCTAAGTCCTGTTGACAAATGGCAATGGGTCCAATAAGGCTGTAATGGTCTGCAATCCAGGAACAAACGGTGGAGGGTGTGGTGGCAATTTCCTCCTTACGCGTTTCCTTACGCCAGGTAGCTTTATCAAAGGTAGAACCAGCCTGAAATTTTTTTTAGCGCTGCTTAATTTTCCCTTTTTCCAATTTGAAATTCACGGCTACAGGCAAGGCTCATACTCCACGGCCTGAGCTAACAGGTGGTTATGTGGGCTCCCGCGGAGGAGATTAAGGTGGTCTCTGGCTCCAAACCAGATTAGGTAACACAGATGACTGTACATTTAAGACACAACAATCGGCCTGTTTAAAGTATACAAACCATCCCGTGGATACAATCCCTGTCTGTGGTATGAACTTGTTTTCATCAATCCTCCACATTATTTATATGAATTATGGAGGCAATAGCGTTTGTTATTTGTAGTTAATTGATCCACCTTTGCATATATATATTTGCATATATATATGAATATATATATATATGAATATATATATATATATATATATATACTGCTCTGTTTTACCTTTATCCCCTTTGCTCCGAACCCCCTCCCCCATCAGTGCTGTCTTTCCTCCAACTGCTCCTCTGTTTCCCACCCAATCGCATCACTGTCTTACCTTCCCTAATCTGTGCCACTCTTTTCCACCCATCTGCTTTGTTTGTCCCCCATCAGTGCTGTTTAGCCTTCCCACCATCTACGCATTTCTATTCCTCCCCATCCACACCACACTGTCTCCTACCCCAATCAACACCTCTTTTACCCCATCCTCTCAGCTCTGTTTACTGCTCAGACCTTCAGTTGCATAGAATGCATGTGTGTATTCCAATGAGCACACAAATCTGTGAATTAGCAGCTCCATTGTGTGAGTGACAGCAATCTCACTCTGTGAGAGTGCTGAATCTGCACTTACCCACAGGCTGTGATGGCGTACCATATCTGTATTGCGCAAGGAACACGTCCATTAAGGCGTCAGCCTTAATGATCGTAATTTCATTGCTTTTTGACGTTTGATTGGAAGAGATACAACAGGTTTCAGAAATGCCAGATCATGTGTAAGAAGCCTTAATGGGACACGTGAAACCAAAGGTTTTTTGTCTTTGGAATTTCATAGCTTTTTTTTCAATTTATTTTAATTCAGAAGTGTAAAATTTCACTGTAAGAATAAACATTGGATTTTAAAAATGTTTAACAATACACATTTTTGGCAATGAGCATTACCACTGGCTACAAGCATTACAAACCCCTGGGAATGAGTATGACACCCGTCCCAGAGCATGAAAGCCCTGGCAATGAAGACACCCATCTCATGAAACCCCTGGCAATGAGCATGGTGTGTAGAAGTTATACTGTAGGGCATGGGTCTTCAACCTTTGGCCCTCCAGATGTTGTGAAACTACATGTTCCAACATGCATTGCCACATTTGTTCCTATAAGAGCATGCCAAAAAACCTCAGGGCATGCTGGGACATGTAGTTCCACAACATCTGGAGGGCCACAGGTTGAAGACCTGTGCTGTAGGGCATAATGTATCACGGGCAGTGTGGGGCATATGGTGCAGGGGCCATTACTGTATGGGGCTTAATATGGTGAAAAAATGTTCTTCCTGTGGTGGCAAAGGTCTGTTGGTCCAGGGCCAAAAACTGGGGTGTAAGGTAGTCTTCTCCAGTGAGGCTATGCCCATTTTAATGAGACCACGCCCCTTGCCTGGGGCAGAGATCAAATTACAAATGATATATACATGACATGCTGACCCTACCAGGTCATGGATCAGCTGCGGGTGTGTGAGTATGTATGGATAGGGATAGGCTACATATATGTGTGTGTGTGTGTGCGCGTATGTATGAATGTATGGATAGGCTATGGGTGTGTGTGTGTGTCAACGGTGCCTACCTATACATGACACGCTGACCCTACCAGGTCATGGAACTTTACCAGGCTGGGGGTTCTTCCCGGGGATGGCGACTAATCTGCTCCTTCTGTCTGACTTGATGGTTTCCCCTCCAGCAGCGAGTTCCAGGCAGCTGCTCCCCTCTTCCCCGGTGTCCACAGATGCTGACCGGGAACACAGAGCCAGGCCTCCCCCTTCTGGCATGACAGTGGTGCTGTCTCCAGAATGGATTGCCGGAGTTAAGAGGAGTGTCGACCGGGTGACCAGGGCGGCAGGCTCCCTGCGGAGGGCTGCTGTGCATGTGCCTCCTCCCATGGTCCTCCCTGCAAAGGACTGTGGGAGGAGCTACACATGACTCGTGCATGCTCAGCAGCCCTCCCGGGGCCATTATGGTTTTGTGCAATGATCAAGTTTGTTTTTTGGGTACGATCAAATTCTGCTAAGAGAAATGTGACCTATTTTAGTCTAAAAAAAGGGATGGAGGTAGTAAGTCACACCATACCTCTGGTGCTATATTGAATAAAATAAATATAGCCAAGGAAAGCCGCATATGACAACAAGCAAACCAGCTTGTAAGAAATAAAAGAAAACAATTGGAAAGCTGTCACAGCATTAGCAATTATACCTTTGATTAAAGTTGAAAATTAAGTGTAATATAGGTCCCCCTTTTCAATTATGGCACAAGACTCAGTTCAATTGAAATAACAAAAATATTTTATAAAACACATAATAAAGTCATATACAAAAATATACATAAATCACATGTAATTAATGGTAAAACAATGTAACTTAAGGTGCTGGCGTCCCAATTAATTAAAAGTAATGAACGTATCAGCAGCAGACCTCACTTGAAGCTCAGGCAGGATGGTGATGGAGCCGGCGGAAAAGAGCTGGGTCATGGTCAGAGCCCACAGCGGGCAGAGGAATCCGCACTGGTGCCGGCAGGTGCAGTGTCAGGGGTGCGGGAGTAGAAGGGGGGGGTTAGTTGAGGTCTGACAGAGCAGGCAGTAGTAGGGAGGAAGCCGCAGTGAGAGACCAAGGCCTAGCCGGTTTGTGCAGGAAGGGGAGGGGAGGTCGGCGTTTGAGAAGCCCCAGAGCAGATGAAAGCTACAGGTCACTGGTCGCCCGGGTGAGAGGTGCGGGCTGGAGGTGTGGGGGGAGAAGGCCGCAAGGGCCAGTGAGAGGGGGACAGTGTACACATGGGGTCACTGAAGGGAGAGGGGGTGACAGTATACATGGGGGCACTGAGGGGGGACAGTGTACACATAGGGGCACTGAGGGGGTTATAAGCTGCAGGGTGTGTATGGTTAGGGTAATAGGCTGCAGGGGGAGTATGGTTAGGGTTATAGGATGTGGGGGGGTGTATGGTTAGGGTTATAGGCTGTGTGGTGTGTGTATGATTAGGGTTATAGGCTGGGTGGGTGTATGGTTAGGGTTATAGGCTGCGCGGTGTGTATGGTTAGGTTTATAGGCTACAGGGTGTGTGTATTGTTAGGGTAATAGGCTGCGGGGTGTGTATGGTTAGGGTTACAGGCTGTGGGGTGTGTGTGTATGGTTAGGGTTATATGCTGCGGTGTGTGTGTATGGTTAGGGTAATATGCTGGGGGGTGTATGGTTAGGGTTATGGGCTGTGGGGGTGTGTGTATGGGTAGGGTTATAGGCTGCGGAGGGGTGTGTGTGTGTGTATATGGTTAGGGTTATAGGCTGCGCAGTGTGTATGGTTAGGGTCATAGGCTGCAGGGTGTGTGTATGGTACGGATTATATGTTGTGGTGTGTGTGTATGGTTAGGGTTATAGGCTGGGGGGTGTATGGTTAGGGGTATATGCTGCGGGGTGTGTGTATGGTTAGGGTTATAGGCTGTGGGGTGTGTGTGTATGGTTAGGGTTATATGCTGCGGTGTGTGTGTATGGTTAGGGTAATATGCTGTGGGGGGGGTGTATGGTTATGGTTATAGGCTGTGGAGGGTGTGTATGGGTAGGGTTATAGGCTGCGGGGGGGGTGTATGGTTAGGGTTATAGGCTGGGGTGGTGGTGTATGGTTAGGGTTATAGGCTGCGCGGTGTGTATGGTTAGGGTCATAGGCTGCAGGGTGTGTGTGTATGGTACGGGTTATATGCTGCGGTGTGTGTGTATGGTTAGGGTTATAGGCTGCGGGGTGTGTGTATGGTTAGGGTAATAGGCTGCAGGGGGGGTATGGTTAGGGTTATAGGCTGCGGGGTGTGTGTATGGGTAGGGTTATAGGCTGCAGGAGGGGGGTGTATGGTTAGGGTTATAGGCTTGGGGGGGTGTATGGTTAGGGTAATAGGCTGCGGGGGGGGGGAGGGGGTATGCATGGTTAGGGTTATAGGCACCGGCGGGTGTGCATAGTTAGGGTTATAGGCTGCGGGGTGTGTAGGTTAGAGATATAGGCTGCAGGGGTGTGTGTGTGGTTAGGGATATAGGCTGCGGGGTAAGCATGGTTAGGGTAATAGGCTGTGGGGTGTGTAGGTTAGAGATATAAGCTGCAGGGGTGTGTGTGGTTAGGGATATAGGCTGCGGGGTGTATGGTTAGGGTTATAGGCTGGTGTGTGTGTGTATGGTTAGGGTTATAGGCTGGGGTGTGTGTGTGCGTGTATGGTTAGTGTTAGAGGCAGGGGTGTGTGTGTATGGTTAGGGTTATAGGCTGCTTGGTGTGTATGTGTGGTTAGGATTACAGGTTGCGTGGTGTGTATACGTAGCTAGGGTTATAGGCTGCAGTGTGTGTGTATGGTTTGGGTTATAGGCTGCGGGGGGGGTGAGGTGTATGGTTCGGGTTATAGGCTGTGGGGTGGGCATGGTTAGGGTTATAGGTTGCAGGGGGTGTGCATGGTTAGGGTTATAGGCTGGTGTATGTGTGTATGGTTAGGGTTATAGGATGGTGTGTGTGTGTATGGTTAGGGTTATAGGTTGGGTGTGTATGTGTGGTTAGGATTACAGGTTGCATGGTGTGTATACGTAGCTAGGGTTATAGGCTGCAGCATGTGTGTATGGTTAGGGTTATAGGCTGCGGTGTGTATGTGTATGGTTAGGTTTATAGGCTGTGGGGTGTGTATGGTTAGGGTTATAAGCTGGGGGGGTGCATGGTTAGGGTTAAAGGCTGCGGGGTGTGTATTGTTAGGGTTATAGGCTGTGTGGTGTGTATGTGTGGTGAGGGTTATAGGCTGCGGGGGGTGTGTATGGTTAGGATTTTAGGCTGCGGTGTGTGTATGGTTAGAGATATAGGCTGTGGGGGTGTGTGTGTGGTTAGGGTTAGGCACCAGCGGGTGTGCATAGTTAGGGTTATAGGCTGCATGGTGTGTATGGGCTGCGGGGGTGTGTGTGTTAGGGTTATAGGGTGCGGGGTGTGCATGGTTAGGGTTAAAGGCTGCGGGTGTGCATGGTTATGGTAACAGGCTGCGGGGGGTGTATGGTTAGGGTTGTAGGCTGGGGGGGTGTATGGTTAGGGTTATAAGCTGCGGTGGGGTGTGCATGGTTAGGGTTAAAGGTTGTGGGGTGTACATGGTTAGGGTAATAGGCTGCGGGGTGTGTAGGTTAGAGATATAGGCTGCAGGGGTGTGTGTGGTTAGGGTTATAGGCTGCGGGGTGGGCATGGTTAGGGTTATAGGCTGCAGGGCGGTGTGTAAGGTTAGGGTTATAGGCTGCGCGGTGTGTATGGTTAGGTTTATAGACTGCAGGGTGTGTGTGTGTATGGATAGGGTTATAGGCTGTGGGGTGTGTATGGTTAGGGTTATAGGCTGTGGGGTGTGTGTGTGTATGGTTAGGGTTATATGCTGCGGTATGTGTGTATGGTTAGGGTAATATGCTGTGGGGGGGGTGTATGGTTAGGGTTATAGGCTGCGGGGGTGTGTGTATGATTAGGGTTATAGGCTGCGGGGGGGTGTGTGTATGGTTAGGGTTATAGGCTGCAGTGTGTATGTGTATGGTTAGAATAGGGGATGCAGTCAATTTGCCGGCGGTCGGGATCCCGGCGGTCGGAATCCTGACACTGGAATCCCGACCGCCGAAATCCCAAAACTTTCTCCCTCCGTGGTTGTCCACGACACCCATAGAGGGAGAATAAAATAGCGTGCCGAGTGTAGCGAGGCACCGGGCCCGCTGCGTGGCGAGCGCAGCGAGCCCGCAAGGGGGGGCGCTCCACGTCCCCCCCATGTCGGGATTTCGGCGGTCGGGATTCCAGTGTCGGGATTCCGACCGCCGGCATTACATATCGGATCCGTTTATAGGCTGTGGGGTGTGTGTATGGTTAGGGTTATAAGCTGGGGGGGGGGTGCATGGTTAGGGTTAAAGGCTGCGGGGTGTGTGTATGGTAAGGGTTATAGGCTGTGTGGTGTGTATGTGTGGTGAGGGTTATAGGCTGCGGGGGGTGTGTATGGTTAGGATTATAGGCTGCGGTGTGTGTATGGTTAGAGATATAGGCTGCAGGGGTGTGTGTGTGGTTAGGGTTAGGCACCAGCGGGTGTGCATAGTTAGGGTTATAGGCTGCGTGGTGTGTATGGGCTGTGGGGGTGTGTTTGTGTGTTAGGGTTATAGGGTGCGAGGTGTACATGGCTAGGGTTAAAGGCTGCGGGGTGTGCATGGTTATGGTAACAGGCTGCGGGGGGTGTATGGTTAGGGTTGTAGGCTGAGGGGATGTATGGTTAGGGTTATAGGCTGCGGTGGGGTGTGCATGGTTAGGGTAATAGGCTGCAGGGGGGGCATGGTTAGGGTTATAGGCTGCGGGGTGTGTGTATGGGTAGGGTTATAGGCTGCGGGGGGGTATGCATGGTTAGGGTTATAGGCACCGGCAGGTGTGCATAGTTAGGGTTATAGGCTGCGGGGTGTGTAGGTTAGAGATATAGGCTGCAGGGGTGTGTGTGTGGTTAGGGATATAGGCTGCGGGGTGGGCATGGTTAGGGTAATAGTCTGCCGGGTGTGTAGGTTAGAGATATAGGCTGCAGGGGTGTGTGTGGTTAGGGATATAGGCTGCGGGGTGTATGGTTAGGGTTATAGGCTGGGTGTGTGTGTATGGTTAGGGTTATAGGCTGGTGTGTGTGTGTATGGTTAGGGTTATAGGCTGGGGTGTGTGTGTGTATGGTTAGTGTTAGAGGCAGGGGTGTGTGTGTTTGGTTAGGGTTATAGGCTGCTTGGTGTGTATGTGTGGTTAGGATTACAGGTTGCGTGGTGTGTATACGTAGTTAGGGTTATAGGCTGCAGTGTGTGTGTATGGTTAGGGTTATAGGCTAGGGTGTGTATGGTTAGGGTTATAGGCTGGGGTCTGTGTGTATGGTTATAGGCTGCTGGGTGTGTATTTGTGGTTAGATTACAGGTTGCGTGGTGTGTATACATAGTTAGGGTTATAGGCTGCAGCGTGTGTATGGTTAGGTTTATAGGCTGCGGGGGGGGGAGGTGTATGGTTAGGTTTATAGGCTGTGGGGTGTGTGTATGGTTAGGGTTATAAGCTGGGGGAGTGCATGGTTAGGGTTAAAGTGTGGGGGGGGGGGTGTATGGTTAGAATTATAGGCTGCGGGGTGTGTATGTGTGGTTGGGGTTATAGGCTGCGTGGTGTGTATGTGTGGTTAGGGTTATAGGCTGCGGGGGGTGTGTATGGTTAGGATTATAGCCTGCGGTGTGTGTATGGTTAGAGATATAGGCTGCGGGTGTGTGTGTGTGTTAGGGTTATAGGGTGCGGGGTGTGCATGGTTAGGGTTAAAGGCTGCGGGGTGTGCATGGTTAGGGTAATAGGCTGCGGGGGGGGGTGTATGGTTAGGGTTGTAGGCTGGGGTGTGTGTGTATGGTTAGGGTAATAGGCTGCGGGGTGGGGGTTGTATGGTTAAGGTTGTAGGCTGGGGTGTGTGTGTATGGTTAGGGTAATAGGCTGCGGTGGGGTGTGCATGGTTAGGGTTAAAGGCTGCGGGGTGTGCATGGTTAGGGTAATAGGCTGCGGGGGGGTGTATAGTTAGGGTTATAAGCTGGGGGGGGGTGTATGGTTAGGGTTACAGGCTGCGGGGTGTGTGTCTGGTTAGGGTTATAGGCTGCGGGGTGTGTGTGCATGGTTAGGGTTAAAGGCTGCGGGGTGTGCATGGTTAGGGTAAAAGGCTGCGGGGGGGGGGGTGTATGGTTAGGGTTTTTAGGCTGGGGTGTGTGTGTATGGTTAGGGTTATAGGCTGCGGTGGGGTGTGCATGGTTAGGGTTAAAGGCTGCGGGGTGTGCATGGTTGGGGGGGTGTATGGTTAGGGTTATAAGCTGGGGGGGTGTATGGTTAGGGTTACAGGCTGCGGGGTGTGTGTCTGGTTAGGGTTATAGGCTGCGGGGTGTGTGTGTATGGTTAGGGTTATATGCTGCGGGGTGTGTATGTGCGGTTAGGGTTATAGGCTGCGGGGTAGTGGCGTAACTAGCACCGCAGCCCCCGCGGTCGCGGGGGGGGGGCGCTGTGCATATGGGGGCGCCGGGTGGGCTGCGGTGCTATAGTAATCCCCCCGCCCACCATCCCCCGCATGCTTACCTGTCCGCGCGTCCCGGCTCCCCTCCTGGCTTCAATTAATGCTATGGAGACGGACCACGATAAAATGGCCGCCCCATAAAGCAGACTGTTCTCTAAAACTGTCTGCGGTATGTGGGCGGCCATTTTATCGTGGTCCGTCTGCATAGAATTTATTGAAGCCAGGAGGGGATCCGGGACGCGCGGACAGGTAAGCATGCGGCAATGGGGGGAGGGGGCAGGCACGGGGGGCACGCTGGACGGGCGGAGAGGGCGTCCCCCATTAACGGCGGGGGGGGGGGGGCGCCCCAAACAAAGCTACGCCGCTGCTGCGGGGTGTGGTTAGGTTTATAGGCTGCGGGGTGTGTGTGTATGGTTAGGGTTATAGGCTGCAGGGTGTGTGCATGGTAAGGGTTATAGGATGTGGGGTGTATGTGTGTATGGTTAGTGTTATAGGCTGTGGGGTGTATGTGTGTATGGTTAGTGTTATAGGCTATGGGGTGTGTGTATGGTTAGGGTTATAGGCTGCTGGGTGTGTGTATGGTTAAGGTTATAGGCTGCAGGGTGTGTGTGTATGGTTAGGGTTACAGGCTGCAGGGTGTGTGTATGGTTAGGGTTATAGGCTGTGGGGTGTGTGTATGGTTAAGGTTATAGGCTGCAGGGTGTGTGTGTATGGTTAGGGTTATAGGCTGCGGGGTGTGCATGTGTGGTTAGGGTTATAGGCTGCGGAGTGTGTGTATGGTTAGGGTTTTAGGCTGTGGGGGGTGCATGGTTAGGGTAATAGTCTGCGGGGTGTGTGTATGGAAAGGGTTATAGGCTGCGGGGTGTGTGTGTATGGTTATGGTTATAGGCTGTGGGGTGTATGGTTAGTGTTATAGGCAGGGCCGGCGCCACCACTAGGCAAATCTAGGCATTTGCCTAGGGCGCCGGCCACTGGAGGGCGGCATTTTGCCCCCCCCCCCCGTGCCGCGGGGGTACCTGTCCTGCGGCGCTGTGTATTTAAAGCTGGCGGCGGAGGCAGCGAGGGGTCCCTGCAGTCAATTAGAAATAACGAGCGCTATCCGCCGGGCTATGCGGAAGCGCTTCTGTTGTGAAAACACTGGCAGCACGGCGCACGCTGATCTCAGCCAATCAGCGTGCTGCCAGTGTTTTCACAACAGAAGCGCTTCCGCATAGCCCGGCGGATAGCGCTCGTTATTTCTAATTGACTGCAGGGACCCCTCGCTGCCTCCGCCGCCAGCTTTAAATACACAGCGCCGCAGGACAGATACCCCCCTCCCCCGGCACCGGACAGCGCCGCACGACAGGTACCCCCCCCGGCACCCCCACCCCGACCTCGCCTGGGGCGCTCCGGTGCCTTGCACCGGCCCTGGTTATAGGCTGTGGGGTGAGTGTATGGTTAGGGTTATAAGCTGGGGGGGTGTATGGTTAGGGTTACAGGCTGCATGTGTGGTTAGGGTTATAGGCTGCGGTGTTTGTATATGGGTAGGTTTATAGGCTGCGGGGTGGGTGTGTATATGTATGGGTAGGGTTATAGGCTGCGGGGGTGTGTGTGTATGATTAGGGTTGTAGGCTGCGGTGTGTGTGTATGGTTAGGGTTATAGGCTGCGGGGGGGGTGTGTGTGTGTATGGTTAGGGTTATAGGCTGCGAGGGTGTGTGTATGGTTAGGGTTGTAGGCTGCAGTGTGTGTGTGTATGGTTAGGGTTATAAGCTGCAGGGTGTGTGTATGGTTAGGGCAGTGGTTCCCAAACTGTGTGCCCAGGCTCCCTAGGGTGCCTTGGGATACTTGCAGGGGTGCCCCGGGTTGGTCGTCCAGGACCAATGCTAATTATTTATGGGCAAAACAAGTGCTGGTGGCTCATAAAGTAATGAAAAGTGTACAAACAGAAGCAAACCATGCACTTTTACCACATAACTGATCCTAAGAATCGCATGGAAACTCAATCTACTTACTGTTATATTTATTCTGCTTTTCTTTTTTTGGTCTAGGGGCCGTGAAAAAAATTCTGATACTCTAGGATGCCCTGATTCAAAAAAGATTGGGAATCCCTGGGTTAGGGTAATAGGCTGTAGGTGGGGTGTATGGTTAGGGTTATAGGCTGCGGGGTGTGTGTGTATGGGTAGGGATATAGGCTGCGGGGTGTGTATGGTTAGGGTAATAGGCTGCGGGGGGGTTGCGTGTAGTGTATGGTTAGGATAATAGGCTGCGGGGGGTGTGTGTATGGGTAGGGTAATAGGCTGTGGGGGTGTGTGCATGGTTAGGGTTATAGTCTGCGTGGGATGTGCATGGTTAGGGTTATAGGCTGTGGGGGGTGTGCATGGTTAGGGTTATAGGCTGCGGGAGGAGGTGTATGGTTAGGGCTATAGTCTGCGGGTGTGTATGGTTAGAGTTATAGGCTGCGGGGGGTGTGCATGGTTAGGGTTATAGGCTGCGGGGGGAGGTGTATGGTTAGGGCTATAGGCTGCGGGGAGTGTATGGTTAGGGTTATAGGCTGCGGAGGGGGGGGGGGTGTATGGTTAGGGTTATAGGCTGTGGGGTGTGTATGGTTAGGGCTATTTTTCAGTAGGCTCTAGCAGGAATTGAGGCCCTTATTCTAGTTCACTCTTTCTGACAAAATATTTCTTAGATGGACAAAACCATGTGCACTGCAGGTGAGGCAGGTGTTACTTGTGCAGAGATAATTAGATTTGGGTGGGGTTTTACACCTGCCTCACCTGCAGTGCACATGGTTTTGTACATCTAAGAAATATTTTGTCAGAAAGAGTGAACTACAATAAGGGCCTCAGTTCCTGCTGGAGCCTGCTGAAAAATAGCCCTGGTTAGGGCTATAGGCTGCGGTGGGGGGGGGGGGGGGGGTGTATGGTTAGGGTTATAGGCTGCTGGGGGTGTGCAAGGTTAGGGTTATAGGCTGTGAGGGGGAGGTGTATGGTTAGGATTATAGGCTGCGGGGCAGGTGTATAGTTAGGGTTATCGGGCTGCGGGGTGTGTATGGTTAGTGTTATAGGCTGCGGGGGTATGCATGGTTAGGGTTATAGGCTGTGGGGTGTGTGTATGGTTAGTGTTATAGACTGCGGGGGGTATGCATGGTTAGGGTTATAATCTGTGGGGGGGAGGTGTATGGTTAGTGTTATAGGCTGTGGGGTGTGTGTATGGTTAGGGTTATAGGCTGCAGGATGTGTATGGTTAGGGTTATAGGCTGCGGTGGGGTGTACACGGTTAGGGTTATAGGCTGGGGGGGTGTGCATGGTTAGGGTAATAGGCTGCGGGGTGTGCATGGTTAGGATTATAGGCTGCGGGGTGTGCATGGTTAGGGTTATAGGCTGCGGGGGTATGCATGGTTAGGGTTATAGACTGCGGGGTGTGTATGGTTACGTTTATAGGCTGCGGGGTGTGTGTGTATGGTTAGGGTTATAGGCTGGGTTGTGTGTGTATGGTTAGGTTTATAGGATGCGGGGGTTGTGCATGGTTACGGTTATAGGGTGCGGGGTGTATGTGTGTATGGTTAGTGTTATAGACTGTGGGGTGTGTGTATGGTTAGTGTTATAGGCTGCAGGGTGTGTGTGCATGGTTAGTGTCATAGGCTGCAGGGTGTTTATGGTTAAGTTAATAGGCTGCGGTGGGGGGGTGTATGGTTAGGGTTAAAGGCTGTGGGGTGTGTGTATGGTTAGGGCTGTAGGCTGCACGGTGTGTATGGTTAGGGTTATAGGCTGCGGGGGGGTGTGTGTATGGGTAGGGTTATAGGCTGCGGGATGTGTATGTAGCAGCTAGTAACCTGGCAAACTGTGCTTCAAAGGAGGCTGCTTTTGGGGGGACACTCTGGATGATTCACCTCTCTGCAACTCTTCATTCATCCTGACCGGACCTCTGGTTCCAGGTTCCCTGCAGCCTTCTTCCCCCTCAGCTCTTCAGTGCACTCTCCTGAGCTTCCTAACCTTCTGCTGCTGGCACTGTGTTTTCCTCTTCTGCTCCCCTCCAGCAGCCAGGACTGGAATGGCACAGAGCAGGGTGACGTGTCCTGTGCAGGAGTAGAGACATTGAAGAAATCATGATGATTTGCGTCGTGAACGCAAATCCTGGGAATCCCGCGTCTGGCTTGCAAGGAAGGGGGGGTCCACGTACCTCCCCCTGCGTATACAGGCGGAGGGGCACAGCGTACACACCGGGGGGGGGGGGCTCAGCGTACACACGGGGGGGGGCATAGCAAACACACGGGTGGGCACAGCATACAAGGGGGGGCACTGTACACACGGGGGGGGCACAGTGTGCACGGGGAGCACAGCGTACACGGGGAGACACAGCATACATGGTGGGGGACCGCGTACAAGGAGGGGGGGCACAGCGTACACACTGGGAACCACAGCATAGCAGATTCCGTTACAGTGTCTTATATAGCGCAGCAGGTTCCGTTACAGTGTCTTATATAGCGCAGCAGGTTCCGTTACAGTGTCTTATATAGCGCAGCAGATTCCGTTACAGTGTCTTATATAGCGCAGCAGATAAGAACAATATCCTCGAATATTCAAGCTGTCATCCAAGGGTAACAGGGGCCTTCCCAATTATTATGGGTACACAGGATTGTCTTAGACCCACAGGTCGCTAACAAATAGATGGATAATATGATTTTTCAGTTCCAACAACCTGGCTATCTGATTTCTGAGCTATTGATAGCCAGAAAAAGAATCTGTAGGTAATATCATTTGGGTCACCACATATCACAATAGGAGTCTGGCCATCAAAAACATCTCTAAACAATATTGGCCCATAGTTGAAACAGATCCTGACCTCAAACTTCAGTCTTCTCCCCTGTTACAAAGGGTCAAAAAATCTTAGGGACATTCTGGTTAAGTCTGATTCATTTGCTCAGAGCAAGGCAATACTGTACAGTTTCATGATACCAGGGCCCACTTTTAACAATCCCCATACTGGCAAAGTGTTGTCTATTTGTCATACATTCAGTGGTGTAGCTAGGTGCCACGGCGCCCGGAGCAATGGCATGTTTCGCGCCCCCCTCAAATTTGTAGTAGGTGAGGCTCCTGCGCAGTGAAAAGTGGGCGTGGCCCAACATTATACCACACATTATACCACACACCGTAATGCTCAAGCATAGTAGTGGTGTGGAGCAGGGAATGAGTGATAGTGCGGAGCAGGGAGGGAAGGTGAGATTGATAGTGCGGAGCAGGGACGGAGGGTGGGAGTGATAGTGCGGTCCAGCAGCCACCAGTTGATTGGCTGCTGGGCCGCAAGCGCCTATTAACTAGCGGTCCAGCGGGAGACGTGAATTTTAAATTGCAGCACGTCTCCCGGACAGTGGACACAGCGGGGAGCCGGGATAGAGTGGGCAAGCTGGTGGTGCCGGCACGGCTCCGGCGCCATGTTATCTTCCGGCGCCCGGAGCTGGTGCTCCACCGGCACCACCCTCGCTACGCCTCTGCATAGATTGACATGCAATACCCGATACATAGTGTATCAAATAGTATGTTCCTGCAGTCTTTACTACATAGGAAAGACTGAATGTGCATTTAAAGATAGAATGGCAGCTCACTGTTCATCTATTCCCAAAACCCTGGAGACGGGAGTTGTGGCCAACCAGTTGCACGACATTTTGTTTATGCTAAACATAATCTGTCTTCCCTCAAACACTGTATGATCGATCACATCCCAAAGTCTTTAAGGGAAGGTGATTGAGGGGTGGCATTACTACAGTGTTTGTTTTGTTATGCTAACATATACAAAAAGGGGAGATCTGGGGGTTGGGAGGTGGGCTAAGCCGTACCCACACTCCAGAGGAAATATGGCGCTGTTCAAAAAAATTTTTATGAAAAGTATGCTAAATATAGAGCAAAAATCAAAATGAATAAATAGGTGAACCATAAACCCCTCCTGCAGCAAATGTAAGAGCTTGCTAGGCTCTATGCAATGAAACCAACAAAAAGAAATGTGCACTGCGCTGGTGGGGAGAATATGTAATAATGTGTAATTCACGCTGATTATAAATATATAGGACACAATCCTGAAGAAATTTATATACAGTATATATATGTTTCCTTTTATGCCGGCACTCCAATAAGATAAATCAACTCGCCTGGTGCACTCTAATATCAATAAATACAAGTCCAATGAAAGAGGCACTCAGACTTTTCTTGCAAAAAAAATCACGCTGTATATATAAATTCATAAATCAAACAACATATTTAAAAATACATAATGCACGTGCATATTTGAAACAAAAAAGCATATACAGACGGCGCCGGCCTTATGCTTGCTGGCGAATCGCCAGCAGCATGCTGCTGGCGATGCGCCAGCAACACGGCGCGCCATCTGACTGAGACGCGCGTGCGTCCCCCACGCACGCGCGTCTCAGTATCCGGGCGGCCGGCCGGCGAGGCGGACGCATTACTGTCCGCCTCCCGCTCGAGGGGAGCTGGGGGGACCCGAGGAGGCTGTGGGGGGGTGCGGGCGCCCGGTGTGGGCACCGGGCGACCGTCGGAAGGGGACGGCAGCACCGTCGGAAGGGGACGCGCGCGCACCTCGTGCGCGCGCGTCCCCTTCCGACACACAGATGGCGCGGGAGCAGGGAATGGCGATGGCGTCGCCATCGCCATCCCCTGCAAAGATGAGCCCGGCCCCAACTGTATAGTAAAAAAGATTATAAAAGGTATTTATAATTGAAATTGAGGTAACTCAAGTCCAGCCTGAATAATAAAACAGCCTTAATTAGCCAAATATATAGGGTGATCCTTATTCATGAGTGCCAAGATAGTTACCTTTGGATTATTTGTTTGGAAGCAAGATAAATTCAAAGTTGAGTTTACGGAATTGACATGCAGTTTGCAGATTTCAAGCAGTTAAATACACATAGGCAAATGACATGTACAGATGGGTCTGTTCCCATCCTTGCAGGGGATGGCGCTGGCGTCGCCAGCCGCCATCCCCCGCCAGCGCCATGGCGATCGTGAGAAGGGGGCGCGCGCGCACGAGAGGCGCGCGCGCCCCCTTCCGACGGCGCTTCCAAACGTTTCCCTGGGTCCCCGCCGGCTTGCCGGCGGTAACCCGGGGTCCCCGCCGCCTGCCCGCATCCCCCCTAACCCCCCCTAACCCCATCCGTCTCCCTGAGGCGGAGACGGACAGGGTTTCCGCCACGCTAGCGACGGAGACTGAGATGCGCGTGCGCGTGAGACGCACGCGCGTCTCAGTCTCCTCGCTGGCGAGGCTGCTGGCGGGTCGCCAGCGCGTACGTTCTGGCGACCCGCCAGCAAGGATGGGGCCATGCACATACTGTACAGTAGTTCCTTACAGCGTCCTTTGAGAAAGCTCCAGCGAAACACGTGTCAGGAGGACGCCTCTGACACACCCCCCAGCCTCCGTCTAGCAGCCGATTCCGGCAACCATCACCTGCGGCGTCTACCGTCAATTCGGTGACGGGCGCCGCTCCCCCCGCCTGAGTATCCTCCGGTTGCCGTCCTCACCGCTGATCCCGGCATCCACGCGGCGCATCCCGTCAACCTGAGGACGGGCACCGCTCTACAGCTAAGTCATTCAATCCTCACTTTCCCCATTTTTTCGTGCCCTCACTCCGGCACAAACACTTTGCAGCACCCTTAATTGCAATCCAGCCTGTATACATACATACGTATTAGCTGGAAACTGTTGTGCTGTTTTAAATTCTTATTAACCTCATGTATGCCAGCGGCATTTGGTCATGATAGAAAATCAACAGAAGTCTCATATATATATCTGCCTTTCCATTTTTTGTAACCTTGTGATACTATTGTTACCAGCAGAGCAAAAAGTGTTTAGGTGGCAACTGTTTCAGTTTATCTAAAAAAACATTTGAAGTCCGCTGCTTACAACATTTAGAGTTTTACAGCACTTATTCTTATCAATTCACCAGTGAGGGGTAACATTGTGGTCACAGTTTATTGATTATCGTTCAATTGGTTATGCAGTTACAATTATTAACAGTGTTATCACAGTGTTTTATTTGCAAAGAGTGAATTCCACGGCAACCGGTTGTTATTTTGCCTGGTCATTTGGCTGGGGAATGACAGATGTCAATTTACCCAAACCCCACCAACAAAAACCATACGGACCAGTCAATTGATGAGAAATATCCTCAGGCTGCCACAGAGGTCCCAGTAATACTATACTGATACTGGTGGCTAACCAGCTGCACTAGCAGCGAGGACACATTCACTATTTCAACTAAATAATTATTCTTTTATTGTACCTATGCAATTAGGGATTATATGAGCAGACCTTCCTTTTCTTCTCACCTCTTTCTATCAACCAACTGATATTTTAGGGAAGGTGTTGGCGCTGCTCACCTCTCTCATCCACCATTGGATACATCCAGTAGATGGTAGACAGCAGAAGGTGAGACACGCTACAGACAACAACCCAATTTTTACCTATATACCTGCTCAATGCTCTCTCATCAGTCGTGTCATATCTTGATCTCCCTGCAATGCAGGCAGGTAACAGGGTGAGATACTGCTGGCACTTCTGAAGGCAGAGGCACTTACTTTTCCTTGGGTATCAACACGTGTGTTCTCTCACTCTGATAATTTTACTACCATACATCACTGGATCGCCTGATTCCGTTCCGATCTCAGCAGCTAAGCAGTGATTGGCCAGCTTAGTACCTGTGGGCAGGACTCACTGGGAATATCAGGTGTTGTAATATCACAGAATAGCAGAAATACTCAGTGTCTGACCCTAAATTATAATCTGTACTAACTCTGCGCTTCACCACCTGATATTGCAGCTCATTGTCTCATACTGTGTCTCTTGGACGGAGGCTACATATACGTATACCTACTGTACATATATTGTTTCATATTTGTGTCAAGCGTCTCAAATTGGACTACCTGTGCCAAATAACCTCTAGAATTTGTGCTAACTTAATCATTACTACTATTACTAATTTTTTGTTGACAGGTAGATCCGAGTTTTACTCCATCATTGCGCCAGCTTAAAAGATATATTCCGGACTCTCAACGCAAGGTGACCAGTCAAATCACTTGTGAGCTAACACAGGTGACGTGTTCACCTTTTCTCCTCTTTTAGCGCATATTTATTAAAAGTTAATTTTTACTTAATCACTCAATTTACACCTTCACATTACTATTTGTCAAGTGTGCCCCAAAAAACCTCACGTATGTTCTCTTGTAGTCATCTTCGTGACAACCCCCTTTTTTTCAGTTTCATTGCTGAACATCCTTTAGGAGCACCACCAACCAGACACTGCTAATCATTTAGATATTGCAGTAATTATGTTGGTAATTAAATGTATTGTTTAAATTAATTATTCCCATCAGCCTGTGCCAATCCCTCCCGTCTTCCTCATACGTGTATGCTGACACCCAGTCCGTGTGTAAATGGAGACAGTCAATGATATTAATATGCAAAAAAGGGCAATGGCTGTCCCAGCGCAATGGCTGAGTAGTTACAGGGGTGGAAGGTACAAGGAGCAGGGTGCAGAGGTTGGCAGTTACAGGGTGCAAGGAGGGATGGTACAGAGGTGGGAGGTACACAGTGCAGGGTGTAGAGGTGGGCAGTTAGACATGCAGGGAGAGAAGGCACAGGGTGCAGAAGTGGGCAGTTACAGGGTGCAAGGAAAGACAGTGTTGGGTACAGAAATGTTAGGTGAGGGGTGCATAAGTGGAAAGTACAGGGTTCAGGAATGGAGGGTGCAGGGATGTATGGTACATATTGCAGGGGTGGGCAGATACAGGGTGTTGGAATGAAAGTTGCAGGGGTGTCAGCTGCACAGAAGGCAGTATCAAGGTACAGGGGGGTTAGTTGAAGGGTGCAAGTGGACATGTGCAGAAGGCAAGTAGACAATAGAAGAGTAAGGGACTAATAGTTAGTAGAGGCTGGGTTAAACAATAGATTAGAGGGGGTGTAGCACAAGTAGGGTTGCCACCTCACTCATCACCAATTCCTGGAGATCTCCCCACCGAACTGTAATTTGCGTGCGCTCCTGGGGAAAGTGGGTGTGGCCTATTAATGGAATAGGGTGTGGCCTCTGTAATACAGACATATTCAAGTCCCTATTGTTACATTATATATAATATATATATATATATAAATGTAGGAATGATGCATGTTGGTGATATCCATCATACTGTTACAGTGGATCCACACTGAGCAGTGTGAGAGACTATACTAAATTATGCTGCTATATTTCTTTTATTGATGTTTTTTTAATATGTTAACTTTTGCCTATATTTATGTATGTTGGGAGCATGTGCAATATATGGCTGTTCAATACACTGTTACAGCGGGCCACGCTGAGCAGTGTGAATGGCTTTTAGTGCATAAATGCCCCTAATATATAAATTATTAGGTTGAATATGTAATACTACCTGTGACAGAACCTGTGAACATCCAAATGTTAAATTCCATATTATATATAACATGGCTAATGCATAATCAATATATTAATTACAAGTGTAATGTATAAGGCCATATGTAACCTTAAACTGTAGGACCCTAATATGTGCATATTTACTATGCCCTGTGAATCTAAGTTTTTGAGTACATGTAAATACGGCCAGTCCCTGATCAAACTCAACCGCAGTGGTGCCTGAAATGAAGATACATATCATTACCAGGTCTGTCCGCATATTACGAGTGGGGTTGTCCCCTTGCATGCGTGAGTATGATGTCGCGTCATCGCAGGTTCCCTGCACATGCGCAAGAGACGCGCAACATTTTTATACAAAGAACTGTCAGGAGTACTCTCGCGATGTCGCTGAGTACTCGCGCATGATTGCCAAGGCAACGCGGGAGTCATGCGCATGCGCAGATCTGTTTTCCGGACGCTACCCAATTAAGGGTAACCAAATAACGTATATATATCTCCCTACACCCTGATCACTTCATCTTTAACCCCTGAGGAAGTCCCACCATAAGGAGAAAAGGGACGAAACCGGTTGGGTAGAATACCTCTCCATCCCCCACTGGCATTACTATCAGATAAGATATAAATCTTTTTTGCCAATGTACGGGTCCACCTGTCACTGTTTTTATGTACTTTTTTAACTGTCATATATTGTTTTTTGAATAAATTTACTGTTTACAGTGTCCTGGAGGACACTCGCTGGAAATAGTACCAGGATATATATGATCTGAGTGTGAGTCTATTTAAGGAATTTTACCTTTGAAAACTATTCCTTTTTTTCACAAGGGGCCTTATTTTGGTTCATTCTTTCTGACAAAATCCTTCTTAGATGGGCAACACCATGTGCACTGCAGGTGGGGCAGATGTAACATGTGCAGAGAGAATTAGATTTGGGTTGGGTTTTACTTCAAAGTGAGATCTATATTGCAGTGTAAAAATAAAGCAGTCAGTATTTTCCCTGCACAGAAACAAAATTACTCACCCAAATCTAATTCTCTCTGCACATGTTACATCTGCCCCCCCCCTGCAGTGTACATGGTTTTGTCCATCTAAGAAGGATTTTGTCAGAAAGAATGAACCAAAATAAGGCCCAAGGTGATTTGCATGTGCATACATTTTTTATACCACAAGGTGGCGTAGTTCACCTATCTATATTTCTTATGCACAAGCACCTATGAGAAAAATTCTTTTTTTCAAAGTCACAAAATAACCACCTGTAATAATACACCCCTCCTGCCACTTTCCCCATGTCTGGAATGTTCCATTGAGACGTGCCGACAGGAGAGAAAGTGAAGGAAGGACATCGTCTGATTGAAAGACATCACTATATGAGAGCATTCACTTACTTGCTGATACGCATATAAAAGTATCTAAGAAGGATTGTTATATCACGTATCGTTTAAAACACTGAAGGCGCAGAGGTCATACCACTTTTCCATACGTACTTTCTTGGTCCTATGGAAATTAGGACAACCTGATGACCTCCGACGACACAGTCACAATTTCTGGAGTGTTTTTTTCACTTTATTATTTAAGTTTTTTATTGCAACCACCATTCCACGGTTTGCAACCACAAATTACTGTAAATTACTGGTTAACACTTAGCAAGTGATAGCGCTGCAGGTGCACCACACACCTTATATATACATATATATATATATATCTATAGGGATTTGTAGCGGCCCGGCACTCCACTTCAATGTGCAGCTTCCTCGGTGCCTTCTGGATAAATTTGCTAGAAGGTAACAAACAAACAGTGGCAATCGATAGGTTTTTTCAAACTGGTGTATTAAAGATGACCATACCAACGTTTCAGGGACAAGCCCCTTTGTCAAGGTGTAGGTGAAAACAGTGCTTGTAAAACGTGACAACTTAAAGTAGGGGTGAGTGCAATGAACATACCGTGTCTCTTCGTCCCGTGTCGCCAGGGAGCCCACTGCCGGAAGTGGCTGGACCGGAAGCAAGTCGCTGGTCCCAGAGGCGGATGTACGTGTGAATGGCTTGCATGGAACGCAATCTATCTTCTATTACTATAGTAACCGCTCTGTGACAGTGAATATATAACATACACTTGTAAAACCAAAATAGCATTAAAAACTACATATCTAAAACAACATATAAAAAATAAATCATTATATGACATACGAATATACAGGATCACAGCACCGCCAGCTGTGATCCGTATCTGGTGAAAAAATCATTAGTGACAAATGCTATAGTGAAACATCTTAATAAGAGAAGAATTCTACCATTTCATTGAACAAGAATATCATTCGGAAATAATAAGTCATAATATATAACACATATACACATATATATATATATATATATATATATATATATATATATACACATACATATGTATACATATATATACATACATATGTATACACATATACATACATGCTGTGGACAATGATCACCGCTGCACACTGACAGCCCGCCCCACTCATTTGAGAGCTGCCGCCACCCGCCCTCACTGCTCCGCACCGCCCTGCAGCTCCCCGGGTTTTTATTTTACATGTGACAGTGACACACATAGTCCTGTGAGGGAGCATGGTGGGGGGGGGGGGAGTGTCACTGACTGATGATGATGCCTGCCACTGGGACCATAGAGCTGGTAGCAGTAACGGGACAAGCGCGCCTGCAACCCCCCCCCACTCCACCCAACAGCTGCAACGCGATGTCTGGGACCATGGGCATGGCAGGAGTCACAGAACACATGGACCCCCCCCCCTGTCTGACCTGCAGCAGCATGGTTTCTGCCAGTGGCACCATAGACTCTAGAGGCTGAGCCAACAGGGTTGAAAGAACCCATGGGCCCCCCCGACCTGCAGCAGCATGGTGCCTGCCAGTGGCACCATAGAGGCTGAGCCAACAGGAGTGACAGAACCCATGGGCCCCCACGACCTGCAGCAGCATGGTGCCTGCCAGTGGCACCATAGAGGTTGAGCCAGCAGGAGTGATGGAACCCACGGGCCCCTTTCGACCAGCCATATACCAGAAAGCAGAATCTTGAGCAGCAGCACCAAGTCAGCCAGTGGTAAGCTGACTCTTGTTGTTTTTTTGTGGTGCCGGGAGTAGTGATGATAGCCTCTCATTGCTCCCTGGCACAGAAGGGGCGATATATATGTATGGAGTCAGTGTACTGATGTATAGGGATGTCTAGATGGGGGAAGTAGTGATTATCAGTATTTTTTTTTGGGGGGGGGGGGGGCACCACAAACTTTTTGGCAGGGGGGAGCAAATATTATAGTTACGCCACTGGTGCCGTGGGCGTTCAGGCAGAAGGGGGGCGGGCGGAAGGGCGTGCAGACGATCAGACAGGTGTGCGTCTGTGCGAAACGGAGGCGGGGGATAGAGAGGCAGCGGCGGCTGGCGGGTTGGGAGCCTGGAGGCTTTTTTAGACACCCGAATTCCGGGATATTCCCGGAATCCGGGAGACTGGAAAAGCCTCCGGTATGGTTGCCTCCCAAAACGGGAGAATCCCTGAAATCTGGGAGAGGTGGCAACCCTAAGCACAAGGCAGTTAACTCCAGGTCACACTTTATCACACACATACATACACACACACTGTAACACATTGTGGCACACACACACACACATAAATACATACATACACACACTGTAACACATAGTGGTACACACACACATAATCACACACATACATACATACATACACACACTGTAACACATAGTGGTACACACACACATACATACATACATACATGCACACACTGTAACACAAAGTGGTACACACACACACATACATATACACACTGTAACACATAGTGGCACACACACACACATAATCACACACACACACACACACACACATACATACATACATACATACATACACAAACTGTATCACATAGTGGCACACACACACACATAATCACACACACACACACACACTGTAACACATAGTGGCACACACACACACACACATACATACATACATACACACACTGTAACACATAATCACACACATATAGAAATATTCACAGATAACATTTCTCCCCCTACATTCTCTCACTTTACAGGGTTCCTCCGTTCCCTCTGCTCTCTCCCCACGCTGCTGGTCTGGCTGAGTGATATGCAGCTCTGACCCCTGCGTCTACTCATAGGCGTGCGCACGGGGGGTGCCGGGGGTGCACAGGCACCTCCTAATGCCCCGCAGCCTGTCAGTGGGGTCTTGGTCAAGACAAACACAGTTTGACAGCGGTCACCTGTATGTATATTAGCAGCGGGAGCGTGGGCGGCCGGGTGCCGAGTATGAAGAGGGAGTAGAGGTCAGAACAGCGGGATCAGTGTAATGACAGCGCCAGCAGTAGTCCCCCGCTGCTGCGGAGCTCTGCAGACACTCTCGCGAGAAGATGATTTCATCATCTTGCGAGTCTGTCTGTGTCTGCAGCAGCCGCTGGGACTGTAATAATGGTGCGCCGTGCGGGACATGCAGGAGGCTCGGAGCTCATGAACGGCTATGGAGGAGCTCAGGCAGGGCGGCTGTGCTCGAGCCGACACTGCACAAAAAATGTGGCTGTTCTGTAAGTACAATTCTCTGCCTGGCTTCATACATAAGATACTATGATTGATGTGTGTGTGTATGTATAATATATATAATTATACATATACACACACACATCAATCATAGTATCTTATGTATGAAGCCAGGCACTCCACAGCCTTTTCAATACATTTTACAACAAGCATATAAACCCCCCCAGGCAACTAGCATGTGACCACCCCCCTTGGCAATAAGCATGTAACTCCCTAGAAATGAGCATATCATTTCTCCTAGCAATGAGCATGTAGCTCCCTCTAGCAACAAGCATGTAATCCCTAATATGAATGAGAATTAAACCCCTGGCAAGAAGCATGTAGGTAAGCTTCACTTACTGTATGTGGCATAATATGTAATAGGCATTACGGTGTGTAGTGTAGCGTGTAGTAGGCATTACGGTGTGTTGTATAATTAGTAGTAGGCATTACGTTGGGTGGCATGATGTGTAATGGGCATTACGTTGGATGGCATTATGTGTAAAGTTATGTGTAATGGGCATTACAGTGTAAATTTTTGAAGCGCGCCTTCATCACACACTGTCCCTCTTTCTGGTGTATGTGTAGGGGAAATTATTAAATCTGAAGTGCATATAAATAAATAAGTCAACTTCAATTTAGTTTGCATTGACGCCTAATAGGAGGTGATGGACACGCCCAGTAAGCGGTAATGGACACACCCAGTAGGTAGTGATGGACACGACCCTCCAATGGTGCACCCCCTAATAAAATGGGCTGCGCACGCCTATGCGTCTACTCCTCCACTTCTTCCTGTTCCACTAGCAGCAACAGTCGGAACAAGTTGAAAGCCTGTCTCACCAACATGACAGCTTTAGTATAAGTACTTGACTTAAAAAAAAAAGTTAAGAAAATTGAAAGTCATCTGTACTCACCCCCCAACTCCTGTGCTTTATATGGTGGTGGGAGGGGTGCTGGAGACTAGAGAACCCAGCAGCCAGTTCCCTCTAGAAATGCTAGTGACAGTGAGTGAAGGAGGCAGAGTCATGTGTGCTGGAATCACAGGCTCCGCATGGCCCGTGGAAGTTCACTTTCACTTAAGTCACCCATATGTTTTATTCATTCAGAATTCGATGCCAATGAAATAAAGACTCGGACACAAATAATTGGACTCGTAGACAATAAATAATGACTCAGACAACTGTATAAATTGGAAAATTAAGGTCACAGCCAAAATTTATTCAATCGAATGGCTGGAAATTCAAGGATTAATCAAAAGTGGCCCAAGAAGCATGGCCCTCGGCAATCGCCTATGTATCACTGCAAAAATGGGCGTGGCCATAGCCACGCCCTGCGTAACCTAACTGAGTAGCTCAATTTTCCCATAACTGGCAGAGCACTGGTCCCTCCCTAAGATGGTGACCTGGTCCTCCCCTAAGGTAGTGACCGACTCGCCTCTCTCCCAGGGAAAATGCAAGCCAATTTCTGTCACGCTAATCTCTTTCAACCGAGGAGCCATGCTCTCCGCCCTCCATCACTCTTGCAAGGTCCTAAACCTTTGCACTTTTCCTTCGCCCTTCAATTTGCAAGGCCCTAAACCTTTGCAACTTCTCCTTCTCCTCCTCCAGCAAGGTCCTAAACCTTTGCACTTACACAACAAAATTTCTTACTTCGGGTGGGTGGGATTCAAAAATTGGCAAGAGGGATAATTTACCTCAGCCAACACTTATAAAACCTACCAAACTCCTCCCCCTACTCTGTCACTGCTTTCTAACCCACCTGACCTGCAACCAACCAGCACCTAGCACTAAACCACCAATGACAACTGCTCTACTAATTCTTACTACAAAAACAGGGTGCTTATTTCATCTCAAGCTTAGGTAAGCTTTTAATTCTATTAAGTCACCCATATGTTTTATTCATTCAGAATTCGACGCCAATGAAATAAAGACTCGGACACAAATAATTGGACTCGTAGACAATAAATAATGACTCAGACAACTGTATAAATTGGAAAATTAAGGTCACAGCCAAAATTTATTCAATCGAATGGCTGGAAATTCAAGGATTAATCAAAAGTGGCCCAAGAAGCATGGCCCTCGGCAATCGCCTATGTATCACTGCAAAAATGGGCGTGGCCATAGCCACGCCCTGCGTAACCTAACTGAGTAGCTCAATTTTCCCATAACTGGCAGAGCACTGGTCCCTCCCTAAGATGGTGACCTGGTCCTCCCCTAAGGTAGTGACCGACTCGCCTCTCTCCCAGGGAAAATGCTAGCCAATTTCTGTCACGCTAATCTCTTTCAACCGAGGAGCCATGCTCTCCGCCAAAACGAAGGCCGCCACCGCATGCCAGAGTCCGCCACCCAGCTAGAAATCCTCACATACCCAGCACTCCCAACAAGGCTGTGACAAATAGCTTCATCCCTTCCCTATTAAGATGCACTCCATCTGCTCTATAAAGCTCCACCTGCTCATATCTGATCCCCGGGTGCTTAATTACAAAACCTCCAATGCAATAGAAAAGGGGGAAGAAAAAGTACTCTCCTTTGTTTGGGGGCACGCCAATGCCCCAGATAAACTTGGACACTGCTGCATTAAGCTTTCTCCTCACCTTATCCAATGCAGCTCCTCCTTGTGTCCCTCTCCATACCCTCCTCGGAATCATCTCCGACCAATACAACCTCACTCCGGGCCATCTCTCTTTTATGCCCTGAAGATCATTCTTAATTGCCATAATCAATTCAACGCCTTTGCACGACCCTAAGTCGTTACCACCTGCGTGAATGATCAGCACATCTGGAGCACCCCACTTCTTCTCTGAATTCAATAATATGTCCCATAATCTGAACCAGCAAAGGCCTCTCACACCAATCCACTTCACCCTACCAGCCCCTTTGGTCCTGATCTCGTGCTTTCCTGCCCAATATACATATGAGTGTCCTACAATCCACACCCTACCCACCACATCAGCCGAACCTAAAATAAAATTATACAGAATAACCATTAGAAACTTAAATTACTTAACATAACTAAAGCAACTAGCCAAGGTAAGGTAAACTGAGTTGTTTAGGCTACCCAGATGGATGTGAACAACACAAAACCTCAGATTTTAAGAGGAAAAAAGTGAAACGCCATCCAATCCCCCTTTATAAAAGGCAGGTGGCTTATGGCCCTGGGTTACCTAAAGAACAAACTCGCCAGGAGCGCGCTCTCTATAACTTATCCCCTCTTATATACGCCTTAAAAGCTGAAGATTTCCATCTACCCAGCCGCTTGATTGCCTCCTCTGAACTGCCCGCTACTGATGCGCAAGTTGCTGCTCCAATCCTAAAGGAATGAGTCCCATATTCTTCCTCCGGGAGGCCCAAAGCCACCAAACATTTACCAAACACACTAGAAAATTGAAATTTGGTTAACGGCGTACCATCCTTATGCACTAACCACTGAACCCCCCCCTTTGGCCTAACCAAAGCAAAGTTGTTTGCTAATTCCACCGGACAGGTCCCCTTATTCTCCTCTGCCTTCAAAGAAATCCAGCGCCCCTTACCCAGCTGATCTGTTTTTGATATCTGAATCTTTATCAACGCTAAATCTTTTTTAATCACCACATTCTCTTTCAACACCCCAGAGACCACACACAATTTATTTCTTGCCACTAACTCCCCAATCCTAAACGCCCCAAAAAACGCAACCACAAACGCCAAACCAAAAAGGGCTGATTCATACTCATCCACTGCCACCCCCGAAACTGCTGTGACTAAATCCTGCAGTAAACCCTGATCTATGGGCCTTCTCAAATCTCCTTCCACCCTCTGTTCTCTGGCCCACCCCTTTAATGCCTTAGACAACAGGAATGACTTGGTAGGATCTTTTTGACCCTTCAATTTAGAAAAATAAGCGATTCCCGCCAAAGCCCCGGACATTGCTGCCTTAGATCTACCTTCCTGGTGGCAAGCCCACACAAATTCTAACATAACTTCCTCTTCGCACTTACCCTCACCCCACCTTGCTGTAAAAACCGACCATTCATTCCAAGCCGCCGAGTAACTTCTCAGCGTACTTGGGGCCAAAGCCTTCATGGCTAAACTCTCGATGCCGGCTCGATGATCTGCCATAATTGAGAAGGACATGACACACCATTAAGATCTGCTGTCGGGGCCAGCCTCCTGAACCTATCCCATTGGAACCTAGATAATGCATCCGCTATTTCATTCTTCACCCCTGGAACATGCCTTGCCGAGAAAGAAATATTCTCCTGCAAGCATCGCAGAATGAGATGCCTAAGTAACCGCATTACCCTTGGACAATCTGACCTCTGATTGTTAATTGAATGAACTACTCCCAAATTATCACACCAAAAAACAATGTTCTTGTTAGCAATCTGCCTAGCCCATAGTTCCACTGCTACGATTATTGGAAAAAGCTCTAATAGCAACATACTAGCAGTAAATCCTTTCACCCTCCAATCCACCGGCCACGCCTCTGCACACCAGTGCCCCTTAAAATATGCTCCAAAACCTACTGCCCCAGATGCATCCGTAAACAATTGCAGCTCGTCATTTGCCACCGCCTCCTGCCAAATCCTAACCCCATTAAAATCCTGCACGAAACATAACCAAACTTTCAGGTCCTCTTTCAATTCCGCGGAGATTCTTACTTGATGATGAGGCTTCCTAACCCCCGCAGTAGCTCTCTCCAACCTTCTACAAAAAACTCTGCCCATTGGGATTACCCTACAGGCGAAATTTAATAACCCCAGCAACGATTGCAACTGCTTCAACCTGACTCTTTTCACCTCTAAGAACTCTTCCAACTGCCCCTTCAACCTCGACACCTTTTCTTCTGGAAGCCTGCAAATACCCATTACTGTGTCTATCTCAATACCCAAGTAAGATAGCCTACTAACAGGCCCCTCCGTCTTCTCCTTTGCAATAGGTACCCCCAGTACCCAAAACAATGCACTGGTTGAAAAAAGCAACTCACTACACACCTCACTATCCGCCGGACCTATCAGCAAGAAGTCATCCAGGTAGTGGGTCACCCCTTGCTGCTTGCAACCTGCCTTAATACACCACTGCAGGAAACTGCTAAAACGCTCAAAAAATGAGCATGAAACTAAACAACCCATCGGTAAACATCTGTCTATATAAAATTCCCCTCCTAACTTAAAACCCATAAACTTGAACGATTCCGGGTGTAAAGGCAAAATCCTAAAAGCTGATTCCACATCTACCTTAGCCATCAGGGCTCCCTTACCGTACCCCTGCACCAAACTTAATGCATGCTCAAACAATTCATAGCTAACGCTACAAACCTCCTGATCTAATGCCTCATTCACTGAGCCCCCCTCTGGATAAGATAAATGCTGAATCAACCTATATTTCCCAGGCTCTCTCTTAGGCACCACCCCAAGTGGAGAAATACATACTGTAGATCCGCAATTGGGGGCTCCCTGAAAGGTCCTACCATTCTACCTAAGTTTACCTCGCTCTGCACTTTTTTCCGAACCACCTCTAGGAAATCCCTAGCTGACTTCAAGTTTCTATTTGCCGATGCAATAACCCTATCTATAACCGGTAAACGAAAACCCTCTGAAAAACCCTGTAATAAAAAGGCTGCTTCCTCCCTAAGAGGATAGAGCCCTAACCACCTCTTTAACTCCTCAATCCTAACTGGCGACTCCGCCTTGCCTATTTCCAGGCCCAGCCTCTCCCCTCCCGGCTGCTTGCCCCCTTGATCTTGCACACTCTTTTGCTGGGTGGGTCCCGCTGCATTGCAAGCACACGTGTCTGTACCTACACCCTGTTCCTTTTGTGCACTGCCCGTTATTAAACGCATAGCATTTTCCCCTCCCGGGCACACTGTACCCGGGCTTGTTAAGAAAAAGCTGTCTTCGCCCCCCACCTGCTTCACTTGACCCCCTCATTTGCTGGGTAACCTCAAACCATACTTCCACATCCTTAAACCCTAAACTAAAAACTCTCTGCCCATCCTGCTTTTTTCTAAAAAGCTCATCGTACTGCCTCCACGCATTAACCCTGCCTGTTGAATACATGTTATGTATTAGATGAAAATACTTAAACATATTCATATGCTCTGATGGTCTGGTTTCCGTGTAACATGCTGCAAACACATAAGCCCCTGCCAGCCAGTTGGTATAAGACCTCCTAGCCTCCTCTGCTGCCGGGCCTTTTGCCTTGGCTGCATCCAATTCTTTCTTTGCTTCATGTGTTATAGCAAACATGTCCACGAAACGCCCCTTCTTTATTTTGTCTCTAATTTTAGACCTCACACCCCTCAATATAGCCGTGTTAGAACAATGCACCGCGTCACCTGATGCATCCGGACCTACCCTGGCTGCACTGCTAGCTACACTCCTCGAACTTCCTGTTCCCTTTTTCTTTCCCCTAATTTTCTGCGCAAAGTACTTCATCAGCTTGCGCGGCCTACCATCTGAGCTAGATGAATCAGTGGAACTGTCTGAATGCGACCCTTCCGCCTGCTGCTGTGCTGCGTGCGTGATCTCACCTGTTCCTGATGTCAACGGCCCCGCCTGCTCTTCAGTTCTAACCGTCTGTCCCATGCCGCGCAGTGCGCCCACCGCCACTTGACTCGATGATTCCAGGACTTCAGATATGCTTCCAGGCCCTGCGCTCTCCGAAACCGCCTGCAAAGTAATACTAACAGGAACAGAGTTCACAACATTTACTTCATCCGCGTCTAATGTAATAACCCCCTCACTGCCACCATGCTCCCTGTTCGGCCCCCCTCCCTGCCCAACCTGCTGAAGCGCTGCCGTTACCATGGGAGGTGCGGCCTCCGGAATGGGCGGGGGCGGGGGTGGGGGTGGCAATTGAAAATTGCTTTGCTGCGCTGAGGTGATTACGGCCTGCTGGCCACTAACCCCATAAAAACCACCCGGAGCTTGCCCGAATCCCTGATTTATTGCCCAAAATTGCTGACCCTGGTTACTAGGTACAGTGCTCATCCAAGCCTGACCCTGTGGCTGATAAAATGGCTGCTGCATGCTCCCCCACTGCGGCCCCGCTGGCCACTGCCCCTGCACACCCTGCTGCTGGACTGCCGCGTTAAAATAGGGAGACCAACTCCTGAACTGAGCCGTTTGGACCGCGGCTACATTGTTTACCGCCCCACCCACTGCCTGGAGCCCTGCAGGCTGCGCTATCGGCACCGGCCCCCGCACTAACACTGGTGTAGGTGGGGGCTGTGAGTAGTTTGGCAAAGGAGAGGATCTAATCCTAACAATGGGTGTAAATGCACCCCTCGCTGACTGAGGTGACTGCCAATCATTTATCCTAATCTCCTGCTGCCTGCTGACAGGGGACAAGTTAACTGACTGCCCCCGCTGCTGCATGTCCCCAGCTCCTAAAGCTGTAGGACTGCCCACTGCCTGCTGAAAATATTCAGTGGACAAAATGTCCGCCTGCGATAAGGGGGCGGGGCTAGCCGCCACCTCTGTACCCCCACTCTCTGACCTGGGCCCCCCCCTTTGCGTATCACCGCCGACTGAGGGTGACCCCCTGCCCTGCGCCCCCCTAGCCAACCAAGCCTGCATGCCGGAAGGCGAGGGGGCCGGGCGCGGCGTGCCTACTGCCGCGGCCGCCATTACAGGATCCTGCCCCCCGGCAAAGCGAGCAGCCGCCCGCCCCGCCGACCCACTGCGTCCGCGCGCCCTCCCTCTTACTCCCGCCATGTTAACCGGGGGAGCTGGGGCCAGGCGCGAACCCCCCACCGCCGCCGCCGCTGATAAGCGCACTTCCCTGGAGACCTGGGAGGACGCGGCGGCCTGTAACGGCCTAGCCGCTTCCACCAGCCGCCGGGGAGGGGGCGCGTTGCGGCGAGGGCGAGACATCCCACTACCTACAGAAAACTTTTACCACAGTTTGTGCTGAAAGCCAGCAGGTGCAGGAAATAACTGCAGCCAGCAGCCAGACACTGACAAAGGGGATAATGACAGAAAATTAAAACACTCAAAAACGGACAGAAGAAATTTATACACAGAGATAGACAGAGTAAGAAATAGAAAGCTTAGAGCAAATAGAATATAGAAAAATAGTAATTGAAGCGATACTTAGCCTATCCAGACTCCAGAGGGACCGCAATCTCCAGGGAATCAAAAATTGGCAAGAGGGATAATTTACCTCAGCCAACACTTATAAAACCTACCAAACTCCTCCCCCTACTCTGTCACTGCTTGCTAACCCACCTGACCTGCAACCAACCAGCACCTAGCACTAAACCACCAATGACAACTGCTCTACTAATTCTTACTACAAAAACAGGGTGCTTATTTCATCTCAAGCTTAGGTAAGCTTTTAATTCTATTAATTGTGCTTCTCAACATGCACAGCCGCGAATCCTGCCTGATCTGAGCTATAGTGGCAAGGGCTGTCAGAGTGGTTTGGGCACCAGGGCAGGGAGCTGACTCCGAGGGCACCTAGATACCAGCCAAAGGTTAGGTGATCCGCCAGTCATCCCATTCCTCTCCGAACGGGCATTCGCCGGATGGGGAGGGGGGGGGGCGGAGGTCCATGCACCCGCCGCCGGGTGGAGAAGGGGGTCGTGAAGGACTCTGGCTGGTGCAGCTGGATGGTTTCTACTGCGCTGACCAATCGCAGCTGCCTCACTGACAGGGGGCGGGGCTTGCTTTCACAGCATGTCCCTGTCACTGAGGCACCGCTATAGGTTCCGCTTATAGAGGTTTTTTAGATGGGATTTTATTTGGGGCGAGGGGGAGCAGTGTCTGTAGTGTGCGATTGCGGAGCAGGATGAGGAGCTGCAGTCGACGGTGGAATATAAAGATTATGTAATATGCAGAGTAGACAGGCTGCGGCCGAGGGGGCGTGGTTACAAGCCTCGCGGGACGATGGGGCGGGGTTACAGAGCGGACCACTGTGATGTAGGTCCTGGTCACGTGCCGCATAACCGTTAGAAGATCTAAGCACTAAGCAGCAATTGACAGCTGAATGGAAAGCACAGTGCCATAGCTTCTCCAATTTCAGGGGATCATGTCAGGTGTGTTACTTGGGCGGTGACAGCGGGAAACGGAGCGATGACAAAGCGGGGTCCTGGTAAATGTGAGAGGAATCCCCCGTTATTTATGCCTGACCCGTGCGCTACAGCTGATGTGGCCATTGTATAACAGGACACTTGATGGGAGCCGATAAGGGGGGGGGGGGGTCGCAGGAGGGAATTGGTTCATCTGTCAGAATGAACTTAGGTCTACAGTCATTAGGTCGACCCCATTAGGTCGACTGGCAGGAAGGTCGACCTGATTTAAGGTCGACATGGGCTACGGTCGACATGACTTAAGGTCGAATTTGCATAAAGGTCGACATGAGGAAGGTCGACTGGTCATAAGGTCGACATGGGTTTTTCACTGTTTTTTGAGCCGAATGTCGACACAGTCGACATGGACACAGTTGGCAATGAGAATCGGACCCTCGCATCGCTCGCTTCTTTTGCAATGCATTGGGCACGGTGGCTCGCTTCGCTCGCCACATCTTTAATAACCTCCTCCACGCCCTAGTGGATGGTAGGGCATGAAATACCGCCTGTCGGCTCAAAAAACAGTGAAAATCCCCATGTCGACCTTATGATAAGTCGACATTCCTCATGTCGACCTTTATGCAAATTTGACCTTAAGTCATGTCGACCTTGGCCCATGTCGACCTTAAGTCAGGTCGACCTTCCTGCCAGTCGACCTAGTGGGGTCGACCTAATGACTGTAGACCTAAGTTCATTCTAATAGATGACCGCTTCCCGCAGGAGATGGGATAGAGCAGCAGATGGCCAGCTGGTAGTTGGATGGAGCAGGAGATGGGAACCTGGAGGTTGGATGTCTGCAGGAAATGGGCAGCTGGAGGTGGGAGGGAGAAGGATATGGGCAGCAGGAGCTGGAATACAGCAGAAGATGGGCAGCTGGAGGTGGGATAGAGCAGGAGATGGCCAGCTGGTAGTTGGATGGAGCAGGAGATGGGAACCTGGAGGTTGGATGTCTGCAGGAAATGGGCAGCTGGAGGTGGGAGGGAGAAGGATATGGGCAGCAGGAGCTGGAATACAGCAGAAGATGGGCAGCTGGAGGTGGGATAGAGCAGGAGATGAGCAGCTGGAGGTGGAATGGATCAGGATATGGGTAGTTGGAGGTGGGGTGGGAGCAGGCGGTGGGATGGGGGCAGGAGATGGGCAGGTGGAGGTGGGATGGAGCAGGCAACAGTAGGGATGGCCATTGACCACCGATGTTTCAAAATCATCGATGGTTTATGCCCAATGTAGAATAGTTTTGCCATGATAGGGGAAAACCAGATGGTTTCCCACCATCGATGTCAAGCTTAAACTAATAGTTTAATTTAAATTTTTCCCACTAAGGGGCTGGGACAGAGAGCATAGCTATGCCACTGACACCCATGAAGCACCACCCCCATGTTTTGATTGGCCCATAGGCCAATTAGTCAAAGAAAATGGATGACCATCGATATGTAAAAACATAGATGATCATCCATTGCATAGTATGACACTATGACCAGTTGCACTATTGCCATCAATTTTCAGTAATAAAAAGTGAGATACGGTAATCATTGTGTGGCCATAAAATAGCCCAAACTTTACTTAGAACAATATTTTTTGTTCAAAGTCCTGAGATAATTTGTGAAAACATGAAAATCTTTGCAATTATATCATTATGGCTGTCATTTGGCATATACAGTAGTGATGATAATTGACAAAACAATTACTGTACATTTTGTTTAAAGTGTCATGTAACTTGTGTTGGGCCATTTCTAGTTTAATATAACTTTATTTAGTATTTTTGTATTGACCCCAATATGTTTTAAGTAATGTACTCAGTTCAATGCTTGTCAGCTATAGATTACCCCATGTGATGTCACAATACTGGTGATGTCACAATACTAGTGATGTCACAATACTGGTGATGTCACAATACTGGTGATGTCACATTTCTAGTGTTGCCACCTCATAGAGCCGGGTAAGTTTACATGAAGCATGAACTGCTCAGTACTGTATGTTAGAAGTAATACGTGAAAAGCCGGCTCATAGACAAAGTGGTAAGCAATCTTAACTGCTTCATGCCAGTTTTTGTGTCTTTATTTTGTGGGTAAACAAAATATAAATTACAGCAGAGGGGTAAAACAACAACATGCAGATGTCAGGTTGCGTGTTATGCTGTGTACACACAGGGGAGATATATTGCTCAGTGTAATATATTGCTCAGTGTACAGGTTTTCTGAGAGATCAGAGATTTTTCCTTCAAATTACTAGCAATTCTGTATAGATTTTTTTTACCCTCTATTCAAATTTTTTTTTTTATTGACATTCTATTGGTGTTGGGCAGCATGGTAATGCTCATGCTGCCCACCGATGGTGCAAATCACCATCGATGGGCAGCATGAACATAATCATGCTGCCCAACACCAATGTCCCCTTATTTTATGCAGCCTTGACATGTTATTGGTGTCGGGCAGCATGGTAATGCTCATGCTGCCCACCGATGGTGCAAATCACCATCGATGGGCAGCATGAACATAATCATGCTGCCCAACACCAATGCCCTCTAAATACAGCCTATGCACTTACTGGCTAGTGCGGCTGTGGGGCGCGCAGGAGGTGTGGGTGCTGGCACAGTGGGGGGAGATTTGCGCAGCAGCTTCTGTGCTGTATGCGTGGGCAGGGACGGAGGAGGAAGCAGGGGGGGCCGTGTGACACACTATGACGCGGAGGGTGGGCGGGTCCTGTCCGGTGCTGGAGGCTAGATATCGCTGGTCAGTGCTTTGTGCACCAGAGACCAGGGATTTTTAGCAAGAATCAGAGGTGCAAGCTCCTGCGACCAGCGACCATGAAGGGCTGGCCGCGGGAGCGCGCACCCAGCCATTTATCGCCGGCTGAACATGAAATCACTGGCAATATGGTCGCTGAGCGACCATTTTGCCAGCGATTTCATACATAATTGCCCCCGTGAGTACACAGCATTAGAGCCACCGGCCATGGCACCCCCGTCACAGCGCCGCGGCACCCTGGGAAGCCACAGCGCACAGTTTGGGAACCACTGGTATATTCAGTAGGTCCCTATAGCTACTAAATATCTACTGTATGACCTGCATTTCATGCTTCATCAGAAATAAAATTAATCAAACCCCATACATTCACAAAATGACTTACTGTATAGGCCATATGTAAATGTTTGGTCAGGTTTCATTTATATGCAGTTAGACTTGACCATAATGACCATGATCAGTGCAAGAAGAAAGACAGGCGATAGAGTGCGATTAGACAATTAAATACAGTGCATTGACTTTTACAGAAATTACATAGCTAGAAAGATACAGTATATCATAATAATAAATATTTATTTTGGGATGTCAATTATCAGACTTGTGATTGCATAACATTTATTTTGTACAGAGCTGCAAGCTCCCCATATGGATGAACTCTGCTCCACTGCTACTAAGAGGCTACAGATGTGGAATAGACCGGCCTGAATACTATGCAAGGTAGGTGACTCAGCCGTGACCGCTTAGTTTTACCAGTATATTTGGCTGTGCATTATTCTAGAACTACAGAGACAGCATGTACTGTCAGATGCAAGCTGAAGCTTCTGGCTCCATAGTAGTGGGCGAGCCAAAGGTTACACTGCATCTTTCAGCATATTCATGGTATCTAATTCCTACTTAATGGGCCTTATTCTAGTTCACTCTTTCTGACAAAATCCTTCTTAGATGGACAAAACCATGTGCACTGCAGGTGGGGCAGATGTTACTTGTGCAGAGAGAATTAGATTTGGGTGGGTTTTTACTTCAAAGTGAGATCTATATTGCAGTGTAAAAATAAAGCAGCCAGTATTTACCCTGCACAGAAACAAAGGTACTTGTTTCCTAGCACGGCCACAATCTTATGGTTCGTGTACCTTTAAGTTAAGGTACACGATCCACACGATGGACCCGATTTCCTTTGAAATCAGGTCCATTTTGCCGGCTAAGACACAATATCGGGGGCATCGCGTCGGTCGGGACCATTAACATTGGTCCCGACGCGACCGACGCGATGCCCCCGATTTCCCCATAGGCTTCAATGTTAAAATATTTTTTAACATTGAAATCGTGAGGATCGCGTCGGTCTTGTGCCATTATAATGGCACAAGATGAGATGGACTTGATTAAGTCCATCTCACCTTTTAAAAAATGTGAAAAATGTGAAATGGGCCAATATGACCCATTTCACATTCTAGATGTCCCCGTCGTCACCCCACGATAGACGCCAACCCGAAGCGTGGCGAGCGCAGCGAGCCCGCGAGGGGCGGCGGTGCGCGTCCTCTGACCTTTTCATTCCCCTACTATCCACTAGGGCGTGGTGAGAATAGAATAGTGTGGCGAGCGCAGCGAGCCACCGCGCCCGAAGCGTGGCGAGCGCAGCGAGCCCCGCGAGGGGACATGGATACCTTCACAGGTAAATGCTTCCCTTCGCGGGCTTCACAGGTATCCGCGTCCCCTCGCGGGGCTCGCTGCGCTCGACACGCTTCGGGCTCGGTGGCTCGCTGCGCTCGCCACACTATTCTATTCTCACTCCACGCCCTAGTGGATAGTAGGGGAATGAAAAGGTCGGAGGACGCGCACCGCCACCCCTCGCGGGCTCGCTGCGCTCGCCACGCTTCGGGTTGGCGTCTATCGTGGGGTGGGGTTAACGTCGTTAAATTTGGGGGTCTAGGGAATATTTTACATTGAATCCAATGTAAAATCGGGTCCCAGGGACCCGATTTACATTTCATTCAATCAAAAAATCGGGTCGAAAATTGGGTCGGTCGCGTCGATCGCATCGCATGCGACCAAATCGCATGCGATGCGATCGACCCGATTTTTCCGACACGACCACCCCGATGTAAATCGGGGTGGCCGTGCTAGGAAACAAGTACCGAAACAAAATATCTCACCCAAATCTAATTCTCTCTGCACATATTACATCTGCCCCCCTGCAGTGCACATGATTTTGTCCATCTAAGAAGGATTTTGTTAGAGAATGAAGAGTGAACTAGAATAAGGCCCAGTAGCTGGTGAACTGCTCATGCACTATATGCTGGGTGCTTATTCCAATGTCCCATTAGCTGCATTTTTTTTAATGATCCCCCTACCATACGTTTTCCCCTGGGGTCCCTCCATGTCCCAGTACGACCCTCTCCCTAATGTTTTTTTGTTTCGTTTGAACTTGCCTACACTGATGTCCACAAAGCCCCTACCCTGCAGACGTCAGTAGTGGGAGTGGTGGCATTGGATTCTGTTGCTCTAGGGGCGATGACATTTTTACAGTAGGTGATATATGATATAGATCTTAAGGCCGCCATACACTATGCGATTTGGCCCCGATTTCACCCGATCCAGATGGATCGGGCAGTGAAATTGGACCAAATCGCAGGTTTTGATACCTGGTCCGACCCGATGCGCGGTCCCGTGCGCATCGGGTCAGAGTAGGGACGTCGGACCGGCTGCACATAAGATAAATCTTATGTGCAGCCGTGGGGACTCTGAGGACACCGGCGAGGGAGGGGGCGGGAGACGCCGGCGCGGGAGGGGGGCGGCAGGGGAAGCCGGAGCAGGGAACTGTCATGCTCCGTCCGGGTAGGGGGGTGACACGCCGCTAGTAGTGCGGACGCTGCGGGGGACACAGGCGGCAGTAACATAGAGCCGGGCGGGGGGAGCCGGGAGCTGTCAGCACTGAAAAAAAAAAAAGCCCATACAATGAATGGGCAGCCTGTGATTGGCTGAGCGCTCTCTCAGCCTGTCAGCAATTGGCTGAGAGAGCGCTCAGCCAATCACAGGCTGCCCATTCATTGTATGGGCTTTTTTTTTTTTCAGTACTGACAGCTCCCGGCTCCCCCCGCCCGGCTCTATGTTACTGCCGCCTGTGTCCCCTGCAGCGTCCGCACTACTAGCAGCGTTCGTCCGTCCCCACAGCCGCCTTGCAGCATCCCCCGCCCGCCACCTCGATGTCCCCGGCCCCCCTGCTCGCTCCACATTGCAGCTCCCCGGGAGTTGCAAATGATACATCGCATGCAATGCATCATTTGCAAAACTTGGCACATCAAGGGCCAAATCGTGTGTCCCCCTCCCGGGGAGCTGCAGGGGGAAATCTGGTCCGACTTGTCCTTAGGACAAGTCGGACTAATGTATGGGGGCCTTTAGGGCCTGATTCAGACCTGATCGCCTCTGGGCAAATTAGCAGAGTCCTGCGATCAGATGGTCGCAAAACAGAGACAAAGATATATTGCCGAATGGCGTCCAGCTGCAAATCAATTTGCAGCTCACTTACCATTGAATGGTTTTCCAAGTCTGTGCAAACATGCACAACTCTGACCCTTCCACAACTGTGCGATAGAAACACGCTGATCGAGGCCGGAGCTGACATCACAGTCCCTCCCTGAGAGCACCAGTGAGAATTGCTGATTACAAACCATCCATTTACCTGCCAGTGACGTGCCCACCACCCCACAGACAATCTTTAAAAAATCTTCTGGATATACAAATCTTCTGGGATATTGCCTGATCCCTAATTCTTCCAGTCAACCTAAGAGGACATTCATATTGGGGAACCCTGAGTCCTTGAAAATATAGAACAAACCACAGGACACCTTGTCACAGATCCTGGCTTTCAACCAACCAGGCACAATGGGATGTAATATACAGCTTCATTCATTCAATCTGTTAATTAAACAGCTCAAAACTAAAAACCAAGACCCTGATTATCCCCGTGATAGCTATTTATGATTGTGTGCTATGAACTATATGTGCTGCACTCATTAATCACTGACACATTTTAAAAGATCCACAGATGGAGCTAATTAGCTCACTTGTGATTCTGTGAGGAGACCTGCAAAACATGCACTGTTGGTAGCTCTCGAGGACTAGGGTTGGCTATCCCAGTTCTAGAGTGATTCACCTCTTTTATATTTTATCGATTTTTTAGATTTATTTGATGTTGTAATAATAAAGGGGGAAATTTACTAAAGGAAATTTGTAAAAAATAGGTGTATTTGTATCCAGAAATATAGATATATCAGAAAGATAGCACATCAATACGAATACGAATTGCCGTATTTTCGGGATAGTAAATGTCAAAAATGAGTGTATTTTTTGATACAAATACACCTATTTTTTACAAATTTCCTTTAATAAATTTCCCCCAAATTGGCTTATATTTTGAGAACCGTGTATTGTAGATTTCTTTACAGCCAGCGCTGGCACACTTTTTCTTTATATTTACCTCCCTGAGAGCCCTTGAGCATGCCAGCATTTTTCCTGTCACTCCTAGAAGACCGTTGGTTACCACCCATAAATGGCATCTTCCTGTCATTCAACTTGCGAGGTGCTTGTAAGTAGAGAAATGTGTTTTTTGGCACTGTTTGGCCTCGATAATCGTACGCCTTGATAATTCAAACAGCTGCGGTCAGTTCTGAATAACACTAGTAACTTGTTCCCAGAATGGTTTTTTTCCCCCTTTATTGCTAACCAGAAATATTTAGGCTCAAAATAGGGAAAATGATGACAAAAACATAATTTTCTGTTTCAAATACGTTTGGCACGAACCTCAGACTATTGATGTATGTATTACTATGTATGGATATACCTCCCACAAAAATATCTAAGCTGAGATAGTGGCACCCTGTAAACTCAGACTTTCACTTTTTTTGTTCTTATTTAGGCCCTTTTTCAGTAGGAATGGGATCATTCGTCAGACTGCATTTAGGTCTACAAGCATTAGGTCTACACCATTAGGTCGACTTGCATTTAGGTCGACCTGACTGAAGGTTGACAGGGTCATTAGGTCGACAGGTGTTAGGTCGACAGGGTCATAAGGTCGGCAGGGTCATTAGGTCGATAGTAAAAAAGTCGACATGTTTGTTTTATTTTCAAGCGTCGACACAGTCAACATAGCACCGCGTCCCCTCGCATGGCTCGCTGCGCTCGTCACACTATTTTATTCTCCCACCACGCCCTAGTGGATGGTAGGGCATGAAATACCGCCTGTCGGCACATGTCGACTCATAAAACAGACAAATTACCCCATGTCGACCTTTTGCCTGTCGACCTTCCCCATGTTGACCTAATGACCCTGTCAACCTTATAAAAGTCGACCTAATGACCCTGTCGACCTAATGACCCTGTTGACCTGTCATGTCGACCTTCAGTCATGTCGACCTAAATGCAGGTCGACCTTAATGCAGGTCGACCTAGTGGTGTAGACCTAATGCTTGTAGACCTAAATGCTGTAGACAATATGACCGTATCCCTTTCAGTAATAAAAAGTGAGATAAGGTAATCATTGTTTGCCCATGAAATAGCCCAAACTTTACTGAGAACAAGTCCTGAGATAATTGCATTTATGAAAGCATGAAAATATTTGCAATTATATCATTATGGCTGTCATTTGGCATATACAGTAGTGGTGATAATTGACAGTACAAATATATTTTTTTTAAGTATCTTGTAACTTGTGTTGGGCCATTTCTAGTTTAATATAAAGTTATTGAGTATTTCTGTATTGACCCCAATATGTTTTAGATAATGTACTCAGTTCAATGCTTGTCAGCTATAGATTACCCCATTTGATGTCACAATACTGGTGATGTCACAATACTGGTGATGTCACAATACTGGTGATGTCACAATACTGGTGATGTCACAATACTGGTGATGTCACAATACTGGTGATGTCACAATATTGGTGATGTTCCAATTCTATTGTTGCCACCTCATAGAGCCGGGTAAGTTTACATGAAGCATGAGCTGCTCAGTACTGTAGAAGTAATAGGTGAAAAGCCGGCTCATAGACAAAGTGTTAAGCAATCTCTAACTGCTTCATGCCAATATTTGTGTCTTTTTTTTTTTGTGGGTAAAAAAAAAAAATTATAGCAATAAGTTATTGTCATTGCGATAAGTATCAGTAAACATTCTGTGCATAAAATCACATGCTATGAAGGTCCCTATTTCTTTGAACTAGATCTCTAGTTTTTATCAGAAATCAAATGTATTAAATCCCTTACATTAAATGAAACTAATGATGAATAATATAGAATATATATTTTATATAAAACAGTTTTTAATAGGTGTCTGTTTTAGTGTAGTGAGAGACCTTTAAAATATTAGACTTGCGATTAATTATAATATATATTGTGTATAGCCTGCAAGCTTGGCGGCTCAACATGGATGAACTCCGCTCTCCTGCTCTACTCCAGAGAACACGAGCCAGAATACAACTCATAGTAGGCGGCTTTCAGCCAATGAAACTTTTGTTGTAGTAGTTTATTTGACTCTTTGGTATTGTGGAATTAGATAACACAGCATGTCCTGGGTCAATGGGGCAAGCTGGAACTGGTAGCTGGTAAATAGCTGGTGATTTTGTACGTACACGCAACACGTACACGTGCTGTCAGCTGCCCACCCCCGGCAGTCACGTCACTGTCGAACATCCATGGAAACACACATGAAACGCTGGGTGTTCATATGGGCATGTCCACCTGCCCCATGCCCCCCGTCCGCACTGGTCAGTGCGAACAGGATGGCAAACTAGCAGTTTGTATGCGCATGTGTAGAAATGCTCATGTGCTGTAGTAAAACATCGGTCCCCGGTGCGAACACGCTAGGGACCAAGCAAATTAGAATAACCTCCTATATGCTGGGTGCTCATTCTTACCTCCCATCACCTGCGCTTTATCATCTTTATTAAGTGGCCCTCCAGCTGTTGATGAACTACACATCCCAGCATGCCTTGCCTTAGTTTAGCTATCTGGACATGCTGAAACTGATGCAAGGCATGCTGGGATGTGTAGTTCAGCAACAGCTGGAGGGCCGGTTATTGCCCACCCCTGCTCTAGCGGAACCATCATGCCCCAGTCTGCTGCTGCCCTTAATAGGTTTTCTTTCCATGTGTACTTGCCTGCTAGACATAGCAGACTTTAGTAATGGGAGCTTGGACATATAGAATTACTCACAGGTTCCATGACTCATTGGGGGGTTGTGAGCTGAAGTGAGCAAAAAGTGACCCGTTTGGGACTTTTTGTGACACGCTAGTTAGTTTGTTCGGGTTTAGCCACTATTTGCGGCTGAGCCAGGCCATATTAAGCGGAATATGCAAGAAATTAAGCAACAATTCTTCCCCTGCTCTGTTCAACACCAACCCTTCCTACTGTACTGTATGTCTTATATTTCTTTGCTGCTATGTACCGCTCCTCCCATTACATAGTGTTTAAACACATTGAATGTGATATATAATGAAGGGTTTCTTGAACTACAACACATGAAATGGAAATATAAGTGAATTGGTGCAGATTATCTCAGTTATGTAAATAATTCAGACAGAAACGCACCTGGGCTTGGTACCTTTGAAAAAGCTGTATTTCCCAAACACCGAAACACGTCAGTCGTTTACTCTGGACCGGACAATTGTGTCCAAAACTCATACCAAGACCTGGCTGCACCTGTCACCTGTGACATTTTACAAAATTGGAACCTTTTGGCTATTCCATCTGCCTATCAACTGTGATCATTGGCCCTCATTGCTGGTTTCTACCATCTCCAGCTTGGATTACAATTACAAGTAACATCTGCAATCTCCCATTTGGCTGTACCAATCTGAGGACAACAGCTGCAATGCCATCCCAAGGGATTAACAACCTCTAACGGCGCTGGGTAACTATTAGCCCTTATTGGGCAACCAATTGCTCCAATTCTGTTCCAAACTTTATTTGGTGCTAATACAGGTCCACAACCGGGACGGGACAGTCATTCCCTGTGTGCGTACACACACGCCACCTCCTGCACTATCCATTCATCCGGTCCAGTCTACTTTTTATGAATTTACATGTAAAAGCTAATTTGTATTGTCAGTGAACTATGTATTTTTATTTTATGTTTTCATTTTATTAATGTTATTACATTTATATATCATTTTGATCAAACAAGCGCCACTTCTTGCATATATTTCTTTCTCCTGTTATTGGGTTTGACAAACCCTTTTTTAAGTGGCAGCTATTGGCATAAGCATCCCTGTTGGCGCCTACTTCTGCTACCTAGGTAGCAATTTTGCTGGGCTTGGCAAGAAGCCTTGTAGTATACACTTTGGACCTCATTCTGGTTCACACGCAAGTCTGCGAAATTCGCAGCTTTGCGTATGCTTTAAACACTGCCCGCAAGAACATCTACCCCCCCCTCGAATGCCGAATATCCCTGCACACATGCAAATGGATGTTTGCCATAAATATCCATTCACAGCCTTGCGTATGGGGAAAAAAATAATTTGATGATTTTTCATGCGCTTTCAGATCTAAGATATACGGACTCCCTGTACGTGAAGCGGGCGGACAGCTGACATCAGCTGCCCGCCCCACACACCTGCATCACAGGCACATTTACATGAGAACACTCAGCGTTATTATGGTGTTTTATGGTTTTCCCATTGGCGCGACCCCTTGCCGGTTAGGTTTAGGCATCAGGGTATGAGGATTAGTGTTAGGCACAACTGGGTAGTGTTAAGCTATGGTGAAAGGATGGTTAGGGGGTAGAGGCAGAGGGTTTGGGCACGGACGGAGCCTGTGTCGACATCATCCCTATTGGCGCGCCGTTGTCTGTCTTTGTCATGCTGTCACAGCCGAGGCCACCCGATACCTGAACCCTTACAAATACTACATACAGTAAGAAAGCCATTTAGTAGATGCAAAAATCCATTTAAGTCAACAACATACTGTATAACTATGTTGCAGTACTTTTTTTTATAGTGTTTTAACACTTTGACAACGTACAATAATTATGCTTACAAATGTGACAATATTGTGGCACATTCCAATTTAAATTGTAATACTGTATATCATTTTTGTATATAAGAAACAAATACGATGTCAGACAAAAATGTCTAACAATGTATGTTATGATCTTAATGTTTTGTCAGAAAATAACTTAAATGTAATCATTGCAAACATGACTGTATATAACGGGCGAAACACTGTGTATAATCATGTACTGTATAATAATGATTTTTATTTTTGACTGCTTGAGAAAAATCTTTCCGGATTTACTGTGAGGTCAAATCCTGACCTGGTCGAGTGCTGGAAGTGATAGAGTCGCGAGTCACTTGCAGAGGTGTAAAAGTGATTTTGATTTGGGACTCCGCGGATCTAAGGCCTGGTAGGAAGAAGGGGGATGAGCAAATCAATAATCAGTACTGTGGCAGGAAGTGACTGCTTGATGACATCCAGGAGTAGCACTTACATGCCCGAAGAAGGATCATGCCGTGAGGTCTGCCAGCGTCACTGGATCGTTGGATGGGCAATATGCACTGTTCCTCATTTTTTCAAAGCCTCAGTCTGTGGGTTGTAAGTTCGTGGGTGGGCGTCAAAGAAGAATAGGGTGGGGTGTAAGTTCGTGGGTAGGCGTAGAAGAAGAAGAGGGTGGGGTGAAAGTTCGTGGGGGACCTGCCAAAGAAGAAGAGGGTGGGGTGTAAGTTCATTGGGGGGCCTGTCAAAGAAGAAGAGGGTGGGATGTAAGTTTGTGGGTGGGCGTCGAAGAAGAAGAGGGTGGGGTGTAAATTCGTGGGGGGGCCTGTCAAAGAAGAAGAGGTTGGGGTGTAAGTTCGTGGGTGTGCATCGAAGAAGATGGTGGGGTGTAAATTCGTGGAGGGGGGGCTGACACAGAAGAAGAGGGTGTCTAGAGATACACCATTAGAATATGTATTGTGTACATAGAGTGTATTGAAAATGGCAGGCAGAAACAGATGCCACCAGAGCTGTACATAGCAACACTTCCCATAGCAACAATTCTGGCCATGCCCCTATTGTGACATCACAATGAAATGGAATGTCTAGTACCTGAACATTCTAAACAGTCCCAGCAGTAGTGAGCAGAGGTAGTAGAGAAATGAGAGGCTGGAGGAGAAGAGAGATGGTGTAGCAAGAAGAAAGTAGAGGAGAGAGGTGGGAGTTGAGGGGGAATCAGAGACATTTTCAAAGGTAATGAGAGAATTGGGGGCCAAAAAACAGGAACACCAAGAAAAAAACTGTATGAGAAATGAGCTCAAACATAAATCAGGTAGGAAGAAGGAGGATGAGCAACTCAATAATCAGTACTGTGGCAGTAAGTTACTGCTTGATGACATCCAGGAGTAGCACTTACGTGCCCGAAGAACGATCACGCCCTAAGGTCTGCCAGCGTCGCTGGATCGTTTGATGGGCAATATGCACTGTTTCTCATTTTTTGAAAGCCTCAGTCTGTTTATATAGAGGCTCCTTTAGTCATTCACCACATTTTTCAATTGTGTTCATTTCTGGGTCTATCTTGTCTTAGGCACTTAGAAGTGGGGTGTGGCTGAAGAAATGTATACAGGTTGAGTATCCCGTATCCAAAATGCTCGGGACCAGGAGGATTTTGGATAACGGATTATTCCGTATTTTGGAATATTTTAATATTTCAATGATGTATTTTGAAGTATCTTGCATTTATGCTGTATAAACACATAATATACACACAAATATATTTTATTACCACATAAAATACACACAAATATATTTTAATTGTTCAAAAAACAAGGTTTCAAAACGTGAAACAAAATGTGTGTACTATCTCAGCACTGAATTTGAATGCCAAGCAATCATTGTCTTGCACATATATAGTGCCAGTTACATATCATGTCCCCAAAAAATTTTTTTTTTCACTTTCTGGAATGTCCGTATTTCGGAATAATTCGGATAACGGATATTCGGATACGGGATACTCAACCTGTATTATCTTAATTTTTTTTGGCATAGAATAACATGAATGTAATCGTTAAAAATATAACTGTATATCGGGAATAATAACTGTATATAACGGGCATAATACTGTTTATTATCATGTACTGTATAATCATGAATGTAATCATTAAAAATATAACTGTATATAACGGGAATAATAACTGTATATAGCGGGCATAATACTGTGTATACATGTAATCATGTACTGTATAATCATGACATTTTTTGGGACTGCTTGATAAAAATCTTTCAGGATTTACTGTGAGGTCAAATCCTGACCTGGTCGAGTGCTGGAAGTGATAGAGTTGCGAGTCACTTGCAGAGGTGTAAAAGAGATTTTGATTTGGGACTCCGCGGATCCAAGGCCTGGTAGGAAGAAGGGGGATGAGCAACTCAATAATCAGTACTGTGGCAGTAAGTTACTGCTTGATGACATCCAGGAGTAGCACTTATGTGCCCAAAGAAGGGTCACGCCGTGAGGTCTGCCAGCGTCGCTGGATCGTTGGATGGGCAATATGCACTGTTTCTCATTTTTTTGAAAGCCTCAGTCTGTTTATATAGAGGCTCCTCTAGTCATTCACCACATTTTTCAATTGTGTTCATTTCTGAGTCTATCTTGTCTTAGGCACTTAGAAGTGGGGTTTGGCTGGAGGAATGTATATTATCTTAATTTTTTTGTCATAAAATAACATGAATGTAATCGTTAAAAATAAAACTGTATATCATGAATAGTAACTGTATATAACAGGCATAATACTGTATACATGTAATCTTGTACTGTATAATCATGACATTTTTGGGATTGCTTGATAAAAATCTTTCTGGATTTACTGTGAGGTCAAATCCTGACCTGGTCGAGTGCTGGAGGTGATAGAGTTAAGAGTCACTTGCAGAGGTGTAAAAGTGATTTTGATTTGGGTCTCCGCGGATCCAAGGCCTGGTAGGATGAAGGGGGATGAGCAACTCAATAATCAGTACTGTGGCAGTAAGCAGGGGTGCCGAGAGAGGGGGGGAGCAGGTACAATTTACCCGGGCCCGGGCCTGTCAGGGGGGCCCTGGTCTGGACACACAGGTTTTTTTTTTATTTGGTTTCAAGTACCCCCAACATGACCCATTCCATTAGGTACAAAATGCTCTGTTCCTGAACTTCCCTGCCAGTGGTAGTTACAGAGGTTGGACTCCAGCACAGTCCAAAATTCAAAGAGGGGCAGTCACATCAACTGCCAGTGAGTCCAGGACAGTGATGCTTGGAGTGGCAGTAAATGTGACCCCCTCCCCCCACCTTTTGAATATTGGACTGTGCTGCAGGCTCACTTCTGTAATTGCCACTGGCAGGGAAGTCCAGGAACAGAGCATTTTGTACCTAATGAAATGGGCCATGTTGGAGGGTATGTGTAAATCCTTTGCAAAGAGCATGTAACCCCTGGCAGAGCATGTTAACCCCTGGCAGAGCATGTTAACCCCTTCTAGAGCATGTTAACTTCTTAATATGCAATGAGCATTACTTTGTGTGGCATAAAATGTAATGAGCATTATGGCATGTGGTATAATATGTAATGGGTGTGTGACGTGTAATAGACATTACAGTGTAAATTTTTGTACGTGTATCCACCTTGGAAGCAGTGGCGTAACACCGGGTCCACAGAGTGTGCGGGGATCTCCGTCCGTGAGGGCCCCAGGAAGTTGTTGTACCGGGGCCCAGGATTTCTCTTGGCGGCCCTGGCAGTAAGTTACTGCTTGATGACATCCAGGAGTAGCACTTATGTGCCTGAAGAAGGGTCACGCTGTAAGGTCTTCCAGCGTCGCTGGATATTTGGATGGGCAATATGCACTGTTTCTCATTTTTTGAAAGCCTCAGTCATATTATATAGAGGCTCCTCTAGTCATTAACCACATTTTTAAATTGTGTTCATTTCTGGGTCTATCTTGTCTTAGGCACTTAGAGGTGGGGTTTGGCTGGAGGGATGTAAATTATCTTAATTTTTTTGTCATAAAATAACATGAATGTAATCGTTAAAAATATAACTGTATATCGGGAAAATTAACTGTATATAACGGGCATAATTCTGTGTAAAATCATGTACTGTATAATCATGAGTTTAATGATTAGAAATATAACTGTATATAACGGGAATAATAACTGTACATAGCGGGCATAATACTGTGTATACATGTAATCATGTACTGTATAATCATGACATTTTTTAGGATTGCTTGATAAATATCTTTCAGGATTTACTGTGAGGTCAAATCCTGACCTGGTCGAGTGCTGGAGGTGATAGAGTCGCGAGTCACTTGCAGAGGTGTAAAAGTGATTTTGATTTGGGACTCCGCGGATCCAAGGCCTGGTAGGATGAAGGGGGATGAGCAACTCAATAATCAGTACTGTGGCAGTAAGTTACTGCTTGATGACATCCAGGAGTAGCACTTATGTGCCCGAAGAAGGATCATGCCGTGAGGTGTGCCAGCGTCGCTGGATCTTTGGATGGGCAATATGCACTGTTCCTCATTTTTTGAAAGCCTCAGTCTGTGGGTTGTAAGTTTGTGGGTGGGCGTCAAAGAAGAAGAGGGTGGGGTGTAAGTTCGTGGGTAGACGTAGAAGAAGAAGAGGGTGGGGTGTAAGATCGTGGGGGACCTGCCAAAGAAGAAGAGGGTGGGGTGTAAGTTCATTGGGGGGCCTGTCAAAGAAGAAGAGGGTGGGATGTAAGTTTGTGGGTGGGCGTAGAAGAAGAAGAGGGTGGGGTGTAAATTCGTGGGGGGGCCTGTCAAAGAAGAAGAGGTTGGGGTGTAAGTTCGTGGGTGCGCATCGAAGAAGATGGTGGGGTGTAAATTTGTGGAGGGGGGGGGGGCTGACACAGAAGAAGAGGGTGTCTAGAGATACACCATTAGAATATGTATTGTGTACATAGAGTGGATTGAAAATGGCAGGCAGAAACAGATGCCACCAGAGCTGCACATAGCAACACTTCCATAGCAACAATTCTGGCCATGCCCCTATTGTGACATCACAATGAAATGGAATGTCTAGTACTGTACCTGAACATTCTAAATAGTCCCAGCAGTAGTGAGCAGAGGTAGTAGAGAAATGAGAGGCTAGAGGAGAAGAGAGATGGTGTAGCAAGAAGAAAGTAGAGGAGAGAGGTGGGAGTTGAGGGGGAATCAGAGACATTTTCAAAGGTAATGAGTTAAATGGGGGCCAAAAAACAGGAACACCAAGAAAAAACTGTATGAGAAATGAGCTCAAACATAAATCAGGTAGGAAGAAGGAGGATGACATCCAGGAGTATCACTTACGTGCCCGAAGAACGATCACGCCCTAAGGTCTGCCAGCGTCGCTGGATCGTTTGATGGGCAATATGCACTGTTTCTAATTTTTTGAAAGCCTCAGTCTGTTTATATAGAGGCTCCTCTAGTCATTCACCACATTTTTCAATTGTGTTCATTTCTGGGTCTATCTTGTCTTAGGCACTTCGAAGTGTGCTTTGGCTGGAGGGATGTATATTATCATAATTTTGTTTTTGTGATAAAATAACATGAATGTAATCGTTAAAAATATAACTGTATATAATGGGCATAATAACTGTATATAACAGGCATAACACTGTGTATAATCATGTACTGTATTATCATGACATTTTTGGGGATTGCTTGGTAAAAAATCTTTCAGGATTTACTGTGAGGTCAAATCCTGACCTGGTCGAGTGCTGGAGGTGATAGAGTCGCGAGTTACTTGCAGAGGTGTAAAAGAGATTTTGTTTTGGGACTCCGCGGATCCAAGACCTGGTAGGAAGAAGGGGGATGAGCAAATCAATAATCAGTACTGTGGCAGAAAGTGACTGCTTGATGACATCCAGGAGTAGCACTTACCTGCCCGAAGAAGGATCATGCCGTGAGGTCTGCCAGCGTCGCTGGATCGTTGGATGGGCAATATGCACTGTTTCTCATTTTTTGAAAGCCTCAGTCTGTTTATATAGAGGGTCCTCTAGTCATTCACCACATTTTTCAATTGTGTTCATTTCTGGGTCTATCTTGTCTTAGGCACTTAGAAGTGGGGTTTGGCTGGAGGAATGTATATTATCTTAATTTTTTTGTCATAAAATAACATGAATGTAATCGTTAAAAATAAAACTGTATATCATGAATAGTAACTGTATATAACGGGCATAATACTGTATACATGTAATCATGTACTGTATAATCATAACATTTTTGGGATTGCTTGATAAAAATCTTTCTGGATTTACTGTGAGGTCAAATCCTGACCTGGTCGAGTGCTGGAGGTGATAGAGTTAAGAGTCACTTGCAGAGGTGTAAAAGTGATTTTGATTTGGGACTCCGCGGATCCAAGGCCTGGTAGGATGAAGGGGGATGAGCAACTCAATAATCAGTACTGTGGCAGTAAGTTACTGCTTGATGACATCCAGGAGTAGCACTTATATGCCTGAAGAAGGGTCACGCTGTAAGGTCTTCCAGCGTCGCTGGATATTTGGATGGGCAATATGCACTGTTTCTCATTTTTTGAAAGAAGAAGAGGGTGGGGTGTAAGTTCGTGGGTAGACGTAGAAGAAGAAGAGGGTGGGGTGTAAATTCGTGGGGGACCTGCCAAAGAAGAAGAGGGTGGGGTGTAAGTTCATTGGGGGGCCTGTCAAAGAAGAAGAGGGTGGGATGTAAGTTTGTGGGTGGGCGTAGAAGAAGAGGGTGGGGTGTAAATTCGTGGGGGGGCCTGCCAAAGAAGAAGAGGTTGGGGTGTAAGTTCGTGGGTGCGCATCGAAGAAGATGGTGGGGTGTAAATTTGTGGAGGGGGGGGGGGGGGCTGACACAGAAGAAGAGGGTGTCTAGAGATACACCATTAGAATATGTATTGTGTACATAGAGTGGATTGAAAATGGCAGGCAGAAACAGATGCCACCAGAGCTGCACATAGCAACACTTCCCATAGCAACAATTCTGGCCATGCCCCTATTGTGACATCACAATGAAATGGAATGTCTAGTACCTGAACATTCTAAATAGTCCCAGCAGTAGTGAGCAGAGGTAGTAGAGAAATGAGAGGCTAGAGGAGAAGAGAGATGGTGTAGCAAGAAGAAAGTAGAGGAGAGAGGTGGGAGTTGAGGGGGAATCAGAGACATTTTCAAAGGTAATGAGTTAAATAGGGGCCAAAAAACAGGAACACCAAGAAAAAACTGTATGAGAAATGAGCTCAAACATAAATCAGGTAGGAAGAAGGAGGATGACATCCAGGAGTATCACTTACGTGCCCGAAGAACGATCACGCCCTAAGGTCTGCCAGCGTCGCTGGATCGTTTGATGGGCAATATGCACTGTTTCTAATTTTTTGAAAGCCTCAGTCTGTTTATATAGAGGCTCCTCTAGTCATTCACCACATTTTTCAATTGTGTTCATTTCTGGGTCTATCTTGTCTTAGGCACTTCGAAGTGTGCTTTGGCTGGAGGGATGTATATTATCATAATTTTGTTTTTGTGATAAAATAACATGAATGTAATCGTTAAAAATATAACTGTATATAATGGGCATAATAACTGTATATAACAGGCATAACACTGTGTATAATCATGTACTGTATTATCATGACATTTTTGGGGATTGCTTGGTAAAAAATCTTTCAGGATTTACTGTGAGGTCAAATCCTGACCTGGTCGAGTGCTGGAGGTGATAGAGTCGCGAGTTACTTGCAGAGGTGTAAAAGAGATTTTGTTTTGGGACTCCGCGGATCCAAGACCTGGTAGGAAGAAGGGGGATGAGCAAATCAATAATCAGTACTGTGGCAGAAAGTGACTGCTTGATGACATCCAGGAGTAGCACTTACCTGCCCGAAGAAGGATCATGCCGTGAGGTCTGCCAGCGTCGCTGGATCGTTGGATGGGCAATATGCACTGTTTCTCATTTTTTGAAAGCCTCAGTCTGTTTATATAGAGGCTCCTGTAGTCATTCACCACATTTTTCAATTGTGTTCATTTCTGGGTCTATCTTGTCTTAGGCACTTAGAAGTGGGGTTTGGCTGGAGGAATGTATATTATCTTAATTTTTTTGTCATAAAATAACATGAATGTAATCGTTAAAAATAAAACTGTATATCATGAATAGTAACTGTATATAACGGGCATAATACTGTATACATGTAATCATGTACTGTATAATCATGACATTTTTGGGATTGCTTGATAAAAATCTTTCTGGATTTACTGTGAGGTCAAATCCTGACCTGGTCGAGTGCTGGAGGTGATAGAGTTAAGAGTCACTTGCAGAGGTGTAAAAGTGATTTTGATTTGGGACTCCGCGGATCCAAGGCCTGGTAGGATGAAGGGGGATGAGCAACTCAATAATCAGTACTGTGGCAGTAAGTTACTGCTTGATGACATCCAGGAGTAGCACTTATGTGCCTGAAGAAGGGTCACGCTGTAAGGTCTTCCAGCGTCGCTGGATATTTGGATGGGCAATATGCACTGTTTCTCATTTTTTGAAAGCCTCAGTCTGTGGGTTGTAAGTTCGTGGGTGAGCGTCAAAGAAGAAGAGGGTGGGGTGTAAGTTCGTGGGTAGACGTAGAAGAAGAAGAGGGTGGGGTGTAAATTCGTGGGGGACCTGCCAAAGAAGAAGAGGGTGGGGTGTAAGTTCATTGGGGGGCCTGTCAAAGAAGAAGAGGGTGGGATGTAAGTTTGTGGGTGGGAGTAGAAGAAGAGGGTGGGGTGTAAATTCGTGGGGGGGCCTGCCAAAGAAGAAGAGGTTGGGGTGTAAGTTCGTGGGTGCGCATCGAAGAAGATGGTGGGGTGTAAATTTGTGGAGGGGGGGGCCTGACACAGACGAAGAGGGTGTCTAGAGATACACCATTAGAATATGTATTGTGTACATAGAGTGGATTGAAAATGGCAGGCAGAAACAGATGCCACCAGAGCTGCACATAGCAACACTTCCCATAGCAACAATTCTGGCCATGCCCCTATTGTGACATCACAATGAAATGGAATGTCTAGTACCTGAACATTCTAAATAGTCCCAGCAGTAGTGAGCAGAGGTAGTAGAGAAATGAGAGGCTGGAGGAGAAGAGAGATGGTGTAGCAAGAAGAAAGTAGAGGAGAGAGGTGGGAGTTGAGGGGGAATCAGAGACATTTTCAAAGGTAATGAGTTAAATGGGGGCCAAAAAACAGGAACACCAAGAAAAAACTGTATGAGAAATGAGCTCAAACATAAATCAGGTAGGAAGAAGGAGGATGAGCAACTCAATAATCAGTACTGTGGCAGTAAGTTACTACATGATGACATCCAGGAGTATCACTTACGTGGCCGAAGAACGATCACGCCCTAAGGTCTGCCAGCGTCGCTGGATCGTTTGATGGGCAATATGCACTGTTTCTCATTTTTTGAAAGCCTAAGTCTGTTTATATAGAGGCTCCTCTAGTCATTCACCACATTTTTCAATTGTGTTCATTTCTGGTTCTATCTTGTCTTAGGCACTTCGAAGTGTGCTTTGGCTGGAGGGATGTATATTATCATAATTTTGTTTTTGTGATAAAATAACATGAATGTAATCGTTAAAAATATAACTGTATATAATGGGCATAATAACTGTATATAACAGGCATAACACTGTGTATAATCATGTACTGTATTATCATGACATTTTGGGGGATTGCTTGGTAAAAATGTTTCAGGATTTACTGTGAGGTCAAATCGTGACCTGCTCGAGTGCTGGAGGTGATAGAGTCGCGAGTTACTTGCAGAGGTGTAAAAGAGATTTTGTTTTGGGACTCCGCGGATCCAAGACCTGGTAGGAAGAAGGGGGATGAGCAAATCAATAATCAGTACTGTGGCAGAAAGGGACTGCTTGATGACATCCAGGAGTAACACTTACCTGCCCAAAAAAGGATCATGCCGTGAGGTCTGCCAGCGTCGCTGGATCGTTGGATGGGCAATATGCACTGTTTCTCATTTTTTGAAAGCCTCAGTCATATTATATAGAGGCTCCTGTAGTCATTAACCACATTTTTAAATTGTGTTCATTTCTGGGTCTATCTTGTCTTAGGCACTTAGAGGTGGGGTTTGGCTGGAGGGATGTATATTATCTTAATTTTTTTGTCATAAAATAACATGAATGTAATCGTTAAAAATATAACTGTATATCGGGAAAATTAACTGTATATAACGGGCATAATTCTGTGTATAATCATGTACTGTATAATCATGAGTTTAATGATTAGAAATATAACTGTATATAACGGGAATAATAACTGTACATAGCGGGCATAATACTGTGTATACATGTAATCATGTACTGTATAATCATGACATTTTTTAGGATTGCTTGATAAATATCTTTCAGGATTTACTGTGAGGTCAAATCCTGACCTGGTCGAGTGCTGGAGGTGATAGAGTCGCGAGTCACTTGCAGAGGTGTAAAAGTGATTTTGATTTGGGACTCCGCGGATCTAAGGCCTGGTAGGAAGAAGGGGGATGAGCAAATCAATAATCAGTACTGTGGCAGTAAGTTACTGCTTGATGACATCCAGGAGTAGCACTTATGTGCCCGAAGAAGGATCATGCCGTGAGGTGTGCCAGCGTCGCTGGATCTTTGGATCGGCAATATGCACTGTTCCTCATTTTTTGAAAGCCTCAGTCTGTGGGTTGTAAGTTCGTGGGTGGGCGTCAAAGAAGAAGAGGGTGGGGTGTAAGTTCGTGGGTAGACGTAGAAGAAGAAATGGGTGGGGTGTAAGTTTGTGGGGGACCTGCCAAAGAAGAAGAGGAGGGTGGGGTGTAAGTTCATTGGGGGGCCTGTCAAAGAAGAATAGGTTGGAATGTAAGTTTGTGGGTGGGCGTCGAAGAAGAGAGGGTGGGGTGTAAATTCGTGGGGGGGCCTGTCAAAGAAGAAGAGGTTGGGGTCTAAGTTCGTGGGTGCGCATCGAAGAAGATGGTGTGGTGTAAATTCGTGGAGGGGGGGCCTGACACAGAAGAAGAGGGTGTCTAAAGATACACCATTAGAATATGTATTGTGTACATAGAGTGGATTGAAAATGGCAGGCAGAAACAGATGCCACCAGAGCTGCACATAGCAACACTTCCCATAGCAACAATTCTGGCCATGCCCCTATTGTGACATCACAATGAAATGGAATGTCTAGTACCTGAACATTCTAAACAGTCCCAGCAGTAGTGAGCAGAGGTAGTAGAGAAATGAGAGGCTGGAGGAGAAGAGAGATGGTGTAGCAAGAAGAAAGTAGAGGAGAGAGGTGGGAGTTGAGGGGGAATCAGAGACATTTTCAAAGGTAATGAGAGAATTGGGGGCCAAAAAACAGGAACACCAAGAAAAAAACTGTATGAGAAATGAGCTCAAACATAAATCAGGTAGGAAGAAGGAGGATGAGCAACTCAATAATCAGTACTGTGGCAGTAAGTTACTGCTTGATGACATCCAGGAGTAGCACTTACGTGCCCGAAGAACGATCACACCCTAAGGTCTGCCAGCGTCGCTGGATCGTTGGATGGGCAATATGCACTGTTTCTCATTTTTTTAAAGCCTCAGTCTGTTTATATAGAGGCTCCTGTAGTCATTAACCAGATTTTTAAAGTGTGTCCATTTCTGGGTTTATCTTGCTTTAGGCACTTAGAAGTGGGGTTTGGCTGGAGGGATGTATATTATCTTAATTTTTTTTTTTTTTGTCATAAAATAACATGAATGTAATCGTTAAAAATATAACTGTATATAATGGGCATAATAACTGTATATAATGGGCATAACACTATGTATAATCATGTATTGTATTATCATGACATTTTGGGGGATTGCTTGGTAAAAATGTTTCAGGATTTACTGTGAGGTCAAATCGTGACCTGCTCGAGTGCTGGAGGTGATAGAGTCGCGAGTCACTTGTATAGGTGTAAAAGAGATTTTGATTTGGGACTCCGCGGATCCAAGAAGAAGAAGGGGGATGAGCAAATCAGTACTGTGGCAGGAAGTGACTGCTTGATGACATCCAGGAGTAGCACTTACCTGCCCGAAGAAGAATCATGCCGTGAGGTCTGCCAGCGTCGCTGGATCGTTGGATGCGTAATATGCACTGTTTCTCATTTTTTGAAAGCCTCAGGGGGAGATTGTCTAAGGTAAAAACCCCGTTATCTGGGTTTTTACCGCATTTTGGGATGCTCTAAGCATCCCCCGCTGGGTTACCGCAGCGGGTGGCATCGCCTGAAAAATCTGGCGATGCCCCATAGAAGCCAATGGGCTTCTAACGCGAACCCACTGCCGCCCCGCACGGACCCCCGCCGCCCAGCACGGACCCCCGCCGCCCCGCATTGCCCCCTCACCTGTGTCCGGGCAGCACAGAGCTGTGCTGCCTGGACTTGTGACCTCCTCCCTGCACTGATCCTCTTCCGGGTGCAGGGAGGAGGAGAGCCCGGCGCAGCAGCGCCGGGTGTGGGAGGGAGGGGAGAGCCGCCGGGAACTGCTGTGACCCGGCGACTCTCACCGCAAAGGACAGCTCTTAAAGCAAGAGCTGTCCTTTGCTATAATTATCGCATATATTTATTTTGTCATAAAATAACATGAATATAATCGTTAAAAATATAACTATATATTGGGAATAATAACTGTATATAGCGGGCATAATACTATGTATAATCATGTACTGTATAATAATGAATGTAATTGTTAAAAATATAACTGTATATAACGGAAATAATAACTGTATATAGCGGGCATAATAACTGTATATAATGGGCATAACACTGTGTATAATCATGTATTGTATTATCATGACATTTTGGGGGATTGCTTAGTAAAAATGTTTCAGGATTTACTGTGAGGTCAAATCGTGACCTGGTCGAGTGCTGGAGGTGATAGTCGCGAGTCACTTGTATAGGTGTAAAAGAGATTTTGATTTGGGACTCCGCGGATCCAAGAAGAAGAAGGGGGATGAGCAAATCAGTACTGTGGCAGGATGTGACTGCTTGATGACATCCAGGAGTAGCACTTACCTGCCCGAAGAAGAATCATGCTGTGAGGTCTGCCAGCGTCGCTGGATCGTTGGATGCGTAATATGCACTGTTTCTCATTTTTTGAAAGCCTCAGGGGGAGATTGTCTAAGGTAAAAACCCCGTTATCTGGGTTTTTACCGCATTTTGGGATGCTCTAAGCATCCCCCGCTGGGTTACCGCGGAGGGTGGCATCGCCTGAAAAATCTGGCAATGCCCCATAGAAGCCAATGGGCTTCTAACGTGAACCCACTGCCGCCCCGCACAGACCCCCGCCGCCCAGCACGGACCCCCGCCGCCCCGCATTGCCCCCTCACCTGTCTCCGGGCAGCACAGAGCTGTGCTGCCTGGACTTGTGACCTCCTCCCTGCACTGATCCTCTTCCGGGTGCAGGGAGGAGGAGAGCCCGGCGCAGCAGCGCCGCGTGTGGGAGGGAGGGGAGAGCCGCCGGGAACTGCTGTGACCCGGCGACTATCACCGCAAAGGACAGCTCTTAAAGCAAGAGATGTCCTTTGCTATAATTATCGCATATATTTATTTTGTCATAAAATAACATGAATGTAATCGTTAAAAATATAACTATATATCGGGAATAATAACTGTATATAGCGGGCATAATACTATGTATAATCATGTACTATATAATAATGAATGTAATTGTTAAAAATATAACTGTATATAACGGGAATAATAACTGTATATAGCGGGCATAATACTATGTATAATCATGTACTGTATAATAATGAATGTAATTGTTAAAAATATAACTGTATATAACGGAAATAATAACTGTATATAGCGGGCATAATAACTGTATATAATGGGCATAACACTGTGTATAATCATGTATTGTATTATCATGACATTTTGGGGGATTGCTTGGTAAAAATGTTTCAGGATTTACTGTGAGGTCAAATCATGACCTGGTCGAGTGCTGGAGGTGATAGAGTCGCGAGTCACTTGTATAGGTGTAAAAGAGATTTTGATTTGGGACTCCGCGGATCCAAGAAGAAGAAGGGGGATGAGCAAATCAGTACTGTGGCAGGAAGTGACTGCTTGATGACATCCAGGAGTAGCACTTACCTGCCCGAAGAAGAATCATGCTGTGAGGTCTGCCAGCGTCGCTGGATCGTTGGATGCGTAATATGCACTGTTTCTCATTTTTTGAAAGCCTCAGGGGGAGATTGTCTAAGGTAAAAACCCCGTTATCTGGGTTTTTACCGCATTTTGGGATGCTCTAAGCATCCCCCGCTGGGTTACCGCGGCGGGTGGCATCGCCTGAAAAATCTGGCGATGCCCCATAGAAGCCAATGGGCTTCTAACGTGAACCCACTGCCGCCCCGCACAGACCCCCGCCGCCCAGCACGGACCCCCGCCGCCCCGCATTGCCCCCTCACCTGTCTCCGGGCAGCACAGAGCTGTGCTGCCTGGACTTGTGACCTCCTCCCTGCACTGATCCTCTTCCGGGTGCAGGGAGGAGGAGAGCCCGGCGCAGCAGCGCCGCGTGTGGGAGGGAGTGGAGAGCCGCCGGGAACTGCTGTGACCCGGCGACTCTCACCGCAAAGGACAGCTCTTAAAGCATGAGCTGTCCTTTGCTATAATTATCGCATATATTTATTTTGTCATAAAATAACATGAATGTAATCGTTAAAAATATAACTATATATCGGGAATAATAACTGTATATAGCGGGCATAATACTATGTATAATCATGTACTATATAATAATGAATGTAATTGTTAAAAATATAACTGTATATAACGGGAATAATAACTGTATATAGCGGGCATAATACTATGTATAATCATGTACTGTATAATAATGAATGTAATTGTTAAAAATATAACTGTATATAACGGAAATAATAACTATATATAGCGGGCATAATAACTGTATATAATGGGCATAACACTGTGTATAATCATGTATTGTATTATCATGACATTTTGGGGGATTGCTTGGTAAAAATGTTTCAGGATTTACTGTGAGGTCAAATCGTGACCTGGTCGAGTGCTGGAGGTGATAGAGTCGCGAGTCACTTGTATAGGTGTAAAAGAGATTTTGATTTGGGACTCCGCGGATCCAAGAAGAAGAAGGGGGATGAGCAAATCAGTACTGTGGCAGGAAGTGACTGCTTGATGACATCCAGGAGTAGCACTTACCTGCCCGAAGAAGAATCATGCTGTGAGGTCTGCCAGCGTCGCTGGATCGTTGGATGCGTAATATGCACTGTTTCTCATTTTTTGAAAGCCTCAGGGGGAGATTGTCTAAGGTAAAAACCCTGTTATCTGGGTTTTTACCGCATTTTGGGATGCTCTAAGCATCCCCCGCTGGGTTACCGCGGCGGGTGGCATCGCCTGAAAAATCTGGCGATGCCCCATAGAAGCCAATGGGCTTCTAACGCAAACCCACTGCCGCCCCGCACAGACCCCCGCCGCCCAGCACGGACCCCCGCCGCCCCGCATTGCCCCCTCACCTGTGTCCGGGCAGCACAGAGCTGTGCTGCCTGGACTTGTGACCTCCTCCCTGCACTGATCCTCTTCCGGGTGCAGGGAGGAGGAGAGCCCGGCGCAGCAGCGCCGCGTGTGGGAGGGAGGGGAGAGCCGCCGGGAACTGCTGTGACCCGGCGACTCTCACCGCAAAGAACAGCTCTTAAAGCAAGAGCTGTCCTTTGCTATAATTATCGCATATATTTATTTTGTCATAAAATAACATGAATATAACCGTTAAAAATATAACTATATATCGGGAATAATAACTGTATATAGTGGGCATAATACTATGTATAATCATGTACTATATAATAATGAATGTAATTGTTAAAAATATAACTGTATATAACGGGAATAATAACTGTATATAGCGGGCATAATACTATGTATAATCATGTACTGTATAATAATGAATGTAATTGTTAAAAATATAACTGTATATAACGGAAATAATAACTGTATATAGCGGGCATAATAACTGTATATAATGGGCATAACACTGTGTATAATCATGTATTGTATTATCATGACATTTTGGGGGATTGCTTGGTAAAAATGTTTCAGGATTTACTGTGAGGTCAAATCGTGACCTGGTCGAGTGCTGGAGGTGATAGAGTCGCGAGTCACTTGTATAGGTGTAAAAGAGATTTTGATTTGGGACTCCGCGGATCCAAGAAGAAGAAGGGGGATGAGCAAATCAGTACTGTGGCAGGAAGTGACTGCTTGATGACATCCAGGAGTAGCACTTACCTGCCCGAAGAAGAATCATGCTGTGAGGTCTGCCAGCGTCGCTGGATCGTTGGATGCGTAATATGCACTGTTTCTCATTTTTTGAAAGCCTCAGGGATAGATTGTCTAAGGTAAAAACCCCGTTATCTGGGTTTTTACCGCATTTTGGGATGCTCTAAGCATCCCCCGCTGGGTTACCGCGGCGGGTGGCATCGCCTAAAAAATCTGGCGATGCCCCATAGAAGCCAATGGGCTTCTAACGCGAACCCACTGCCGGCCCGCACAGACCCCCGCCGCCCAGCACGGACCCCCGCCGCCCCGCATTGCCCCCTCACCTGTGTCCGGGCAGCACAGAGCTGTGCTGCCTGGACTTGTAAGCTCCTCCCTGCACTGATCCTCTTCCGGGTGCAGGGAGGAGGAGAGCCCGGCGCAGCAGCGCCGGGTGTGGGAGGGAGGGGAGAGCCGCCGGGAACTGCTTTGACCCGGCGACTCTCACCGCAAAGGACAGCTCTTAAAGCAAGAGCTGTCCTTTGCTATAATTATCGCATATATTTATTTTGTCATAAAATAACATGAATGTAATCGTTAAAAATATAACTATATATCGGGAATAATAACTGTATATAGCGGGCATAATACTATGTATAATCATGTACTATATAATAATGAATGTAATTGTTAAAAATATAACTGTATATAACGGGAATAATAACTGTATATAGCGGGCATAATACTATGTATAATCATGTACTGTATAATAATGAATGTAATTGTTAAAAATATAACTGTATATAACGGAAATAATAACTGTATATAGCGGGCATAATAACTGTATATAATGGGCATAACACTGTGTATAATCATGTATTGTATTATCATGACATTTTGGGGGATTGCTTGGTAAAAATGTTTCAGGATTTACTGTGAGGTCAAATCGTGACCTGGTCGAGTGCTGGAGGTGATAGAGTCGCGAGTCACTTGTATAGGTGTAAAAGAGATTTTGATTTGGGACTCCGCGGATCCAAGAAGAAGAAGGGGGCTGAGCAAATCAGTACTGTGGCAGGAAGTGACTGCTTGATGACATCCAGGAGTAGCACTTACCTGCCCGAAGAAGAATCATGCTGTGAGGTCTGCCAGCGTCGCTGGATCGTTGGATGCGTAATATGCACTGTTTCTCATTTTTTGAAAGCCTCAGGGGGAGATTGTCTAAGGTAAAAACCCTGTTATCTGGGTTTTTACCGCATTTTGGGATGCTCTAAGCATCCCCCGCTGGGTTACCGCGGCGGGTGGCATCGCCTGAAAAATCTGGCGATGCCCCATAGAAGCCAATGGGCTTCTAACGCAAACCCACTGCCGCCCCGCACAGACCCCCGCCGCCCAGCACGGACCCCCGCCGCCCCGCATTGCCCCCTCACCTGTGTCCGGGCAGCACAGAGCTGTGCTGCCTGGACTTGTGACCTCCTCCCTGCACTGATCCTCTTCCGGGTGCAGGGAGGAGGAGAGCCCGGCGCAGCAGCGCCGCGTGTGGGAGGGAGGGGAGAGACGCCGGGAACTGCTGTGACCCGGCGACTCTCACCGCAAAGAACAGCTCTTAAAGCAAGAGCTGTCCTTTGCTATAATTATCGCATATATTTATTTTGTCATAAAATAACATGAATATAATCGTTAAAAATATAACTATATATCGGGAATAATAACTGTATATAGTGGGCATAATACTATGTATAATCATGTACTATATAATAATGAATGTAATTGTTAAAAATATAACTGTATATAACAGGAATAATAACTGTATATAGCGGGCATAATACTATGTATAATCATGTACTGTATAATAATGAATGTAATTGTTAAAAATATAACTGTATATAACGGAAATAATAACTGTATATAGCGGGCATAATAACTGTATATAATGGGCATAACACTGTGTATAATCATGTATTGTATTATCATGACATTTTGGGGGATTGCTTGGTAAAAATGTTTCAGGATTTACTGTGAGGTCAAATCGTGACCTGGTCGAGTGCTGGAGGTGATAGAGTCGCGAGTCACTTGTATAGGTGTAAAAGAGATTTTGATTTGGGACTCCGCGGATCCAAGAAGAAGAAGGGGGATGAGCAAATCAGTACTGTGGCAGGAAGTGACTGCTTGATGACATCCAGGAGTAGCACTTACCTGCCCGAAGAAGAATCATGCTGTGAGGTCTGCCAGCGTCGCTGGATCGTTGGATGCGTAATATGCACTGTTTCTCATTTTTTGAAAGCCTCAGGGATAGATTGTCTAAGGTAAAAACCCCGTTATCTGGGTTTTTACCGCATTTTGGGATGCTCTAAGCATCCCCCGCTGGGTTACCGCGGCGGGTGGCATCGCCTAAAAAATCTGGCTATGCCCCATAGAAGCCAATGGGCTTCTAACGCGAACCCACTGCCGCCCCGCACAGACCCCCGCCGCCCAGCACGGACCCCCGCCGCCCCGCATTGCCCCCTCACCTGTGTCCGGGCAGCACAGAGCTGTGCTGCCTGGACTTGTAAGCTCCTCCCTGCACTGATCCTCTTCCGGGTGCAGGGAGGAGGAGAGCCCGGCGCAGCAGCGCCGGGTGTGGGAGGGAGGGGAGAGCCGCCGGGAACTGCTGTGACCCGGCGACTCTCACCGCAAAGGACAGCTCTTAAAGCAAGAGCTGTCCTTTGCTATAATTATCGCATATATTTATTTTGTCATAAAATAACATGAATGTAATCGTTAAAAATATAACTATATATCGGGAATAATAACTGTATATAGCGGGCATAATACTATGTATAATCATATACTATATAATAATGAATGTAATTGTTAAAAATATAACTGTATATAACGGGAATAATAACTGTATATAGCGGGCATAATACTATGTATAATCATGTACTGTATAATAATGAATGTAATTGTTAAAAATATAACTGTATATAACGGAAATAAAAACTGTATATAGCGGGCATAATAACTGTATATAATGGGCATAACACTGTGTATAATCATGTATTGTATTATCATGACATTTTGGGGGATTGCTTGGTAAAAATGTTTCAGGATTTACTGTGAGGTCAAATCGTGACCTGGTCGAGTGCTGGAGGTGACAGAGTCGCGAGTCACTTGTATAGGTGTAAAAGAGATTTTGATTTGGGACTCCGCGGATCCAAGAAGAAGAAGGGGGATGAGCAAATCAGTACTGTGGCAGGAAGTGACTGCTTGATGACATCCAGGAGTAGCACTTACCTGCCCGAAGAAGAATCATGCTGTGAGGTCTGCCAGCGTCGCTGGATCGTTGGATGCGTAATATGCACTGTTTCTCATTTTTTGAAAGCCTCAAGGGGAGATTGTCTAAGGTAAAAACCCCGTTATCTGGGTTTTTACCGCATTTTGGGATGCTCTAAGCATCCCCCGCTGGGTTACCGCAGCGGGTGGCATCGCCTGAAAAATCTGGCGATGCCCCATAGAAGCCAATGGGCTTCTAACGCGAACCCACTGCCGCCCCGCACGGACCCCCGCCGCCCAGCACGGACCCCCGCCGCCCCGCATTGCCCCCTCACCTGTGTCCGGGCAGCACAGAGCTGTGCTGCCTGGACTTGTAACCTCCTCCCTGCACTGATCCTCTTCCGGGTGCAGGGAGGAGGAGAGCCCGTCGCAGCAGCGCCGGGTGTGGGAGGGAGGGGAGAGCCGCCGGGAACTGCTCTGACCCGGCGACTCTCACCGCAAAGGACAGCTCTTAAAGCAAGAGCTGTCCTTTGCTATAATTATCGCATATATTTGTTTTGTCATAAAATAACATGAATGTAATCGTTAAAAATATAACTATATATCGGGAATAATAACTGTATATAGCGGGCATAATACTATGTATAATCATGTACTATATAATAATGAATGTAATTGTTAAAAATATAACTGTATATAACGGGAATAATAACTGTATATAGCGGGCATAATACTATGTATAATCATGTACTGTATAATAATGAATGTAATTGTTAAAAATATAACTGTATATAACGGAAATAATAACTGTATATAGCGGGCATAATAACTGTATATAATGGGCATAACACTGTGTATAATCATGTATTGTATTATCATGACATTTTGGGGGATTGCTTGGTAAAAATGTTTCAGGATTTACTGTGAGGTCAAATCGTGACCTGGTCGAGTGCTGGAGGTGATAGAGTCGCGAGTCACTTGTATAGGTGTAAAAGAGATTTTGATTTGGGACTCCGCGGATCCAAGAAGAAGAAGGGGGATGAGCAAATCAGTACTGTGGCAGGAAGTGACTGCTTGATGACATCCAGGAGTAGCACTTACCTGCCCGAAGAAGAATCATGCTGTGAGGTCTGCCAGCGTCGCTGGATCGTTGGATGCGTAATATGCACTGTTTCTCATTTTTTGAAAGCCTCAGGGATAGATTGTCTAAGGTAAAATCCCCGTTATCTGGGTTTTTACCGCATTTTGGGATGCTCTAACCATCCCCCGCTGGGTTACCGCGGCGGGTGGCATCGCCTAAAAAATCTGGCGATGCCCCATAGAAGCCAATGGGCTTCTAACGCGAACCCACTGCCGCCCCGCACAGACCCCCGCCGCCCAGCACGGACCCCCGCCGCCCCGCATTGCCCCCTCACCTGTGTCCGGGCAGCACAGAGCTGTGCTGCCTGGACTTGTAAGCTCCTCCCTGCACTGATCCTCTTCCGGGTGCAGGGAGGAGGAGAGCCCGGCGCAGCAGCGCCGGGTGTGGGAGGGAGGGGAGAGCCGCTGGGAACTGCTGTGACCCGGCGACTCTCACCGCAAAGGACAGCTCTTAAAGCAAGAGCTGTCCTTTGCTATAATTATCGCATATATTTATTTTATCATAAAATAACATGAATGTAATCGTTAAAAATATAACTATATATCGGAATAATAACTGTATATAGCGGGCATAATACTATGTATAATCATGTACTATATAATAATGAATGTAATTGTTAAAAATATAACTGTATATAACGGGAATAATAACTGTATATAGCGGGCATAATACTATGTATAATCATGTACTGTATAATAATGAATGTAATTGTTAAAAATATAACTGTATATAACGGAAATAATAACTGTATATAGCGGGCATAATAACTGTATATAATGGGCATAACACTGTGTATAATCATGTATTGTATTATCATGACATTTTGGGGGATTGCTTGGTAAAAATGTTTCAGGATTTACTGTGAGGTCAAATCGTGACCTGGTCGAGTGCTGGAGTTGATAGAGTCGCGAGTCACTTGTATAGGTGTAAAAGAGATTTTGATTTGGGACTCCGCGGATCCAAGAAGAAGAAGGGGGATGAGCAAATCAGTACTGTGGCAGGAAGTGACTGCTTGATGACATCCAGGAGTAGCACTTACCTGCCCGAAGAAGAATCATGCTGTGAGGTCTGCCAGCGTCGCTGGATCGTTGGATGCGTAATATGCACTGTTTCTCATTTTTTGAAAGCCTCAAGGGGAGATTGTCTAAGGTAAAAACCCCGTTATCTGGGTTTTTACCGCATTTTGGGATGCTCTAAGCATCCCCCGCTGGGTTACCGCAGCGGGTGGCATCGCCTGAAAAATCTGGCGATGCCCCATAGAAGCCAATGGGCTTCTAACGCGAACCCACTGCCGCCCCGCACGGACCCCCGCCGCCCAGCACGGACCCCCGCCGCCCCGCATTGCCCCCTCACCTGTGTCCGGGCAGCACAGAGCTGTGCTGCCTGGACTTGTAACCTCCTCCCTGCACTGATCCTCTTCCGGGTGCAGGGAGGAGGAGAGCCCGGCGCAGCAGCGCCGGGTGTGGGAGGGAGGGGAGAGCCGCCGGGAACTGCTGTGACCCGGCGACTCTCACCGCAAAGGACAGCTCTTAAAGCAAGAGCTGTCCTTTGCTATAATTATCGCATATATTTGTTTTGTCATAAAATAACATGAATGTAATCGTTAAAAATATAACTATATATCGGGAATAATAACTGTATATAGCGGGCATAATACTATGTATAATCATGTAATATATAATAATGAATGTAATTGTTAAAAATATAACTGTATATAACGGGAATAATAACTGTATATAGCGGGCATAATACTATGTATAATCATGTACTGTATAATAATGAATGTAATTGTTAAAAATATAACTGTATATAACGGAAATAATAACTGTATATAGCGGGCATAATAACTGTATATAATGGGCATAACACTGTGTATAATCATGTATTGTATTATCATGACATTTTGGGGGATTGCTTGGTAAAAATGTTTCAGCATTTACTGTGAGGTCAAATCGTGACCTGGTCGAGTGCTGGAGGTGATAGAGTCGCGAGTCACTTGTATAGGTGTAAAAGAGATTTTGATTTGGGACTCCGCGGATCCAAGAAGAAGAAGGGGGATGAGCAAATCAGTACTGTGGCAGGAAGTGACTGCTTGATGACATCCAGGAGTAGCACTTACCTGCCCGAAGAAGAATCATGCTGTGAGGTCTGCCAGCGTCGCTGGATCGTTGGATGCGTAATATGCACTGTTTCTCATTTTTTGAAAGCCTCAGGGGGAGATTGTCTAAGGTAAAAACCCCGTTATCTGGGTTTTTACCGCATTTTGGGATGCTCTAAGCATCCCCAGCTGGGTTACCGCGGCGGGTGGCATCGCCTGAAAAATCTGGCGATGCCCCATAGAAGCCAATGGGCTTCTAACGCGAACCCACTGCCGCCCCGCACAGACCCCCGCCGCCCCGCATTGCCCCCTCACCTGTGTCCGGGCAGCACAGAGCTGTGCTGCCTGGACTTGTGACCTCCTCCCTGCACTGATCCTCTTCCGGGTGCAGGGAGGAGGAGAGCCCGGCGCAGCAGCGCCGGGTGTGGGAGGGAGGGGAGAGCCGCCGGGAACTGCTGTGACCCGGCGACTCTCACCGCAAAGGACAGCTCTTAAAGCAAGAGCTGTCCTTTGCTATAATTATCGCATATATTTATTTTGTCATAAAATAACATGAATGTAATTGTTAAAAATATAACTATATATCGGGAATAATAACTGTATATAGCGGGCATAATACTATGTATAATCATGTACTATATAATAATGAATGTAATTGTTAAAAATATAACTGTATATAACGGGAATAATAACTGTATATAGCGGGCATAATACTATGTATAATCATGTACTGTATAATAATGAATGTAATTGTTAAAAATATAACTGTATATAACGGAAATAATAACTGTATATAGCGGGCATAATAACTGTATATAATGGGCATAACACTGTGTATAATCATGTATTGTATTATCATGACATTTTGGGGGATTGCTTGGTAAAAATGTTTCAGGATTTACTGTGAGGTCAAATCGTGACCTGGTCGAGTGCTGGAGGTGATAAAGTCGCGAGTCACTTGTATAGGTGTAAAAGAGATTTTGATTTGGGACTCCGCGGATCCAAGAAGAAGAAGGGGGATGAGCAAATCAGTACTGTGGCAGGAAGTGACTGCTTGATGACATCCAGGAGTAGCACTTACCTGCCCAAAGAAGAATCATGCTGTGAGGTCTGCCAGCGTCGCTGGATCGTTGGATGCGTAATATGCACTGTTTCTCATTTTTTGAAAGCCTCAGGGGGAGATTGTCTAAGGTAAAAACCCCGTTATCTGGGTTTTTACCGCATTTTGGGATGCTCTAAGCATCCCCCGCTGGGTTACCGCAGCGGGTGGCATCGCCTGAAAAATCTGGCGATGCCCCATAGAAGCCAATGGGCTTCTAACGCGAACCCACTGCCGCCCCGCACGGACCCCCGCCGCCCAGCACGGACCCCCGCCGCCCCGCATTGCCCCCTCACCTGTGTCCGGGCAGCACAGAGCTGTGCTGCCTGGACTTGTGACCTCCTCCCTGCACTGATCCTCTTCCGGGTGCAGGGAGGAGGAGAGCCCGGCGCAGCAGCGCCGGGTGTGGGAGGGAGGGGAGAGCCGCCGGGAACTGCTGTGACCCGGCGACTCTCACCGCAAAGGACAGCTCTTAAAGCAAGAGCTGTCCTTTGCTATAATTATCGCATATATTTATTTTGTCATAAAATAACATGAATATAATCGTTAAAAATATAACTATATATCGGGAATAATAACTGTATATAGCGGGCATAATACTATGTATAATCATGTACTATATAATAATGAATGTAATTGTTAAAAATATAACTGTATATAACGGGAATAATAACTGTATATAGCGGGCATAATACTATGTATAATCATGTACTGTATAATAATGAATGTAATTGTTAAAAATATAACTGTATATAACGGAAATAATAACTGTATATAGCGGGCATAATAACTGTATATAATGGGCATAACACTGTGTATAATCATGTATTGTATTATCATGACATTTTGGGGGATTGCTTAGTAAAAATGTTTCAGGATTTACTGTGAGGTCAAATCGTGACCTGGTCGAGTGCTGGAGGTGATAGTCGCGAGTCACTTGTATAGGTGTAAAAGAGATTTTGATTTGGGACTCCGCGGATCCAAGAAGAAGAAGGGGGATGAGCAAATCAGTACTGTGGCAGGAAGTGACTGCTTGATGACATCCAGGAGTAGCACTTACCTGCCCGAAGAAGAATCATGCTGTGAGGTCTGCCAGCGTCGCTGGATCGTTGGATGCGTAATATGCACTGTTTCTCATTTTTTGAAAGCCTCAGGGGGAGATTGTCTAAGGTAAAAACCCCGTTATCTGGGTTTTTACCGCATTTTGGGATGCTCTAAGCATCCCCCACTGGGTTACCGCGGCGGGTGGCATCGCCTGAAAAATCTGGCGATGCCCCATAGAAGCCAATGGGCTTCTAACGTGAACCCACTGCCGCCCCGCACAGACCCCCGCCGCCCAGCACGGACCCCCGCCGCCCCGCATTGCCCCCTCACCTGTCTCCGGGCAGCACAGAGCTGTGCTGCCTGGACTTGTGACCTCCTCCCTGCACTGATCCTCTTCCGGGTGCAGGGAGGAGGAGAGCCCGGCGCAGCAGCGCCGCGTGTGGGAGGGAGGGGAGAGCCGCCGGGAACTGCTGTGACCCGGCGACTCTCACCGCAAAGGACAGCTCTTAAAGCAAGAGCTGTCCTTTGCTATAATTATCGCATATATTTATTTTGTCATAAAATAACATGAATGTAATCGTTAAAAATATAACTATATATCGGGAATAATAACTGTATATAGCGGGCATAATACTATGTATAATCATGTACTATATAATAATGAATGTAATTGTTAAAAATATAACTGTATATAACGGGAATAATAACTGTATATAGCGGGCATAATACTATGTATAATCATGTACTGTATAATAATGAATGTAATTGTTAAAAATATAACTGTATACAACGGAAATAATAACTGTATATAGCGGGCATAATAACTCTATATAATGGGCATAACACTGTGTATAATCATGACATTTTGGGGGATTGCTTGGTAAAAATGTTTCAGGATTTACTGTGAGGTAAAATCGTGACCTGGTCGAGTGCTGGAGGTGATAGAGTCGCGAGTCACTTGTATAGGTGTAAAAGAGATTTTGATTTGGGACTCCGCGGATCCAAGAAGAAGAAGGGGGATGAGCAAATCAGTACTGTGGCAGGAAGTGACTGCTTGATGACATCCAGGAGTAGCACTTACCTGCCCGAAGAAGAATCATGCTGTGAGGTCTGCCAGCGTCGCTGGATCGTTGGATGCGTAATATGCACTGTTTCTCATTTTTTGAAAGCCTCAGGGGGAGATTGTCTAAGGTAAAAACCCCGTTATCTGGGTTTTTACCGCATTTTGGGATGCTCTAAGCATCCCCCGCTGGGTTACCGCGGCGGGTGGCATCGCCTGAAAAATCTGGCGATGCCCCATAGAAGCCAATGGGCTTCTAACGTGAACCCACTGCCGCCCCGCACAGACCCCCGCCGCCCAGCACGGACCCCCGCCGCCCCGCATTGCCCCCTCACCTGTCTCCGGGCAGCACAGAGCTGTGCTGCCTGGACTTGTGACCTCCTCCCTGCACTGATCCTCTTCCGGGTGCAGGGAGGAGGAGAGCCCGGCGCAGCAGCGCCGCGTGTGGGAGGGAGGGGAGAGCCGCCGGGAACTGCTGTGACCCGGCGACTCTCACCGCAAAGGACAGCTCTTAAAGCAAGAGCTGTCCTTTGCTATAATTATCGCATATATTTATTTTGTCATAAAATAACATGAATGTAATCGTTAAAAATATAACTATATATCGGGAATAATAACTGTATATAGCGGGCATAATACTATGTATAATCATGTACTATATAATAATGAATGTAATTGTTAAAAATATAACTGTATATAACGGGAATAATAACTGTATATAGCGGGCATAATACTATGTATAATCATGTACTGTATAATAATGAATGTAATTGTTAAAAATATAACTGTATATAACGGAAATAATAACTGTATATAGCGGGCATAATAACTGTATATAATGGGCATAACACTGTGTATAATCATGTATTGTATTATCATGACATTTTGGGGGACTGCTTGGTAAAAATGTTTCAGGATTTACTGTGAGGTCAAATCGTGACCTGGTCGAGTGCTGGAGGTGATAGAGTCGCGAGTCACTTGTATAGGTGTAAAAGAGATTTTGATTTGGGACTCCGCGGATCCAAGAAGAAGAAGGGGGATGAGCAAATCAGTACTGTGGCAGGAAGTGACTGCTTGATGACATCCAGGAGTAGCACTTACCTGCCCGAAGAAGAATCATGCTGTGAGGTCTGCCAGCGTCGCTGGATCGTTGGATGCGTAATATGCACTGTTTCTCATTTTTTGAAAGCCTCAAGGGGAGATTGTCTAAGGTAAAAACCCCGTTATCTGGGTTTTTACCGCATTTTGGGATGCTCTAAGCATCCCCCGCTGGGTTACCGCGGCGGGTGGCATCGCCTGAAAAATCTGGCGATGCCCCATAGAAGCCAATGGGCTTCTAACGTGAAACCACTGCCGCCCCGCACAGACCCCCGCCGCCCAGCACGGACCCCCGCCGCCCCGCATTGCCCCCTCACCTGTGTCCGGGCAGCACAGAGCTGTGCTGCCTGGACTTGTGACCTCCTCCCTGCACTGATCCTCTTCCGGGTGCAGGGAGGAGGAGAGCCCGGCGCAGCAGCGCCGCGTGTGGGAGGGAGGGGAGAGCCGCCGGGAACTGCTGTGACCCGGCGACTCTCACCGCAAAGGACAGCTCTTAAAGCAAGAGCTGTCCTTTGCTATAATTATTGCATATATTTATTTTGTCATAAAATAACATGAATGTAATCGTTAAAAATATAACTATATATCGGGAATAATAACTGTATATAGCGGGCATAATACTATGTATAATCATGTACTATATAATAATGAATGTAATTGTTAAAAATATAACTATATATAACGGGAATAATAACTGTATATAGCGGGCATAATACTATGTATAATCATGTACTGTATAATAATGAATGTAATTGTTAAAAATATAACTGTATATAACGGAAATAATAACTGTATATAGCGGGCATAATAACTGTATATAATGGGCATAACACTGTGTATAATCATGTATTGTATTATAATGACATTTTAGGGGATTGCTTGGTAAAAATGTTTCAGGATTCACTGTGAGGTCAAATCGTGACCTGGTCGAGTGCTGGAGGTGATAGAGTCGCGAGTCACTTGTATAGGTGTAAAAGAGATTTTGATTTGGGACTCCGCGGGTCCAAGAAGAAGAAAGGGGATGAGCAAATCAGTACTGTGGCAGAAAGTGACTGCTTGATGACATCCAGGAGTAGCACTTACCTGCCCAAAGAAGAATCATGCCGTGAGGTCTGCCAGCGTCGCTGGATCGTTGGATGCGTAATATGCACTGTTTCTCATTTTTTGAAAGCCTCAGGGGGAGATTGTCTAAGGTAAAAACCCCGTTATCTGGGTTTTTACCGCATTTTGGGATGCTCTAAGCATCCCCCGCTGGGTTACCGCGGCGGGTGGCATCGCCTGAAAAATCTGGCGATGCCCCATAGAAGCCAATGGGCTTCTAACGTGAACCCACTGCCGCCCCGCACAGACCCCCGCCGCCCAGCACGGACCCCCGCCGCCCCGCATTGCCCCCTCACCTGTCTCCGGGCAGCACAGAGCTGTGCTGCCTGGACTTGTGACCTCCTCCCTGCACTGATCCTCTTCCGGGTGCAGGGAGGAGGAGAGCCCGGCGCAGCAGCGCCGCGTGTGGGAGGGAGGGGAGAGCCGCCGGGAACTGCTGTGACCCGGCGACTCTCACCGCAAAGGACAGCTCTTAAAGCAAGAGCTGTCCTTTGCTATAATTATCGCATATATTTATTTTGTCATAAAATAACATGAATGTAATCGTTAAAAATATAACTATATATCGGGAATAATAACTGTATATAGCGGGCATAATACTATGTATAATCATGTACTATATAATAATGAATGTAATTGTTAAAAATATAACTGTATATAACGGGAATAATAACTGTATATAGCGGGCATAATACTATGTATAATCATGTACTGTATAATAATGAATGTAATTGTTAAAAATATAACTGTATATAACGGAAATAATAACTGTATATAGCGGGCATAATAACTGTATATAATGGGCATAACACTGTGTATAATCATGTATTGTATTATCATGACATTTTGGGGGATTGCTTGGTAAAAATGTTTCAGGATTTACTGTGAGGTCAAATCGTGACCTGGTCGAGTGCTGGAGGTGATAGAGTCGCGAGTCACTTGTATAGGTGTAAAAGAGATTTTGATTTGGGACTCCGCGGATCCAAGAAGAAGAAGGGGGATGAGCAAATCAGTACTGTGGCAGGAAGTGACTGCTTGATGACATCCAGGAGTAGCACTTACCTGCCCGAAGAAGAATCATGCTGTGAGGTCTGCCAGCGTCGCTGGATCGTTGGATGCGTAATATGCACTGTTTCTCATTTTTTGAAAGCCTCAGGGATAGATTGTCTAAGGTAAAAACCCCGTTATCTGGGTTTTTACCGCATTTTGGGATGCTCTAAGCATCCCCCGCTGGGTTACCGCGGCGGGTGGCATCGCCTAAAAAATCTGGCGATGCCCCATAGAAGCCAATGGGCTTCTAACGTGAACCCACTGCCGCCCCGCACAGACCCCCGCCGCCCAGCACGGACCCCCGCCGCCCCGCATTGCCCCCTCACCTGTGTCCGGGCAGCACAGAGCTGTGCTGCCTGGACTTGTAAGCTCCTCCCTGCACTGATCCTCTTTCGGGTGCAGGGAGGAGGAGAGCCCGGCGCAGCAGCGCCGGGTGTGGGAGGGAGGGGAGAGCCGCCGGGAACTGCTGTGACCCGGCGACTCTCACCGCAAAGGACAGCTCTTAAAGCAAGAGCTGTCCTTTGCTATAATTATCGCATATATTTATTTTGTCATAAAATAACATGAATGTAATCGTTAAAAATATAACTATATATCGGGAATAATAACTGTATATAGCGGGCATAATACTATGTATAATCATGTACTATATAATAATGAATGTAATTGTTAAAAATATAACTGTATATAACGGGAATAATAACTGTATATAGCGGGCATAATACTATGTATAATCATGTACTATATAATAATGAATGTAATTGTTAAAAATATAACTGTATATAACGGAAATAATAACTGTATATAGCGGGCATAATAACTGTATATAATGGGCATAACACTGTGTATAATCATGTATTGTATTATCATGACATTTTGGGGGATTGCTTGGTAAAAATGTTTCAGGATTTACTGTGAGGTCAAATCGTGACCTGGTCGAGTGCTGGAGGTGATAGAGTCGCGAGTCACTTGTATAGGTGTAAAAGAGATTTTGATTTGGGACTCCGCGGATCCAAGAAGAAGAAGGGGGATGAGCAAATCAGTACTGTGGCAGGAAGTGACTGCTTGATGACATCCAGGAGTAGCACTTACCTGCCCGAAGAAGAATCATGCTGTGAGGTCTGCCAGCGTCGCTGGATCGTTGGATGCGTAATATGCACTGTTTCTCATTTTTTGAAAGCCTCAAGGGGAGATTGTCTAAGGTAAAAACCCCGTTATCTGGGTTTTTACCGCATTTTGGGATGCTCTAAGCATCCCCCGCTGGGTTACCGCAGCGGGTGGCATCGCCTGAAAAATCTGGCGATGCCCCATAGAAGCCAATGGGCTTCTAACGCGAACCCACTGCCGCCCCGCACGGACCCCCGCCGCCCAGCACGGACCCCCACCGCCCCGCATTGCCCCCTCACCTGTGTCCGGGCAGCACAGAGCTGTGCTGCCTGGACTTGTAACCTCCTCCCTGCACTGATCCTCTTCCGGGTGCAGGGAGGAGGAGAGCCCGGCGCAGCAGCGCCGGGTGTGGGAGGGAGGGGAGAGCCGCCGGGAACTGCTGTGACCCTGCGACTCTCACCGCAAAGGACAGCTCTTAAAGCAAGAGCTGTCCTTTGCTATAATTATCGCATATATTTGTTTTGTCATAAAATAACATGAATGTAATCGTTAAAAATATAACTATATATCGGGAATAATAACTGTATATAGCGGGCATAATACTATGTATAATCATGTACTATATAATAATGAATGTAATTGTTAAAAATATAACTGTATATAACGGGAATAATAACTGTATATAGCGGGCATAATACTATGTATAATCATGTACTGTATAATAATGAATGTAATTGTTAAAAATATAACTGTATATAACGGAAATAATAACTGTATATAGCGGGCATAATAACTGTATATAATGGGCATAACACTGTGTATAATCATGTATTGTATTATCATGACATTTTGGGGGATTGCTTGGTAAAAATGTTTCAGGATTTACTGTGAGGTCAAATCGTGACCTGGTCGAGTGCTGGAGGTGATAGAGTCGCGAGTCACTTGTATAGGTGTAAAAGAGATTTTGATTCGGGACTCCGCGGATCCAAGAAGAAGAAGGGGGATGAGCAAATCAGTACTGTGGCAGGAAGTGACTGCTTGATGACATCCAGGAGTAGCACTTACCTGCCCGAAGAAGAATCATGCTGTGAGGTCTGCCAGCGTCGCTGGATCGTTGGATGCGTAATATGCACTGTTTCTCATTTTTTGAAAGCCTCAGGGGGAGATTGTCTAAGGTAAAAACCCCGTTATCTGGGTTTTTACCGCATTTTGGGATGCTCTAAGCATCCCCAGCTGGGTTACCGCGGCAGGTGGCATCGCCTGAAAAATCTGGCGATGCCCCATAGAAGCCAATGGGCTTCTAACGCGAACCCACTGCCGCCCCGCACAGACCCCCGCCGCCCCGCATTGCCCCCTCACCTGTGTCCGGGCAGCACAGAGCTGTGCTGCCTGGACTTGTGACCTCCTCCCTGCACTGATCCTCTTCCGGGTGCAGGGAGGAGGAGAGCCCGGCGCAGCAGCGCCGGGTGTGGGAGGGAGGGGAGAGCCGCCGGGAACTGCTGTGACCTGGCGACTCTCACCGCAAAGGACAGCTCTTAAAGCAAGAGCTGTCCTTTGCTATAATTATCGCATATATTTATTTTGTCATAAAATAACATGAATGTAATTGTTAAAAATATAACTATATATCGGGAATAATAACTGTATATAGCGGGCATAATACTATGTATAATCATGTACTATATAATAATGAATGTAATTGTTAAAAATATAACTGTATATAACGGGAATAATAACTGTATATAGCGGGCATAATACTATGTATAATCATGTACTGTATAATAATGAATGTAATTGTTAAAAATATAACTGTATATAACGGAAATAATAACTGTATATAGCGGGCATAATAACTGTATATAATGGGCATAACACTGTGTATAATCATGTATTGTATTATCATGACATTTTGGGGGATTGCTTGGTAAAAATGTTTCAGGATTTACTGTGAGGTCAAATCGTGACCTGGTCGAGTGCTGGAGGTGATAGAGTCGCGAGTCACTTGTATAGGTGTAAAAGAGATTTTGATTTGGGACTCCGCGGATCCAAGAAGAAGAAGGGGGCTGAGCAAATCATTACTGTGGCCGGAAGTGACTGCTTGATGACATCCAGGAGTAGCACTTACCTGCCCGAAGAAGAATCATGCTGTGAGGTCTGCCAGCGTCGCTGGATCGTTGGATGCGTAATATGCACTGTTTCTCATTTTTTGAAAGCCTCAAGGGGAGATTGTCTAAGGTAAAAACCCCGTTATCTGGGTTTTTACCGCATTTTGGGATGCTCTAAGCATCCCCCGCTGGTTTACCGCAGCGGGTGGCATCGCCTGAAAAATCTGGCGATGCCCCATAGAAGCCAATGGGCTTCTAACGCGAACCCACTGCCGCCCCGCACGGACCCCCGCCGCCCAGCACGGACCCCCGCCGCCCCGCATTGCCCCCTCACCTGTGTCCGGGCAGCACAGAGCTGTGCTGCCTGGACTTGTGACCTCCTCCCTGCACTGATCCTCTTCCGGGTGCAGGGAGGAGGAGAGCCCGGCGCAGCAGCGCCGGGTGTGGGAGGGAGGGGAGAGCCGCCGGGAACTGCTGTGACCCGGCGACTCTCACCGCAAAGGACAGCTCTTAAAGCAAGAGCTGTCCTTTGCTATAATTATCGCATATATTTATTTTGTCATAAAATAACATGAATATAATCGTTAAAAATATAACTATATATCGGGAATAATAACTGTATATAGCGGGCATAATACTATGTATAATCATGTACTATATAATAATGAATGTAATTGTTAAAAATATAACTGTATATAACGGGAATAATAACTGTATATAGCGGGCATAATACTATGTATAATCATGTACTTTATAATAATGAATGTAATTGTTAAAAATATAACTGTATATAACGGAAATAATAACTGTATATAGCGGGCATAATAACTGTATATAATGGGCATAACACTGTGTATAATCATTACATTTTGGGGGATTGCTTGGTAAAAATGTTTCAGGATTTACTGTGAGGTAAAATCGTGACCTGGTCGAGTGCTGGAGGTGATAGAGTCGCGAGTCACTTGTATAGGTGTAAAAGAGATTTTGATTTGGGACTCCGCGGATCCAAGAAGAAGAAGGGGGATGAGCAAATCAGTACTGTGGCAGGAAGTGACTGCTTGATGACATCCAGGAGTAGCACTTACCTGCCCGAAGAAGAATCATGCTGTGAGGTCTGCCAGCGTCGCTGGATCGTTGGATGCGTAATATGCACTGTTTCTCATTTTTTGAAAGCCTCAGGGGGAGATTGTCTAAGGTAAAAACCCCGTTATCTGGGTTTTTACCGCATTTTGGGATGCTCTAAGCATCCCCCGCTGGGTTACCGCGGCGGGTGGCATCGCCTGAAAAATCTGGCGATGCCCCATAGAAGCCAATGGGCTTCTAACGTGAACCCACTGCCGCCCCGCACAGACCCCCGCCGCCCAGCACGGACCCCCGCCGCCCCGCATTGCCCCCTCACCTGTCTCGGGGCAGCACAGAGCTGTGCTGCCTGGACTTGTGACCTCCTCCCTGCACTGATCCTCTTCCGGGTGCAGGGAGGAGGAGAGCCCGGCGCAGCAGCGCCGCGTGTGGGAGGGAGGGGAGAGCCGCCGGGAACTGCTGTGACCCGGCGACTCTCACCGCAAAGGACAGCTCTTAAAGCAAGAGCTGTCCTTTGCTATAATTATCGCATATATTTATTTTGTCATAAAATAACATGAATGTAATCGTTAAAAATATAACTATATATCGGGAATAATAACTGTATATAGCGGGCATAATACTATGTATAATCATGTACTATATAATAATGAATGTAATTGTTAAAAATATAACTGTATATAACGGGAATAATAACTGTATATAGCGGGCATAATACTATGTATAATCATGTACTGTATAATAATGAATGTAATTGTTAAAAATATAACTGTATATAACGGAAATAATAACTGTATATAGCGGGCATAATAACTGTATATAATGGGCATAACACTGTGTATAATCATGTATTGTATTATCATGACATTTTGGGGGATTGCTTGGTAAAAATGTTTCAGGATTTACTGTGAGGTCAAATCGTGACCTGGTCGAGTGCTGGAGGTGATAGAGTCGCGAGTCACTTGTATAGGTGTAAAAGAGATTTTGATTTGGGACTCCGCGGATCCAAGAAGAAGAAGGGGGATGAGCAAATCAGTACTGTGGCAGGAAGTGACTGCTTGATGACATCCAGGAGTAGCACTTACCTGCCCGAAGAAGAATCATGCTGTGAGGTCTGCCAGCGTCGCTGGATCGTTGGATGCGTAATATGCACTGTTTCTCATTTTTTGAAAGCCTCAAGGGGAGATTGTCTAAGGTAAAAACCCCGTTATCTGGGTTTTTACCGCATTTTGGGATGCTCTAAGCATCCCCCGCTGGGTTACCGCAGCGGGTGGCATCGCCTGAAAAATCTGGCGATGCCCCATAGAAGCCAATGGGCTTCTAACGCGAACCCACTGCCGCCCCGCACGGACCCCCGCCGCCCAGCACGGACCCCCACCGCCCCGCATTGCCCCCTCACCTGTGTCCGGGCAGCACAGAGCTGTGCTGCCTGGACTTGTAACCTCCTCCCTGCACTGATCCTCTTCCGGGTGCAGGGAGGAGGAGAGCCCGGCGCAGCAGCGCCGGGTGTGGGAGGGAGGGGAGAGCCGCCGGGAACTGCTGTGACCCTGCGACTCTCACCGCAAAGGACAGCTCTTAAAGCAAGAGCTGTCCTTTGCTATAATTATCGCATATATTTGTTTTGTCATAAAATAACATGAATGTAATCGTTAAAAATATAACTATATATCGGGAATAATAACTGTATATAGCGGGCATAATACTATGTATAATCATGTACTATATAATAATGAATGTAATTGTTAAAAATATAACTGTATATAACGGGAATAATAACTGTATATAGCGGGCATAATACTATGTATAATCATGTACTGTATAATAATGAATGTAATTGTTAAAAATATAACTGTATATAACGGAAATAATAACTGTATATAGCGGGCATAATAACTGTATATAATGGGCATAACACTGTGTATAATCATGTATTGTATTATCATGACATTTTGGGGGATTGCTTGGTAAAAATGTTTCAGGATTTACTGTGAGGTCAAATCGTGACCTGGTCGAGTGCTGGAGGTGATAGAGTCGCGAGTCACTTGTATAGGTGTAAAAGAGATTTTGATTCGGGACTCCGCGGATCCAAGAAGAAGAAGGGGGATGAGCAAATCAGTACTGTGGCAGGAAGTGACTGCTTGATGACATCCAGGAGTAGCACTTACCTGCCCGAAGAAGAATCATGCTGTGAGGTCTGCCAGCGTCGCTGGATCGTTGGATGCGTAATATGCACTGTTTCTCATTTTTTGAAAGCCTCAGGGGGAGATTGTCTAAGGTAAAAACCCCGTTATCTGGGTTTTTACCGCATTTTGGGATGCTCTAAGCATCCCCAGCTGGGTTACCGCGGCAGGTGGCATCGCCTGAAAAATCTGGCGATGCCCCATAGAAGCCAATGGGCTTCTAACGCGAACCCACTGCCGCCCCGCACAGACCCCCGCCGCCCCGCATTGCCCCCTCACCTGTGTCCGGGCAGCACAGAGCTGTGCTGCCTGGACTTGTGACCTCCTCCCTGCACTGATCCTCTTCCGGGTGCAGGGAGGAGGAGAGCCCGGCGCAGCAGCGCCGGGTGTGGGAGGGAGGGGAGAGCCGCCGGGAACTGCTGTGACCTGGCGACTCTCACCGCAAAGGACAGCTCTTAAAGCAAGAGCTGTCCTTTGCTATAATTATCGCATATATTTATTTTGTCATAAAATAACATGAATGTAATTGTTAAAAATATAACTATATATCGGGAATAATAACTGTATATAGCGGGCATAATACTATGTATAATCATGTACTATATAATAATGAATGTAATTGTTAAAAATATAACTGTATATAACGGGAATAATAACTGTATATAGCGGGCATAATACTATGTATAATCATGTACTGTATAATAATGAATGTAATTGTTAAAAATATAACTGTATATAACGGAAATAATAACTGTATATAGCGGGCATAATAACTGTATATAATGGGCATAACACTGTGTATAATCATGTATTGTATTATCATGACATTTTGGGGGATTGCTTGGTAAAAATGTTTCAGGATTTACTGTGAGGTCAAATCGTGACCTGGTCGAGTGCTGGAGGTGATAGAGTCGCGAGTCACTTGTATAGGTGTAAAAGAGATTTTGATTTGGGACTCCGCGGATCCAAGAAGAAGAAGGGGGCTGAGCAAATCATTACTGTGGCAGGAAGTGACTGCTTGATGACATCCAGGAGTAGCACTTACCTGCCCGAAGAAGAATCATGCTGTGAGGTCTGCCAGCGTCGCTGGATCGTTGGATGCGTAATATGCACTGTTTCTCATTTTTTGAAAGCCTCAAGGGGAGATTGTCTAAGGTAAAAACCCCGTTATCTGGGTTTTTACCGCATTTTGGGATGCTTTAAGCATCCCCCGCTGGTTTACCGCAGCGGGTGGCATCGCCTGAAAAATCTGGCGATGCCCCATAGAAGCCAATGGGCTTCTAACGCGAACCCACTGCCGCCCCGCACGGACCCCCGCCGCCCAGCACGGACCCCCGCCGCCCCGCATTGCCCCCTCACCTGTGTCCGGGCAGCACAGAGCTGTGCTGCCTGGACTTGTGACCTCCTCCCTGCACTGATCCTCTTCCGGGTGCAGGGAGGAGGAGAGCCCGGCGCAGCAGCGCCGGGTGTGGGAGGGAGGGGAGAGCCGCCGGGAACTGCTGTGACCCGGCGACTCTCACCGCAAAGGACAGCTCTTAAAGCAAGAGCTGTCCTTTGCTATAATTATCGCATATATTTATTTTGTCATAAAATAACATGAATATAATCGTTAAAAATATAACTATATATCGGGAATAATAACTGTATATAGCGGGCATAATACTATGTATAATCATGTACTATATAATAATGAATGTAATTGTTAAAAATATAACTGTATATAACGGGAATAATAACTGTATATAGCGGGCATAATACTATGTATAATCATGTACTTTATAATAATGAATGTAATTGTTAAAAATATAACTGTATATAACGGAAATAATAACTGTATATAGCGGGCATAATAACTGTATATAATGGGCATAACACTGTGTATAATCATTACATTTTGGGGGATTGCTTGGTAAAAATGTTTCAGGATTTACTGTGAGGTAAAATCGTGACCTGGTCGAGTGCTGGAGGTGATAGAGTCGCGAGTCACTTGTATAGGTGTAAAAGAGATTTTGATTTGGGACTCCGCGGATCCAAGAAGAAGAAGGGGGATGAGCAAATCAGTACTGTGGCAGGAAGTGACTGCTTGATGACATCCAGGAGTAGCACTTACCTGCCCGAAGAAGAATCATGCTGTGAGGTCTGCCAGCGTCGCTGGATCGTTGGATGCGTAATATGCACTGTTTCTCATTTTTTGAAAGCCTCAGGGGGAGATTGTCTAAGGTAAAAACCCCGTTATCTGGGTTTTTACCGCATTTTGGGATGCTCTAAGCATCCCCCGCTGGGTTACCGCGGCGGGTGGCATCGCCTGAAAAATCTGGCGATGCCCCATAGAAGCCAATGGGCTTCTAACGTGAACCCACTGCCGCCCCGCACAGACCCCCGCCGCCCAGCACGGACCCCCGCCGCCCCGCATTGCCCCCTCACCTGTCTCGGGGCAGCACAGAGCTGTGCTGCCTGGACTTGTGACCTCCTCCCTGCACTGATCCTCTTCCGGGTGCAGGGAGGAGGAGAGCCCGGCGCAGCAGCGCCGCGTGTGGGAGGGAGGGGAGAGCCGCCGGGAACTGCTGTGACCCGGCGACTCTCACCGCAAAGGACAGCTCTTAAAGCAAGAGCTGTCCTTTGCTATAATTATCGCATATATTTATTTTGTCATAAAATAACATGAATGTAATCGTTAAAAATATAACTATATATCGGGAATAATAACTGTATATAGCGGGCATAATACTATGTATAATCATGTACTATATAATAATGAATGTAATTGTTAAAAATATAACTGTATATAACGGGAATAATAACTGTATATAGCGGGCATAATACTATGTATAATCATGTACTGTATAATAATGAATGTAATTGTTAAAAATATAACTGTATATAACGGAAATAATAACTGTATATAGCGGGCATAATAACTGTATATAATGGGCATAACACTGTGTATAATCATGTATTGTATTATCATGACATTTTGGGGGATTGCTTGGTAAAAATGTTTCAGGATTTACTGTGAGGTCAAATCGTGACCTGGTCGAGTGCTGGAGGTGATAGTCGCGAGTCACTTGTATAGGTGTAAAAGAGATTTTAATTTGGGACTCCGCGGATCCAAGAAGAAGAAGAGGGATGAGCAAATCAGTACTGTGGCAGGAAGTGACTGCTTGATGACATCCAGGAGTAGCACTTACCTGCCCGAAGAAGAATCATGCTGTGAGGTCTGCCAGCGTCGCTGGATCGTTGGATGCGTAATATGCACTGTTTCTCATTTTTTGAAAGCCTCAAGGGGAGATTGTCTAAGGTAAAAACCCCGTTATCTGGGTTTTTACCGCATTTTGGGATGCTCTAAGCATCCCCCGCTGGGTTACCGCGGCGGGTGGCATCGCCTGAAAAATCTGGCGATGCCCCATAGAAGCCAAAGGGCTTCTAACGCAAACCCACTGCCGCCCCGCACAGACCCCCGCCGCCCAGCACGGACCCCCGCCGCCCCGCATTGCCCCCTCACCTGTGTCCGGGCAGCACAGAGCTGTGCTGCCTGGACTTGTGACCTCCTCCCTGCACTGATCCTCTTCCGGGTGCAGGGAGGAGGAGAGCCCGGCGCAGCAGCGCCGGGTGTGGGAGAGAGGGGAGAGCCGCCGGGAACTGCTGTGACCCGGCGACTCTCACCGCAAAGGACAGCTCTTAAAGCAAGAGCTGTCCTTTGCTATAATTATCGCATATATTTATTTTGTCATAAAATAACATGAATATAATCGTTAAAAATATAACTATATATCGGGAATAATAACTGTATATAGCGGGCATAATACTATGTATAATCATGTACTATATAATAATGAATGTAATTGTTAAAAATATAACTGTATATAACGGGAATAATAACTGTATATAGCGGGCATAATACTATGTATAATCATGTACTATATAATAATGAATGTAATTGTTAAAAATATAACTGTATATAACGGGAATAATAACTGTATATAGCGGGCATAATACTATGTATAATCATGTACTGTATAATAATGAATGTAATTGTTAAAAATATAACTGTATATAACGGAAATAATAACTGTATATAGCGGGCATAATAACTGTATATAATGGGCATAACACTGTGTATAATCATGTATTGTATTATCATGACATTTTGGGGGATTGCTTAGTAAAAATGTTTCAGGATTTACTGTGAGGTCAAATCGTGACCTGGTCGAGTGCTGGAGGTGATAGTCGCGAGTCACTTGTATAGGTGTAAAAGAGATTTTGATTTGGGACTCCGCGGATCCAAGAAGAAGAAGGGGGATGAGCAAATCAGTACTGTGGCAGGAAGTGACTGCTTGATGACATCCAGGAGTAGCACTTACCTGCCCGAAGAAGAATCATGCTGTGAGGTCTGCCAGCGTCGCTGGATCGTTGGATGCGTAATATGCACTGTTTCTCATTTTTTGAAAGCCTCAGGGGGAGATTGTCTAAGGTAAAAACCCCGTTATCTGGGTTTTTACCGCATTTTGGGATGCTCTAAGCATCCCCCGCTGGGTTACCGCGGCGGGTGGCATCGCCTGAAAAATCTGGCGATGCCCCATAGAAGCCAATGGGCTTCTAACGTGAACCCACTGCCGCCCCGCACAGACCCCCGCCGCCCAGCACGGACCCCCGCCGCCCCGCATTGCCCCCTCACCTGTCTCCGGGCAGCACAGAGCTGTGCTGCCTGGACTTGTGACCTCCTCCCTGCACTGATCCTCTTCCGGGTGCAGGGAGGAGGAGAGCCCGGCGCAGCAGCGCCGCGTGTGGGAGGGAGGGGAGAGCCGCCGGGAACTGCTGTGACCCGGCGACTCTCACCGCAAAGGACAGCTCTTAAAGCAAGAGCTGTCCTTTGCTATAATTATCTATCGCATATATTTATTTTGTCATAAAATAACATGAATGTAATCGTTAAAAATATAACTATATATCGGGAATAATAACTGTATATAGCGGGCATAATACTATGTATAATCATGTACTATATAATAATGAATGTAATTGTTAAAAATATAACTGTATATAACGGGAATAATAACTGTATATAGCGGGCATAATACTATGTATAATCATGTACTGTATAATAATGAATGTAATTGTTAAAAATATAACTGTATATAACGGAAATAATAACTGTATATAGCGGGCATAATAACTGTATATAATGGGCATAACACTGTGTATAATCATGTATTGTATTATCATGACATTTTGGGGGATTGCTTGGTAAAAATGTTTCAGGATTTACTGTGAGGTAAAATCGTGACCTGGTCGAGTGCTGGAGGTGATAGAGTCGCGAGTCACTTGTATAGGTGTAAAAGAGATTTTGATTTGGGACTCCGCGGATCCAAGAAGAAGAAGGGGGATGAGCAAATCAGTACTGTGGCAGGAAGTGACTGCTTGATGACATCCAGGAGTAGCACTTACCTGCCCGAAGAAGAATCATGCTGTGAGGTCTGCCAGCGTCGCTGGATCGTTGGATGCGTAATATGCACTGTTTCTCATTTTTTGAAAGCCTCAGGGGGAGATTGTCTAAGGTAAAAACCCCGTTATCTGGGTTTTTACCGCATTTTGGGATGCTCTAAGCATCCCCCGCTGGGTTACCGCGGCGGGTGGCATCGCCTGAAAAATCTGGCGATGCCCCATAGAAGCCAATGGGCTTCTAACGTGAACCCACTGCCGCCCTGCACAGACCCCCGCCGCCCAGCACGGACCCCCGCCGCCCCGCATTGCCCCCTCACCTGTCTCCGGGCAGCACAGAGCTGTGCTGCCTGGACTTGTGACCTCCTCCCTGCACTGATCCTCTTCCGGGTGCAGGGAGGAGGAGAGCCCGGCGCAGCAGCGCCGCGTGTGGGAGGGAGGGGAGAGCCGCCGGGAACTGCTGTGACTCGGCGACTCTCACCGCAAAGGACAGCTCTTAAAGCAAGAGCTGTCCTTTGCTATAATTATCGCATATATTTATTTTGTCATAAAATAACATGAATGTAATCGTTAAAAATATAACTATATATCGGGAATAATAACTGTATACAGCGGGCATAATACTATGTATAATCATGTACTATATAATAATGAATGTAATTGTTAAAAATATAACTGTATATAACGGGAATAATAACTGTATATAGCGGGCATAATACTATGTATAATCATGTACTGTATAATAATGAATGTAATTGTTAAAAATATAACTGTATATAACGGAAATAATAACTGTATATAGTGGGCATAATAACTGTATATAATGGGCATAACACTGTGTATAATCATGTATTGTATTATCATGACATTTTGGGGGATTGCTTGGTAAAAATGTTTCAGGATTTACTGTGAGGTCAAATCGTGACCTGGTCGAGTGCTGGAGGTGATAGAGTTGCGAGTCACTTGTATAGGTGTAAAAGAGATTTTGATTTGGGACTCCGCGGATCCAAGAAGAAGAAGGGGGATGAGCAAATCAGTACTGTGGCAGGAAGTGACTGCTTGATGACATCCAGGAGTAGCACTTACCTGCCCGAAGAAGAATCATGCTGTGAGGTCTGCCAGCGTCGCTGGATCGTTGGATGCGTAATATGCACTGTTTCTCATTTTTTGAAAGCCTCAGGGGGAGATTGTCTAAGGTAAAAACCCCGTTATCTGGGTTTTTACCGCATTTTGGGATGCTCTAAGCATCCCCCGCTGGGTTACCGCGGCGGGTGGCATCGCCTGAAAAATCTGGCGATGCCCCATAGAAGCCAATGGGCTTCTAACGTGAACCCACTGCCGCCCTGCACAGACCCCCGCCGCCCAGCACGGACCCCCGCCGCCCCGCATTGCCCCCTCACCTGTCTCCGGGCAGCACAGAGCTGTGCTGCCTGGACTTGTGACCTCCTCCCTGCACTGATCCTCTTCCGGGTGCAGGGAGGAGGAGAGCCCGGCGCAGCAGCGCCGCGTGTGGGAGGGAGGGGAGAGCCGCCGGGAACTGCTGTGACTCGGCGACTCTCACCGCAAAGGACAGCTCTTAAAGCAAGAGCTGTCCTTTGCTATAATTATCGCATATATTTATTTTGTCATAAAATAACATGAATGTAATCGTTAAAAATATAACTATATATCGGGAATAATAACTGTATACAGCGGGCATAATACTATGTATAATCATGTACTATATAATAATGAATGTAATTGTTAAAAATATAACTGTATATAACGGGAATAATAACTGTATATAGCGGGCATAATACTATGTATAATCATGTACTGTATAATAATGAATGTAATTGTTAAAAATATAACTGTATATAACGGAAATAATAACTGTATATAGCGGGCATAATAACTGTATATAATGGGCATAACACTGTGTATAATCATGTATTGTATTATCATGACATTTTGGGGGATTGCTTGGTAAAAATGTTTCAGGATTTACTGTGAGGTCAAATCGTGACCTGGTCGAGTGCTGGAGGTGATAGAGTTGCGAGTCACTTGTATAGGTGTAAAAGAGATTTTGATTTGGGACTCCGCGGATCCAAGAAGAAGAAGGGGGATGAGCAAATCAGTACTGTGGCAGGAAGTGACTGCTTGATGACATCCAGGAGTAGCACTTACCTGCCCGAAGAAGAATCATGCTGTGAGGTCTGCCAGCGTCGCTGGATCGTTGGATGCGTAATATGCACTGTTTCTCATTTTTTGAAAGCCTCAGGGGGAGATTGTCTAAGGTAAAAACCCCGTTATCTGGGTTTTTACCGCATTTTGGGATGCTCTAAGCATCCCCCGCTGGGTTACCGCGGCGGGTGGCATCGCCTAAAAAATCTGGAGGTGCCCCATAGAAGCCAATGGGCTTCTAACGCGAACCCACTGCCGCCCCGCACAGACCCCCGCCGCCCAGCACGGACCCCCGCCGCCCCGCATTGCCCCCTCACCTGTGTCCGGGCAGCACAGAGCTGTGCTGCCTGGACTTGTAAGCTCCTCCCTGCACTGATCCTCTTCCGGGTGCAGGGAGGAGGAGAGCCCGGCGCAGCAGCGCCGGGTGTGGGAGGGAGGGGAGAGCCGCCGGGAACTGCTGTGACCCGGCGACTCTCACCGCAAAGGACAGCTCTTAAAGCAAGAGCTGTCCTTTGCTATAATTATCGCATATATTTATTTTGTCATAAAATAACATGAATGTAATCGTTAAAAATATAACTCTATATTCGGGAATAATAACTGTATATAGCGGGCATAATACTATGTATAATCATGTACTATATAATAATGAATGTAATTGTTAAAAATATAACTGTATATAACGGGAATAATAACTGTATATAGCGGGCATAATACTATGTATAATCATGTACTGTATAATAATGAATGTAATTGTTAAAAATATAAATGTATATAACGGAAATAATAACTGTATATAGCGGGCATAATAACTGTATATAATGGGCATAACACTGTGTATAATCATGTATTGTATTATCATGACATTTTGGGGGATTGCTTGGTAAAAATGTTTCAGGATTTACTGTGAGGTCAAATCGTGACCTGGTCGAGTGCTGGAGGTGATAGAGTCGCGAGTCACTTGTATAGGTGTAAAAGAGATTTTGATTTGGGACTCCGCGGATCCAAGAAGAAGAAGGGGGATGAGCAAATCAGTACTGTGGCAGGAAGTGACTGCTTGATGACATCCAGGAGTAGCACTTACCTGCCCGAAGAAGAATCATGCTGTGAGGTCTGCCAGCGTCGCTGGATCGTTGGATGCGTAATATGCACTGTTTCTCATTTTTTGAAAGCCTCAAGTGGAGATTGTCTAAGGTAAAAACCCCGTTATCTGGGTTTTTACCGCATTTTGGGATGCTCTAAGCATCCCCCGCTGGGTTACCGCAGCGGGTGGCATCACCTGAAAAATCTGGCGATGCCCCATAGAAGCCAATGGGCTTCTAACGCGAACCCACTGACGCCCCGCACAGACCCCCGCCGCCCCGCGTTGCCCCCTCACCTGTGTCCGGGCAGCACAGAGCTGTGCTGCCTGGACTTGTGACCTCCTCCCTGCACTGATCCTCTTCCGGGTGCAGGGAGGAGGAGAGCCCGGCGCAGCAGCGCCGGGTGTGGGAGGGAGGGGAGAGCCGCCGGGAACTGCTGTGACCCGGCGACTCTCACCGCAAAGGACAGCTCTTAAAGCAAGAGCTGTCCTTTGTTATAATTATCGCATATATTTATTTTGTCATAAAATAACATGAATGTAATCGTTAAAAATATAACTATATATCGGGAATAATAACTGTATATAGCGGGCATAATACTATGTATAATCATGTACTATATAATAATGAATGTAATTGTTAAAAATATAACTGTATATAACGGGAATAATAACTGTATATAGCGGGCATAATACTATGTATAATCATGTACTGTATAATAATGAATGTAATTGTTAAAAATATAACTGTATATAACGGAAATAATAACTGTATATAGCGGGCATAATAACTGTATATAATGGGCATAACACTGTGTATAATCATGTATTGTATTATCATGACATTTTGGGGGATTGCTTGGTAAAAATGTTTCAGGATTTACTGTGAGGTCAACTCGTGACCTGGTCGAGTGCTGGAGGTGATAAAGTCGCGAGTCACTTGTATAGGTGTAAAAGAGATTTTGATTTGGGACTCCGCGGATCCAAGAAGAAGAAGGGGGATGAGCAAATCAGTACTGTGGCAGGAAGTGACTGCTTGATGACATCCAGGAGTAGCACTTACCTGCCCGAAGAAGAATCATGTTGTGAGGTCTGCCAGCGTCGCTGGATCGTTGGATGCGTAATATGCACTGTTTCTCATTTTTTGAAAGCCTCAGGGGGAGATTGTCTAAGGTAAAAACCCCGTTATCTGGGTTTTTACCGCATTTTGGGATGCTCTAAGCATCCCCCGCTGGGTTACCGCGGCGGGTGGCATCGCCTGAAAAATCTGGCGATGCCCCATAGAAGCCAATGGGCTTCTAACGCGAACCCACTGCCGCCCCGCACGGACCCCCGCCGCCCAGCACGGACCCCCGCCGCCCCGCATTGCCCCCTCACCTGTGTCCGGGCAGCACAGAGCTGTGCTGCCTGGACTTGTGGCCTCCTCCCTGCACTGATCCTCTTCCGGGTGCAGGGAGGAGGAGAGCCCGGCGCAGCAGCGCCGGGTGTGGGAGGGAGGGGAGAGCCGCCGGGAACTGCTGTGACCCGGCGACTCTCACCGCAAAGGACAGCTCTTAAAGCAAGAGCTGTCCTTTGCTATAATTATCGCATATATTTATTTTGTCATAAAATAACATGAATATAATCGTTAAAAATATAACTATATATCGGGAATAATAACTGTATATAGCGGGCATAATACTATGTATAATCATGTACTATATAATAATGAATGTAATTGTTAAAAATATAACTGTATATAACGGGAATAATAACTGTATATAGCGGGCATAATACTATGTATAATCATGTACTGTATAATAATGAATGTAATTGTTAAAAATATAACTGTATATAACGGAAATAATAACTGTATATAGCGGGCATAATAACTGTATATAATGGGCATAACACTGTGTATAATCATGTATTGTATTATCATGACATTTTGGGGGATTGCTTAGTAAAAATGTTTCAGGATTTACTGTGAGGTCAAATCGTGACCTGGTCGAGTGCTGGAGGTGATAGTCGCGAGTCACTTGTATAGGTGTAAAAGAGATTTTGATTTGGGACTCCGCGGATCCAAGAAGAAGAAGGGGGATGAGCAAATCAGTACTGTGGCAGGAAGTGACTGCTTGATGACATCCAGGAGTAGCACTTACCTGCCCGAAGAAGAATCATGCTGTGAGGTCTGCCAGCGTCGCTGGATCGTTGGATGCGTAATATGCACTGTTTCTCATTTTTTGAAAGCCTCAGGGGGAGATTGTCTAAGGTAAAAACCCCGTTATCTGGGTTTTTACCGCATTTTGGGATGCTCTAAGCATCCCCCGCTGGGTTACCGCGGCGGGTGGCATCGCCTGAAAAATCTGGCGATGCCCCATAGAAGCCAATGGGCTTCTAACGTGAACCCACTGCCGCCCCGCACAGACCCCCGCCGCCCAGCACGGACCACCGCCGCCCCGCATTGCCCCCTCACCTGTTTCCGGGCAGCACAGAGCTGTGCTGCCTGGACTTGCGACCTCCTCCCTGCACTGATCCTCTTCCGGGTGCAGGGAGGAGGAGAGCCCGGCGCAGCAGCGCCGCGTGTGGGAGGGAGGGGAGAGCCGCCGGGAACTGCTGTGACCCGGCGACTCTCACCGCAAAGGACAGCTCTTAAAGCAAGAGCTGTCCTTTGCTATAATTATCGCATATATTTATTTTGTCATAAAATAACATGAATGTAATCGTTAAAAATATAACTATATATCGGGAATAATAACTGTATATAGCGGGCATAATACTATGTATAATCATGTACTATATAATAATGAATGTAATTGTTAAAAATATAACTGTATATAACGGGAATAATAACTGTATATAGCGGGCATAATACTATGTATAATCATGTACTGTATAATAATGAATGTAATTGTTAAAAATATAACTGTATATAACGGAAATAATAACTGTATATAGCGGGCATAATAACTGTATATAATGGGCATAACACTGTGTATAATCATGTATTGTATTATCATGACATTTTGGGGGATTGCTTGGTAAAAATGTTTCAGGATTTACTGTGAGGTCAAATCGTGACCTGGTCGAGTGCTGGAGGTGATAGAGTCGCGAGTCACTTGTATAGGTGTAAAAGAGATTTTGATTTGGGACTCCGCGGATCCAAGAAGAAGAAGGGGGATGAGCAAATCAGTACTGTGGCAGGAAGTGACTGCTTGATGACATCCAGGAGTAGCACTTACCTGCCCGAAGAAGAATCATGCTGTGAGGTCTGCCAGCGTCGCTGGATCGTTGGATGCGTAATATGCACTGTTTCTCATTTTTTGAAAGCCTCAGGGGGAGATTGTCTAAGGTAAAAACCCTGTTATCTGGGTTTTTACCGCATTTTGGGATGCTCTAAGCATCCCCCGCTGGGTTACCGCGGCGGGTGGCATCGCCTAAAAAATCTGGCGATGCCCCATAGAAGCCAATGGGCTTCTAACGCGAACCCACTGCCGCCCCGCACAGACCCCCGCCGCCCAGCACGGACCCCCGCCGCCCCGCATTGCCCCCTCACCTGTGTCCGGGCAGCACAGAGCTGTGCTGCCTGGACTTGTAAGCTCCTCCCTGCACTGATCCTCTTCCGGGTGCAGGGAGGAGGAGAGCCCGGCGCAGCAGCGCCGGGTGTGGGAGGGAGGGGAGAGCCGCCGGGAACTGCTGTGACCCGGCGACTCTCACCGCAAAGGACAGCTCTTAAAGCAAGAGCTGTCCTTTGCTATAATTATCGCATATATTTATTTTGTCATATAATAACATGAATGTAATCGTTAAAAATCTAACTATATATCGGGAATAATAACTGTATATAGCGGGCATAATACTATGTATAATCATGTACTATATAATAATGAATGTAATTGTTAAAAATATAACTGTATATAACGGGAATAATAACTGTATATAGCGGGCATAATACTATGTATAATCATGTACTGTATAATAATGAATGTAATTGTTAAAAATATAACTGTATATAACGTAAATAATAACTGTATATAGCGGGCATAATAACTGTATATAATGGGCATAACACTGTGTATAATCATGTATTGTATTATCATGACATTTTGGGGGATTGCTTGGTAAAAATGTTTCAGGATTTACTGTGAGGTCAAATCGTGACCTGGTCGAGTGCTGGAGGTGATAAAGTCGCGAGTCACTTGTATAGGTGTAAAAGAGATTTTGATTTGGGACTCCGCGGAACCAAGAAGAAGAAGGGGGCTGAGCAAATCAGTACTGTGGCAGGAAGTGACTGCTTGATGACATCCAGGAGTAGCACTTACCTGCCCGAAGAAGAATCATGCTGTGAGGTCTGCCAGCGTCGCTGGATCGTTGGATGCGTAATATGCACTGTTTCTCATTTTTTGAAAGCCTCAGGGGGAGATTGTCTAAGGTAAAAAACCCGTTATCTGGGTTTTTACCGCATTTTGGGATGCTCTAAGCATCCCCCGCTGGGTTACCGCGGCGAGTGGCATCGCCTGAAAAATCTGGCGATGCCCCATAGAAGCCAATGGGCTTCTAACGCGAACCCACTGCCGCCCCGCACGGACCCCCGCCGCCCAGCACGGACCCCCGCCGCCCCGCATTGCCCCCTCACCTGTGTCCGGGCAGCACAGAGCTGTGCTGCCTGGACTTGTGACCTCCTCCCTGCACTGATCCTCTTCCGGGTGCAGGGAGGAGGAGAGCCCGGCGCAGCAGCGCCGGGTGTGGGAGGGAGGGCAGAGCCGCCAGGAACTGCTGTGACCCGGCGACTCTCACCGCAAAGGACTGCTCTTAAAGCAAGAGCTGTCCTTTGCTATAATTATCGCATATATTTATTTTGTCATAAAATAACATGAATATAATAGTTAAAAATATAACTATATATCGGGAATAATAACTGTATATAGCGGGCATAATACTATGTATAATCATGTACTATATAATAATGAATGTAATTGTTAAAAATATAACTGTATATAACGGGAATAATAACTGTATATAGCGGGCATAATACTATGTATAATCATGTACTGTATAATAATGAATGTAATTGTTAAAAATATAACTGTATATAACGGAAATAATAACTGTATATAGCGGGCATAATAACTGTATATAATGGGCATAACACTGTGTATAATCATGTATTGTATTATCATGACATTTTGGGGGATTGCTTAGTAAAAATGTTTCAGGATTTACTGTGAGGTCAAATCGTGACCTGGTCGAGTGCTGGAGGTGATAGTCGCGAGTCACTTGTATAGGTGTAAAAGAGATTTTGATTTGGGACTCCGCGGATCCAAGAAGAAGAAGGGGGATGAGCAAATCAGTACTGTGGCAGGAAGTGACTGCTTGATGACATCCAGGAGTAGCACTTACCTGCCCGAAGAAGAATCATGCTGTGAGGTCTGCCAGCGTCGCTGGATCGTTGGATGCGTAATATGCACTGTTTCTCATTTTTTGAAAGCCTCAGGTGGAGATTGTCTAAGGTAAAAACCCCGTTATCTGGGTTTTTACCGCATTTTGGGATGCTCTAAGCATCCCCCGCTGGGTTACCGCGGCGGGTGGCATCGCCTGAAAAATCTGGCGATGCCCCATAGAGGCCAATGGGCTTCTAACGTGAACCCACTGCCGCCCCGCACAGACCCCCGCCGCCCAGCACGGACCCCCGCCGCCCCGCATTGCCCCCTCACCTGTCTCCGGGCAGCACAGAGCTGTGCTGCCTGGACTTGTGACCTCCTCCCTGCACTGATCCTCTTCCGGGTGCAGGGAGGAGGAGAGCCCGGCGCAGCAGCGCCGCGTGTGGGAGGGAGGGGAGAGCCACCGGGAACTGCTGTGACCCGGCGACTCTCACCGCAAAGGACAGCTCTTAAAGCAAGAGCTGTCCTTTGCTATAATTATCGCATATATTTATTTTGTCATAAAATAACATGAATGTAATCGTTAAAAATATAACTATATATCGGGAATAATAACTGTATATAGCGGGCATAATACTATGTATAATCATGTACTATATAATAATGAATGTAATTGTTAAAAATATAACTGTATATAACGGGAATAATAACTGTATATAGCGGGCATAATACTATGTATAATCATGTACTGTATAATAATGAATGTAATTGTTAAAAATATAACTGTATACAACGGAAATAATAACTGTATATAGCGGGCATAATAACTGTATATAATGGGCATAACACTGTGTATAATCATGACATTTTGGGGGATTGCTTGGTAAAAATGTTTCAGGATTTACTGTGAGGTAAAATCGTGACCTGGTCGAGTGCTGGAGGTGATAGAGTCGCGAGTCACTTGTATAGGTGTAAAAGAGATTTTGATTTGGGACTCCGCGGATCCAAGAAGAAGAAGGGGGATGAGCAAATCAGTACTGTGGCAGGAAGTGACTGCTTGATGACATCCAGGAGTAGCACTTACCTGCCCGAAGAAGAATCATGCTGTGAGGTCTGCCAGCGTCGCTGGATCGTTGGATGCGTAATATGCACTGTTTCTCATTTTTTGAAAGCCTCAGGGGGAGATTGTCTAAGGTAAAAACCCCGTTATCTGGGTTTTTACCGCATTTTGGGATGCTCTAAGCATCCCCCGCTGGGTTACCGTGGCGGGTGGCATCGCCTGAAAAATCTGGCGATGCCCCATAGAAGCCAATGGGCTTCTAACGTGAACCCACTGCCGCCCCGCACAGACCCCCGCCGCCCAGCACGGACCCCCGCCGCCCCGCATTGCCCCCTCACCTGTCTCCGGGCAGCACAGAGCTGTGCTGCCTGGACTTGTGACCTCCTCCCTGCACTGATCCTCTTCCGGGTGCAGGGAGGAGGAGAGCCCGGCGCAGCAGCGCCGCGTGTGGGAGGGAGGGGAGAGCCGCCGGGAACTGCTGTGACCCGGCGACTCTCACCGCAAAGGACAGCTCTTAAAGCAAGAGCTGTCCTTTGCTATAATTATCGCATATATTTATTTTGTCATAAAATAACATGAATGTAATCGTTAAAAATATAACTATATATCGGGAATAATAACTGTATATAGCGGGCATAATACTATGTATAATCATGTACTATATAATAATGAATGTAATTGTTAAAAATATAACTGTATATAACGGGAATAATAACTGTATATAGCGGGCATAATACTATGTATAATCATGTACTGTATAATAATGAATGTAATTGTTAAAAATATAACTGTATATAACGGAAATAATAACTGTATATAGCGGGCATAATAACTGTATATAATGGGCATAACACTGTGTATAATCATGTATTGTATTATCATGACATTTTGGGGGATTGCTTGGTAAAAATGTTTCAGGATTTACTGTGAGGTCTAATCGTGACCTGGTCGAGTGCTGGAGGTGATAGAGTCGCGAGTCACTTGTATAGGTGTAAAAGAGATTTTGATTTGGGACTCCGCGGATCCAAGAAGAAGAAGGGGGATGAGCAAATCAGTACTGTGGCAGGAAGTGACTGCTTGATGACATCCAGGAGTAGCACTTACCTGCCCGAAGAAGAATCATGCTGTGAGGTCTGCCAGCGTCACTGGATCGTTGGATGCGTAATATGCACTGTTTCTCATTTTTTGAAAGCCTCAGGGGGAGATTGTCTAAGGTAAAAACCCCGTTATCTGGGTTTTTACCGCATTTTGGGATGCTCTAAGCATCCCCCGCTGGGTTACCGCGGCGGGTGGCATCGCCTGAAAAATCTGGCGATGCCCCATAGAAGCCAATGGGCTTCTAACGCAAACCCACTGCCGCCCCGCACAGACCCCCGCCGCCCAGCACGGACCCCCGCCGCCCCGCATTGCCCCCTCACCTGTGTCCGGGCAGCACAGAGCTGTGCTGCCTGGACTTGTGACCTCCTCCCTGCACTGATCCTCTTCCGGGTGCAGGGAGGAGGAGAGCCCGGCGCAGCAGCGCCGGGTGTGGGAGGGAGGGGAGAGCCGCCGGGAACTGCTGTGACCCGGCGACTCTCACCGCAAAGAACAGCTCTTAAAGCAAGAGCTGTCCTTTGCTATAATTATCGCATATATTTATTTTGTCATAAAATAACATAAATATATAATCGTTAAAAATATAACTATATATCGGGAATAATAACTGTATATAGTGGGCATAATACTATGTATAATCATGTACTATATAATAATGAATGTAATTGTTAAAAATATAACTGTATATAACGGGAATAATAACTGTATATAGCGGGCATAATACTATGTATAATCATGTACTGTATAATAATGAATGTAATTGTTAAAAATATAACTGTATATAACGGAAATAATAACTGTATATAGCGGGCATAATAACTGTATATAATGGGCATAACACTGTGTATAATCATGTATTGTATTATCATGACATTTTGGGGGATTGCTTGGTAAAAATGTTTCAGGATTTACTGTGAGGTCAAATCGTGACCTGGTCGAGTGCTGGAGGTGATAGAGTCGCGAGTCACTTGTATAGGTGTAAAAGAGATTTTGATTTGGGACTCCGCGGATCCAAGAAGAAGAAGGGGGATGAGCAAATCAGTACTGTGGCAGGAAGTGACTGCTTGATGACATCCAGGAGTAGCACTTACCTGCCCGAAGAAGAATCATGCTGTGAGGTCTGCCAGCGTCGCTGGATCGTTGGATGCGTAATATGCACTGTTTCTCATTTTTTGAAAGCCTCAAGGGGAGATTGTCTAAGGTAAAAACCCCGTTATCTGGGTTTTTACCGCATTTTGGGATGCTCTAAGCATCCCCCGCTGGGTTACCGCGGCGGGTGGCATCGCCTGAAAAATCTGGCGATGCCCCATAGAAGCCAATGGGCTTCTAACGTGAACCCACTGCCGCCCCAAACAGACCCCCGCCGCCCAGCACGGACCCCCGCCGCCCCGCATTGCCCCCTCACCTGTGCCCGGGCAGCACAGAGCTGTGCTGCCTGGACTTGTGACCTCCTCCCTGCACTGATCCTCTTCCGGGTGCAGGGAGGAGGAGAGCCCGGCGCAGCAGCGCCGCGTGTGGGAGGGAGGGGAGAGCCGCCGGGAACTGCTGTGACCCGGCGACTCTCACCGCAAAGGACAGCTCTTAAAGCAAGAGCTGTCCTTTGCTATAATTATCGCATATATTTATTTTGTCATAAAATAACATGAATGTAATCGTTAAAAATATAACTATATATCGGGAATAATAACTGTATATAGCGGGCATAATACTATGTATAATCATGTACTATATAATAATGAATGTAATTGTTAAAAATATAACTGTATATAACGGGGATAATAACTGTATATAGCGGGCATAATACTATGTATAATCATGTACTGTATAATAATGAATGTAATTGTTAAAAATATAACTGTATATAACGGAAATAATAACTGTATATAGCGGGCATAATAACTGTATATAATGGGCATAACACTGTGTATAATCATGTATTGTATTATCATGACATTTTGGGGGATTGCTTGGTAAAAATGTTTCAGGATTTACTGTGAGGTCAAATCGTGACCTGGTCGAGTGCTGGAGGTGATAGAGTCGCGAGTCACTTGTATAGGTGTAAAAGAGATTTTGATTTGGGACTCCGCGGATCCAAGAAGAAGAAGGGGGATGAGCAAATCAGTACTGTGGCAGGAAGTGACTGCTTGATGACATCCAGGAGTAGCACTTACCTGCCCGAAGAAGAATCATGCTGTGAGGTCTGCCAGCGTCGCTGGATCGTTGGATGCGTAATATGCACTGTTTCTCATTTTTTGAAAGCCTCAGGGGGAGATTGTCTAAGGTAAAAACCCCGTTATCTGGGTTTTTACCGCATTTTGGGATGCTCTAAGCATCCCCCGCTGGGTTACCGCGGCGGGTGGCATCGCCTGAAAAATCTGGCGATGCCCCATAGAAGCCAATGGGCTTCTAACGCGAACCCACTGCCGCCCCGCACGGACCCCCGCCGCCCAGCACGGACCCCCGCCGCCCCGCATTGCCCCCTCACCTGTGTCCGGGCAGCACAGAGCTGTGCTGCCTGGACTTGTGGCCTCCTCCCTGCACTGATCCTCTTCCGGGTGCAGGGAGGAGGAGAGCCCGGCGCAGCAGCGCCGGGTGTGGGAGGGAGGGGAGAGCCGCCAGGAACTGCTGTGACCCGGCGACTCTCACCGCAAAGGACTGCTCTTAAAGCAAGAGCTGTCCTTTGCTATAATTATCGCATATATTTATTTTGTCATAAAATAACATGAATATAATAGTTAAAAATATAACTATATATCGGGAATAATAACTGTATATAGCGGGCATAATACTATGTATAATCATGTACTATATAATAATGAATGTAATTGTTAAAAATATAACTGTATATAACGGGAATAATAACTGTATATAGCGGGCATAATACTATGTATAATCATGTACTGTATAATAATGAATGTAATTGTTAAAAATATAACTGTATATAACGGAAATAATAACTGTATATAGCGGGCATAATAACTGTATATAATGGGCATAACACTGTGTATAATCATGTATTGTATTATCATGACATTTTGGGGGATTGCTTAGTAAAAATGTTTCAGGATTTACTGTGAGGTCAAATCGTGACCTGGTCGAGTGCTGGAGGTGATAGTCGCGAGTCACTTGTATAGGTGTAAAAGAGATTTTGATTTGGGACTCCGCGGATCCAAGAAGAAGAAGGGGGATGAGCAAATCAGTACTGTGGCAGGAAGTGACTGCTTGATGACATCCAGGAGTAGCACTTACCTGCCCGAAGAAGAATCATGCTGTGAGGTCTGCCAGCGTCGCTGGATCGTTGGATGCGTAATATGCACTGTTTCTCATTTTTTGAAAGCCTCAGGTGGAGATTGTCTAAGGTAAAAACCCCGTTATCTGGGTTTTTACCGCATTTTGGGATGCTCTAAGCATCCCCCGCTGGGTTACCGCGGCGGGTGGCATCGCCTGAAAAATCTGGCGATGCCCCATAGAGGCCAATGGGCTTCTAACGTGAACCCACTGCCGCCCCGCACAGACCCCCGCCGCCCAGCACGGACCCCCGCCGCCCCGCATTGCCCCCTCACCTGTCTCCGGGCAGCACAGAGCTGTGCTGCCTGGACTTGTGACCTCCTCCCTGCACTGATCCTCTTCCGGGTGCAGGGAGGAGGAGAGCCCGGCGCAGCAGCGCCGCGTGTGGGAGGGAGGGGAGAGCCACCGGGAACTGCTGTGACCCGGCGACTCTCACCGCAAAGGACAGCTCTTAAAGCAAGAGCTGTCCTTTGCTATAATTATCGCATATATTTATTTTGTCATAAAATAACATGAATGTAATCGTTAAAAATATAACTATATATCGGGAATAATAACTGTATATAGCGGGCATAATACTATGTATAATCATGTACTATATAATAATGAATGTAATTGTTAAAAATATAACTGTATATAACGGGAATAATAACTGTATATAGCGGGCATAATACTATGTATAATCATGTACTGTATAATAATGAATGTAATTGTTAAAAATATAACTGTATACAACGGAAATAATAACTGTATATAGCGGGCATAATAACTGTATATAATGGGCATAACACTGTGTATAATCATGACATTTTGGGGGATTGCTTGGTAAAAATGTTTCAGGATTTACTGTGAGGTAAAATCGTGACCTGGTCGAGTGCTGGAGGTGATAGAGTCGCGAGTCACTTGTATAGGTGTAAAAGAGATTTTGATTTGGGACTCCGCGGATCCAAGAAGAAGAAGGGGGATGAGCAAATCAGTACTGTGGCAGGAAGTGACTGCTTGATGACATCCAGGAGTAGCACTTACCTGCCCGAAGAAGAATCATGCTGTGAGGTCTGCCAGCGTCGCTGGATCGTTGGATGCGTAATATGCACTGTTTCTCATTTTTTGAAAGCCTCAGGGGGAGATTGTCTAAGGTAAAAACCCCGTTATCTGGGTTTTTACCGCATTTTGGGATGCTCTAAGCATCCCCCGCTGGGTTACCGTGGCGGGTGGCATCGCCTGAAAAATCTGGCGATGCCCCATAGAAGCCAATGGGCTTCTAACGTGAACCCACTGCCGCCCCGCACAGACCCCCGCCGCCCAGCACGGACCCCCGCCGCCCCGCATTGCCCCCTCACCTGTCTCCGGGCAGCACAGAGCTGTGCTGCCTGGACTTGTGACCTCCTCCCTGCACTGATCCTCTTCCGGGTGCAGGGAGGAGGAGAGCCCGGCGCAGCAGCGCCGCGTGTGGGAGGGAGGGGAGAGCCGCCGGGAACTGCTGTGACCCGGCGACTCTCACCGCAAAGGACAGCTCTTAAAGCAAGAGCTGTCCTTTGCTATAATTATCGCATATATTTATTTTGTCATAAAATAACATGAATGTAATCGTTAAAAATATAACTATATATCGGGAATAATAACTGTATATAGCGGGCATAATACTATGTATAATCATGTACTATATAATAATGAATGTAATTGTTAAAAATATAACTGTATATAACGGGAATAATAACTGTATATAGCGGGCATAATACTATGTATAATCATGTACTGTATAATAATGAATGTAATTGTTAAAAATATAACTGTATATAACGGAAATAATAACTGTATATAGCGGGCATAATAACTGTATATAATGGGCATAACACTGTGTATAATCATGTATTGTATTATCATGACATTTTGGGGGATTGCTTGGTAAAAATGTTTCAGGATTTACTGTGAGGTCTAATCGTGACCTGGTCGAGTGCTGGAGGTGATAGAGTCGCGAGTCACTTGTATAGGTGTAAAAGAGATTTTGATTTGGGACTCCGCGGATCCAAGAAGAAGAAGGGGGATGAGCAAATCAGTACTGTGGCAGGAAGTGACTGCTTGATGACATCCAGGAGTAGCACTTACCTGCCCGAAGAAGAATCATGCTGTGAGGTCTGCCAGCGTCACTGGATCGTTGGATGCGTAATATGCACTGTTTCTCATTTTTTGAAAGCCTCAGGGGGAGATTGTCTAAGGTAAAAACCCCGTTATCTGGGTTTTTACCGCATTTTGGGATGCTCTAAGCATCCCCCGCTGGGTTACCGCGGCGGGTGGCATCGCCTGAAAAATCTGGCGATGCCCCATAGAAGCCAATGGGCTTCTAACGCAAACCCACTGCCGCCCCGCACAGACCCCCGCCGCCCAGCACGGACCCCCGCCGCCCCGCATTGCCCCCTCACCTGTGTCCGGGCAGCACAGAGCTGTGCTGCCTGGACTTGTGACCTCCTCCCTGCACTGATCCTCTTCCGGGTGCAGGGAGGAGGAGAGCCCGGCGCAGCAGCGCCGGGTGTGGGAGGGAGGGGAGAGCCGCCGGGAACTGCTGTGACCCGGCGACTCTCACCGCAAAGAACAGCTCTTAAAGCAAGAGCTGTCCTTTGCTATAATTATCGCATATATTTATTTTGTCATAAAATAACATAAATATATAATCGTTAAAAATATAACTATATATCGGGAATAATAACTGTATATAGTGGGCATAATACTATGTATAATCATGTACTATATAATAATGAATGTAATTGTTAAAAATATAACTGTATATAACGGGAATAATAACTGTATATAGCGGGCATAATACTATGTATAATCATGTACTGTATAATAATGAATGTAATTGTTAAAAATATAACTGTATATAACGGAAATAATAACTGTATATAGCGGGCATAATAACTGTATATAATGGGCATAACACTGTGTATAATCATGTATTGTATTATCATGACATTTTGGGGGATTGCTTGGTAAAAATGTTTCAGGATTTACTGTGAGGTCAAATCGTGACCTGGTCGAGTGCTGGAGGTGATAGAGTCGCGAGTCACTTGTATAGGTGTAAAAGAGATTTTGATTTGGGACTCCGCGGATCCAAGAAGAAGAAGGGGGATGAGCAAATCAGTACTGTGGCAGGAAGTGACTGCTTGATGACATCCAGGAGTAGCACTTACCTGCCCGAAGAAGAATCATGCTGTGAGGTCTGCCAGCGTCGCTGGATCGTTGGATGCGTAATATGCACTGTTTCTCATTTTTTGAAAGCCTCAAGGGGAGATTGTCTAAGGTAAAAACCCCGTTATCTGGGTTTTTACCGCATTTTGGGATGCTCTAAGCATCCCCCGCTGGGTTACCGCGGCGGGTGGCATCGCCTGAAAAATCTGGCGATGCCCCATAGAAGCCAATGGGCTTCTAACGTGAACCCACTGCCGCCCCAAACAGACCCCCGCCGCCCAGCACGGACCCCCGCCGCCCCGCATTGCCCCCTCACCTGTGCCCGGGCAGCACAGAGCTGTGCTGCCTGGACTTGTGACCTCCTCCCTGCACTGATCCTCTTCCGGGTGCAGGGAGGAGGAGAGCCCGGCGCAGCAGCGCCGCGTGTGGGAGGGAGGGGAGAGCCGCCGGGAACTGCTGTGACCCGGCGACTCTCACCGCAAAGGACAGCTCTTAAAGCAAGAGCTGTCCTTTGCTATAATTATCGCATATATTTATTTTGTCATAAAATAACATGAATGTAATCGTTAAAAATATAACTATATATCGGGAATAATAACTGTATATAGCGGGCATAATACTATGTATAATCATGTACTATATAATAATGAATGTAATTGTTAAAAATATAACTGTATATAACGGGGATAATAACTGTATATAGCGGGCATAATACTATGTATAATCATGTACTGTATAATAATGAATGTAATTGTTAAAAATATAACTGTATATAACGGAAATAATAACTGTATATAGCGGGCATAATAACTGTATATAATGGGCATAACACTGTGTATAATCATGTATTGTATTATCATGACATTTTGGGGGATTGCTTGGTAAAAATGTTTCAGGATTTACTGTGAGGTCAAATCGTGACCTGGTCGAGTGCTGGAGGTGATAGAGTCGCGAGTCACTTGTATAGGTGTAAAAGAGATTTTGATTTGGGACTCCGCGGATCCAAGAAGAAGAAGGGGGATGAGCAAATCAGTACTGTGGCAGGAAGTGACTGCTTGATGACATCCAGGAGTAGCACTTACCTGCCCGAAGAAGAATCATGCTGTGAGGTCTGCCAGCGTCGCTGGATCGTTGGATGCGTAATATGCACTGTTTCTCATTTTTTGAAAGCCTCAGGGGGAGATTGTCTAAGGTAAAAACCCCGTTATCTGGGTTTTTACCGCATTTTGGGATGCTCTAAGCATCCCCCGCTGGGTTACCGCGGCGGGTGGCATCGCCTGAAAAATCTGGCGATGCCCCATAGAAGCCAATGGGCTTCTAACGCGAACCCACTGCCGCCCCGCACGGACCCCCGCCGCCCAGCACGGACCCCCGCCGCCCCGCATTGCCCCCTCACCTGTGTCCGGGCAGCACAGAGCTGTGCTGCCTGGACTTGTGGCCTCCTCCCTGCACTGATCCTCTTCCGGGTGCAGGGAGGAGGAGAGCCCGGCGCAGCAGCGCCGGGTGTGGGAGGGAGGGGAGAGCCGCCGGGAACTGCTGTGACCCGGCGACTCTCACCGCAAAGGACAGCTCTTAAAGCAAGAGCTGTCCTTTGCTATAATTATCGCATATATTTATTTTGTCATAAAATAACATGAATATAATCGTTAAAAATATAACTATATATCGGGAATAATAACTGTATATAGCGGGCATAATACTATGTATAATCATGTACTATATAATAATGAATGTAATTGTTAAAAATATAACTGTATATAACGGGAATAATAACTGTATATAGCGGGCATAATACTATGTATAATCATGTACTGTATAATAATGAATGTAATTGTTAAAAATATAACTGTATATAACGGAAATAATAACTGTATATAGCGGGCATAATAACTGTATATAATGGGCATAACACTGTGTATAATCATGTATTGTATTATCATGACATTTTGGGGGATTGCTTAGTAAAAATGTTTCAGGATTTACTGTGAGGTCAAATCGTGACCTGGTCGAGTGCTGGAGGTGATAGAGTCGCGAGTCACTTGTATAGGTGTAAAAGAGATTTTGATTTGGGACTCCGCGGATCCAAGAAGAAGAAGGGGGATGAGCAAATCAGTACTGTGGCAGGAAGTGACTGCTTGATGACATCCAGGAGTAGCACTTACCTGCCCGAAGAAGAATCATGCTGTGAGGTCTGCCAGCTTCGCTGGATCGTTGGATGCGTAATATGCACTGTTTCTCATTTTTTGAAAGCCTCAGGGGGAGATTGTCTAAGGTAAAAACCCCGTTATCTGGGTTTTTACCGCATTTTGGGATGCTCTAAGCATCCCCCGCTGGGTTACCGCGGCGGGTGGCATCGCCTAAAAAATCTGGCGATGCCCCATAGAAGCCAATGGGCTTCTAACGTGAACCCACTGCCGCCCCGCACAGACCCCCGCCGCCCAGCACGGACCCCCGCCGCCCCGCATTGCCCCCTCACCTGTCTCCGGGCAGCACAGAGCTGTGCTGCCTGGACTTGTGACCTCCTCCCTGCACTGATCCTCTTCCGGGTGCAGGGAGGAGGAGAGCCCGGCGCAGCAGCGCCGCGTGTGGGAGGGAGGGGAGAGCCGCCGGGAACTGCTGTGACCCGGCGACTCTCACCGCAAAGGACAGCTCTTAAAGCAAGAGCTGTCCTTTGCTATAATTATCGCATATATTTATTTTGTCATAAAATAACATGAATGTAATCGTTAAAAATATAACTATATATCGGGAATAATAACTGTATATAGCGGGCATAATACTATGTATAATCATGTACTATATAATAATGAATGTAATTGTTAAAAATATAACTGTATATAACGGGAATAATAACTGTATATAGCGGGCATAATACTATGTATAATCATGTACTGTATAATAATGAATGTAATTGTTAAAAATATAACTGTATACAACGGAAATAATAACTGTATATAGCGGGCATAATAACTGTATATAATGGGCATAACACTGTGTATAATCATGACATTTTGGGGGATTGCTTGGTAAAAATGTTTCAGGATTTACTGTGAGGTAAAATCGTGACCTGGTCGAGTGCTGGAGGTGATAGAGTCGCGAGTCACTTGTATAGGTGTAAAAGAGATTTTGATTTGGGACTCCGCGGATCCAAGAAGAAGAAGGGGGATGAGCAAATCAGTACTGTGGCAGGAAGTGACTGCTTGATGACATCCAGGAGTAGCACTTACCTGCCCGAAGAAGAATCATGCTGTGAGGTCTGCCAGCGTCGCTGGATCGTTGGATGCGTAATATGCACTGTTTCTCATTTTTTGAAAGCCTCAGGGGGAGATTGTCTAAGGTAAAAACCCCGTTATCTGGGTTTTTACCGCATTTTGGGATGCTCTAAGCATCCCCCGCTGGGTTACCGCGGCGGGTGGCATCGCCTGAAAAATCTGGCGATGCCCCATAGAAGCCAATGGGCTTCTAACGTGAACCCACTGCCGCCCCGCACAGACCCCCGCCGCCCAGCACGGACCCCCGCCGCCCCGCATTGCCCCCTCACCTGTCTCCGGGCAGCACAGAGCTGTGCTGCCTGGACTTGTGACCTCCTCCCTGCACTGATCCTCTTCCGGGTGCAGGGAGGAGGAGAGCCCGGCGCAGCAGCGCCGCGTGTGGGAGGGAGGGGAGAGCCGCCGGGAACTGCTGTGACCCTGCGACTCTCACCGCAAAGGACAGCTCTTAAAGCAAGAGCTGTCCTTTGCTATAATTATCGCATATATTTATTTTGTCATAAAATAACATGAATGTAATCGTTAAAAATATAACTATATATCGGGAATAATAACTGTATATAGCGGGCATAATACTATGTATAATCATGTACTATATAATAGAACAACGCAGTGTCTGATAGACATGGAGTGAATTAAACATACCAGGTGGGTGTGGGCGTAGGAATAGCATGTGACACGGAGCAGCCAATGGGTAGTTGGGCAGGGATCTGTTAGCTAGGAATATAGGGACAGGAAAAGGAGGAGTCAGCCTCTTTTTCCTGAGAAAGTTCTGGTGAGTACACGTACCTGTGACTTGTCCAGGCTTTTTGTGGTAAAAGTAGGTTTACTGTTGGTTCATAGCTGCATCCTCTGCTAGTGACCATGTCCAGAGCCCTGCGTGCCCCCTCCTGTCGCCCTAGGCGCTCCGCTGGGATGCCGGCTAGATATGCGGCTGAAAGCGGAGTAGGCCGCGGCGCGGCTGTGCGGGTGTCCCGCGACGCTAGTGTCCTTGCCGGCGGCGGGGACCAGGCAGGGGTGAGTGCTGCAGCCACGGAGCCTGAAGTGAGGGCTGTGGCGGCAGCGCAAGCCTCTCGTCTCCCGGCCGCGAGGCGTGGGGCGGTGACGTCACGCGGGCGCCGGGCAGCTGTGCGCGCTCGTTGTAGGGACGGGAGCGGCGGAGGTATGCCGTCTCCCACGGTGGTGAGAAGGGGAGGCAGACGAGCGACGTCTGCCTCCACACCTGAAGTGGCTGTGCCGCGTGCTGCTGCTGCAGCGCGGTCACAGCGCTCAGTTGGAGGCGTACGTGCCTCGCAGAGCAGGCAGAGGCGGGGGAGTGGCCTACAAGCGGGGAGCAGCAGAGCTGCAGGCTATGAGGAAGATTACGGGGGGCTTGATTGCGCTGCAGCCCAGGGGACATCTTTTGAGTGGGCAGCGGAAGGAGACTGGGGTGCACCCAGGGGGGCGGGGCAAGGCAGGCAGCGGGGTGGTAGTGCTGGCAGAAGGGTAGGCCGCCGTGGGGCAGTTCCTGGCTCAAGAGGCACAGGCAGGCCGGGGGCCACTCCAGTCGGTTTCAATCCAGCCCTACTGTCTGCTGCCCTGTCCTCCATGGCGGGTGCTTTAGCCCCCCTGGTTGAGAACGCTTCTTATGACGAAGGGGAAGTTGCACAGGGGTTGGTTGAGGAGGAGATACCTGGGTGCTCTGCTTTTGTCCGGGCCTTTAGGGCCCCTCAGGACAGGGGTTATATTACTACAAGGAGGGCTCCCAGGGGAGCAATGGTTGCCGATCAGAACCAAGGAGGCTTACGGAGAAGTGGGCGGCATGGGCGGCCCTCAGGGCCTTCTGAAGTTGTACTTGCAGGTGACCCTAACGTGGAGGATTTTGAAGAGGAGGAGCCGGTGATCCTTCCTGACGACGAGGAGGAAGACGACACTGACGATGACACCTGGGCAGCTCAGCCGGATTCGTCAGGTGAGGCCTCTGGGGGCGAAGATGGGTCCGATTCCTCCTCGGTGGGGACTCATTCAACCCGTTGTTCATCTTCATCCTCTTCTTCCTCTGCGGGGCGTTCTGATGCAGATAGCGTAGTTAAGGCACGCAAGCGTGCGGCAAAATATGCAAAGAAGGAGGCGGGGCGCATGGCTCAGAGCAGAAAGCGTAGAAAGGTGGCTGCACTTTCCAAAAGGGAGAGAAAGAGGCGCAACCTGCCAGGGGTAGTGCATTGCGACTACACAAAAGTGCTACGAGGTCTAAGAGAAAGTTGCAGGAAGAAAATAGAGAAAGGGGACTTTGTGGACCTTTTTAGTTTAACGGATGACTCTAAAAAGGCTTACAAGGCAGCGAAAGCAAAAGGGGGCATAGGGTCTGATGCTTTTAGATCATATGATAACTGGCTGTCTGGTTTCTGTGTGTTCGCGGCCTGTTATCTAGAGGACAGGCCCGACGAGCACATGAACATAATACGTTACATACATATGGTTCATGATATGTATGTAAGGTATGGAGGCATAGCGTGGAGAAAGTATGACGAGCAATTCAGAGGTAAACAGGATTGTTTACATATCATGGATTTCGGCTGCAAGGACGTCGAGGTATGGATGGAGGTAGCTAGGACTCAACTGGACCCAGTCGAGGGCGCTAGGCCTCCCCAAGCAGCGGGCCCCGTTCCTTATACCCCTCAACGGCCATTGGCGGATAGCGGTAGCGCCAAGCGTTTTGCGCCAGGGGGTAAGTCATTCGCCCCTGGTTCTGCGAAGGGTAAATGTTATGCTTATAACAATTCATCCTGTCAATTGGGACAACGGTGCCGCTTTAAGCACATATGTATACACTGTTCGGGTAACCACCTAGCGGTGAGCTGCTTTCGCGGTACCCGCTCCTCCAGAGGGGGAGGAGCGGGCACGTCCACAACTCAGAAACCCTCCAATGTTGGCCCCTCTCGTTAGGGCCCATACTCCGGTTCGCGTTGAAGCCATGGCATCATGGCTTAGACGGTACCTGGATCAGTTAGTTGCACAGTTCTTGATTGAAGGTTTTAGAGATGGTTTTCAGTTGCCAATAAAAGGTGAAGTTAAAGGGGGTTCTTTTAGGAATTTACAATCCGCTCGCTCTCTCCCAGCTGTGTTGCGGGAGAAGGTGGACAAGGAGGTGCACCTGGGACGCATGGCGGGGCCTTTCTCGGTTCCTCCCATGGCGAACTTGATCATTTCGCCCGTGGGAGTTGTTCCAAAAAAGGACCCAGGAAAGTACAGGTTGATTCAACACTTGTCTTTTCCCTCGGGAGGGTCGGTCAACGACGCAATACCTGAACAGTACTGCTCGGTGACCTACCAGTCCTTTGATGACGCCTTGGCGATGGTCCGATCGTTTGGGCCAGGGGCCCTTATGGCGAAAATCGACGTGGAGTCTGCCTTCCGGCTCCTCCCTTTGCATCCCGATGCTTTTAGGTTCATGGGCTTCCGCATAGGAGAGGAATATTTCATTGATAAATGTTTGCCAATGGGGTGTTCGGTATCCTGTGCCTTTTTTGAGAGGTTCAGCACCTTTCTGCATTGGTGTGTTGAGGAGGAGGCCGGGGGGGTGGGGGGTGTCGCACACTACTTGGACGATTTCCTGTGTGTGGGCCCCCCGGACTCGGATCAATGCGCGTTCCTGTTGTCCACGGTTCGTTCTCTTTTTCAAACTTTTGGTGTTCCAATTGCTGAGGAAAAAACGGAGGGCCCAATTACATGTTTGCCTTTTTTAGGAATACAAATAGACACAGTTCAGGGTCATTGCTGTCTTCCTCAGGACAAGGTGCGCAAGCTTAAGGAAGCAGTTTCAATTTGCGGGGGATCACGCAAGATTACCCTCAGGCAGGCCCAGTCGGTTCTGGGTCAGCTGAACTTCGCCTGTAGGGTAATACCTACGGGTAGACTTTTTTGTCGCAGGCTCGAAAGGGCCACCGCCGGGGTCGCCAAACCGCATCATTTGATATGGTTATCCACTGAGATACGACGTGATTTCTCAATATGGTCGACCTTTTTGGAAGACTTTAACGGAATAAGGATATGGATGGCACCGGCGGTGGATAATTCTAGCCTGCAACTGTTTACTGATGCTTCTGGCGCATGTGGTTTTGGCTGTTTCCTGTCAGGTAGCTGGTGTTCGCAAGCGTGGCCGGAAGCGTGGGTGCGGGAGGGTCTCACCAGAGACATGCTTCTGTTGGAGTTATTCCCGATCATGGTTGCCATGGAAATATGGGGGCCCCGACTGTCTAACAGAGGCGTGCTTTTCTGGTGCGACAATCTTAGCACCGTTCACGCAATAAACAACCAAAGGGCAAAATCCTTGCTAGTTTTGCGTGTTCTGGCACAACTCACTTTGCAGTGCCTGTGCTTCAATATTTTGTTCAAGGCTCAGCACGTCCCTGGGGTCCAGAACGAGATAGCGGATGCTCTCTCACGCTTTCAATGGGGGCGATTTAGGCAGTTGGCACCGGGGGCTGACGATGTTGGCATTCTGTGCCCTTCTTATGTTTGGCAGATCATCAGGCCGGACTGGAGGGCCTAGCCGAAATGTCGGTGGCTCCTGCCACTCTTAGGACCTACCGGCAGGCTTGGGAGGAATGGGAATTCTTTGCTGGAGGGTCTGATCAGCCAGGTAGGAGGAGGCAACAAATTTTGCTGTCCTTTCTTTGGCATTTATACATCACAGGCAGATCAAGGGCCGTGGCTGCACGTTATCTGGCAGGCATAGCCTTTTTCGCGCAGCTTAAGGGGTTCCCGGACTTCACAAAGGGCTTCCTCATAAAGAAAGTTTTAAAGGGGTGGTCGCGAGCATGCCCACCTCCCCCCGACCACCGTCGTCCCATTGACGCATCACTTTTAGTTGCTTTAGTTAGCGCTGTTGTTAAAATTGCAAACTCCGCATATGAAACACTGTTGTTTCGCTTAGCTTTCTCTGTGGCGTTTCATGGGGCACTTAGGATTCTTGAATTAGTTTCTCCCTCTAAACTTAGGAATGCAAACTTGTTAAACTCAGACTTACACATGGCAGATGGGGTACTATGGTGTAGAATTAGGCGATCAAAGACAGATCCTGCTGCTAAGGGAACATGGGTGTCCATGGGGCCGGTGGTGCCCGTTGACGTTTGTCCCGTAGAGCTGGCAAAGCAGTATATGCAGGTGCGGCCCGAGATTGACGGGTCATGGCTGATACATTACGATAGCTCGCCACTAACTAGATATCAGTTCGCATGGATGTTGCGCAAATGCTTGGCGGAGGTGGGCCTTTCCCCTAAGGAATTTGGAACACACTCCTTCCGCATAGGCGCAGCAACAACAGCGGCGAGCGCGGGGTGGACTACACACAATATCAAGAAACTAGGTAGATGGCGCTCTGCAAGTTACAAGACATATATTCGCCCGCACCTTCTGCCCTGATCTACTGTGTGTGATTGCATTTCGTGGTTTGATTGTGCTCCTGTGTTTACCCTTCCCTACATAGTCCTACTCGGGGATTAGCTACGCTCTGTTGTTGGGCCAGCGTCCGGAGTTTTCTCGCTTTTTTGCCTGACCTGACGGACTGAATCTGGCACAATCAATTCGGCTAATTCGGTTTTCAATTAAGAGTCCCTCAGCAGGTTCAGACGTTTTTTCTCCGGCCGAGTAAACCCCTGTTTTCCTTTATCCCAACCATCCCATACCCTACCTTTGTTTGTCTCCTTCCTTTCGTGTCTGGAGTGGCTTCAATTAGTATTGAAGCAGTTCTACTGCACCAAATTTGTGCTTCACAGACAGAATTTTTCTTTTTGGCAGATCCTCATATTATGTGCATTACCTGTCCCTCTAAATAAAATATTCTAACTCATCTCTACGCATTTCTATCCCATTATAGGTGTGGTCTACGATAGATGCAGGGTATGGGTTGTGGGTCACTCTTTCGTGCACTGGGTGTCTAGGTTAGTGGCTGACGGGGACGGGCCCGTATTTGCCATTTCCGACACGGTGAGGTGGATCGGTGTGAGAGGAATGTCCTGGCGTGAGCTAAGGGCTTTACTCTTGGTAAAGGTGCTGAAGTACGGGTTGCCCGAGGTCTTGGTACTTCACTTGGGGGGCAATGATCTTGGGAAAATGTCCCAGTTGGAGCTCAGGGCCATGATTTTGAAAGATCTGACCGCCATTAAGGCCGTGAGGCCTTCCTGTACCCTAGTATGGTCTTGTGTAATTCCTCGTCTGTGTTGGAGAGGTGCGAGGAACTGTCGTGCAGTGGACGAGGCCAGGAAAAAGCTGAACTCAGCTGTGGCTCGTTGGGTGATGGGTAATGGAGGTGCGGTGGTCACCCACGAAAGGTTTAGATTTGGGTTTAGTCATCTTTATAGACCAGATGGCGTTCACTTAGTGAGGGACGGATTAGTTATGTTCGTTGAGGATCTGCTGTCCATTGTAGAGTTGGTGCTTTAGATGTGGTGGCGGGGCGTGGTCTCCGGGATCGGAGGCCTCGCTTTGGCGGGAAAGAACGGCAAGTTGATAGATTTCAAGTCTTCAGTTAGTATGTTTGCTGCGTATCCGGTTTGTTTCGGTGCACTCGCCTCTCATTGGCTTAGGCCTTCGCTGTAGCACCCGACCGGGGTCAGCGAACCCACCCGGCTGGGTGGGCAGTCAATGCTGTAGGTGGAGTGGATACCGCTTGTTAAGTTAGGTCGGATTACGTATGATAGTTTGGGGTGGGGTTTAGTTCAAATAGCCGTTCTTTCTAGGCCACCAATAAAATCTCAAAATAAAATAAAATAAAATAAAAATTAGCTTAAAATTATTTTCAATAAATTCAGCTAACAAATTTCTGCCAAACTATGTCTCCGTGTCTTTATTTCTGAAGTAGTTGTATAAGTTATATTATATTGTCTGAATGCTAAAGGTCACACGCACTCACCGATAGGATGTTTAGAACAACGCAGTGTCTGATAGACATGGAGTGAATTAAACATACCAGGTGGGTGTGGGCGTAGGAATAGCATGTGACACGGAGCAGCCAATGGGTAGTTGGGCAGGGATCTGTTAGCTAGGAATATAGGGACAGGAAAAGGAGGAGTCAGCCTCTTTTTCCTGAGAAAGTTCTCCCACCCTCCCTTCCCCTTTCGTTATATGGGTAAATTTTTTGGGTGTTTAATCGCGTTAGCTGAATGGCGGGAAAGAACGGCAAGTTGATAGATTTCAAGTCTTCAGTTAGTATGTTTGCTGCGTATCCGGTTTGTTTCGGTGCACTCGCCTCTCATTGGCTTAGGCCTTCGCTGTGGCACCCGACCGGGGTCAGCGAACCCACCCGGCTGGGTGGGCAGTCAATGCTGTAGGTGGAGTGGATACCGCTTGTTAAGTTAGGTCGGATTACGTATGATAGTTTGGGGTGGGGTTTAGTTCTAATAGACGTTCTTTCTAGGCCACCAATAAAATCTCAAAATAAAATAAAATAAAATAAAAATTAGCTTAAAATTATTTTCAATAAATCCAGCTAACAAATTTCTGCCAAACTATGTCTCCGTGTCTATGTCTCTGCGTGTGTATTTCTGAAGTAGTTGTATAAGTTATATTATATTGTCTGAATGCTAAAGGTCACACGCACTCACCGATAGGATGTTTAATGAATGTAATTGTTAAAAATATAACTGTATATAACGGGAATAATAACTGTATATAGCGGGCATAATACTATGTATAATCATGTACTGTATAATAATGAATGTAATTGTTAAAAATATAACTGTATATAACGGAAATAATAACTGTATATAGCGGGCATAATAACTGTATATAATGGCCATAACACTGTGTATAATCATGTATTGTATTATCATGACATTTTGGGGGATTGCTTGGTAAAAATGTTTCAGGATTTACTGTGAGGTCAAATCGTGACCTGGTCGAGTGCTGGAGGTGATAGAGTCGCGAGTCACTTGTATAGGTGTAAAAGAGATTTTGATTTGGGACTCCGCGGATCCAAGAAGAAGAAGGGGGATGAGCAAATCAGTACTGTGGCAGGAAGTGACTGCTTGATGACATCCAGGAGTAGCACTTACCTGCCCGAAGAAGAATCATGCTGTGAGGTCTGCCAGCGTCGCTGGATCGTTGGATGCGAAATATGCACTGTTTCTCATTTTTTGAAAGCCTCAGGGGGAGATTGTCTAAGGTAAAAACCCCGTTATCTGGGTTTTTACCGCATTTTGGGATGCTCTAAGCATCCCCCGCTGGGTTACCGCGGCGGGTGGCATCGCCTAAAAAATCTGGCGATGCCCCATAGAAGCCAATGGGCTTCTAACGCGAACCCACTGCCGCCCCGCACAGACCCCCGCCGCCCAGCACGGACCCCCGCCGCCCCGCATTGCCCCCTCACCTGTGTCCGGGCAGCACAGAGCTGTGCTGCCTGGACTTGTGACCTCCTCCCTGCACTGATCCTCTTCCGGGTGCAGGGAGGAGGAGAGCCCGGCGCAGCAGCGCCGCGTGTGGGAGGGAGGGGAGAGCCGCCGGGAACTGCTGTGACCCGGCGACTCTCACCGCAAAGGACAGCTCTTAAAGCAAGAGCTGTCCTTTGCTATAATTATCGCATATATTTATTTTGTCATAAAATAACATGAATGTAATCGTTAAAAATATAACTATATATCGGGAATAATAACTGTATATAGCGGGCATAATACTATGTATAATCATGTACTATATAATAATGAATGTAATTGTTAAAAATATAACTGTATATAACGGGAATAATAACTGTATATAGCGGGCATAATACTATGTATAATCATGTACTGTATAATAATGAATGTAATTGTTAAAAATATAACTGTATATAACGGAAATAATAACTGTATATAGCGGGCATAATAACTGTATATAATGGGCATAACACTGTGTATAATCATGTATTGTATTATCATGACATTTTGGGGGATTGCTTGGTAAAAATGTTTCAGGATTTACTGTGAGGTCAAATCGTGACCTGGTCGAGTGCTGGAGGTGATAGAGTCGCGAGTCACTTGTATAGGTGTAAAAGAGATTTTGATTTGGGACTCCGCGGATCCAAGAAGAAGAAGGGGGATGAGCAAATCAGTACTGTGGCAGGAAGTGACTGCTTGATGACATCCAGGAGTAGCACTTACCTGCCCGAAGAAGAATCATGCTGTGAGGTCTGCCAGCGTCGCTGGTTCGTTGGATGCGTAATATGCACTGTTTCTCATTTTTTGAAAGCCTCAAGGGGAGATTGTCTAAGGTAAAAACCCCGTTATCTGGGTTTTTACCGCATTTTGGGATGCTCTAAGCATCCCCCGCTGGGTTACCGCAGCGGGTGGCATCGCCTGAAAAATCTGGCGATGCCCCATAGAAGCCAATGGGCTTCTAACGCGAACCCACTGCCGCCCCGCACGGACCCCCGCCGCCCAGCACGGACCCCCGCCGCCCCGCATTGCCCCCTCACCTGTGTCCGAGCAGCACAGAGCTGTGCTGCCTGGACTTGTAACCTCCTCCCTGCACTGATCCTTTTCCGGGTGCAGGGAGGAGGAGAGCCCGGCGCAGCAGCTCCGGGTGTGGGAGGGAGGGGAGAGCCGCCGGGAACTGCTGTGACCCGGCGACTCTCATCGCAAAGGACAGCTCTTAAAGCAAGAGCTGTCCTTTGCTATAATTATCGCATATATTTGTTTTGTCATAAAATAACATGAATGTAATCGTTAAAAATATAACTATATATCGGGAATAATAACTGTATATAGCGGGCATAATACTATGTATAATCATGTACTATATAATAATGAATGTAATTGTTAAAAATATAACTGTATATAACGGGAATAATAACTGTATATAGCGGGCATAATACTATGTATAATCATGTACTGTATAATAATGAATGTAATTGTTAAAAATATAACTGTATATAACGGAAATAATAACTGTATATAGCGGGCATAATAACTGTATATAATGGGCATAACACTGTGTATAATCATGTATTGTATTATCATGACATTTTGGGGGATTGCTTGGTAAAAATGTTTCAGGATTTACTGTGAGGTCAAATCGTGACCTGGTCGAGTGCTGGAGGTGATAGAGTCGCGAGTCACTTGTATAGGTGTAAAAGAGATTTTGATTTGGGACTCCGCGGATCCAAGAAGAAGAAGGGGGATGAGCAAATCAGTACTGTGGCAGGAAGTGACTGCTTGATGACATCCAGGAGTAGCACTTACCTGCCCGAAGAAGTATCATGCTGTGAGGTCTGCCAGCGTCGCTGGATCGTTGGATGCGTAATATGCACTGTTTCTCATTTTTTGAAAGCCTCAGGGGGAGATTGTCTAAGGTAAAAACCCCGTTATCTGGGTTTTTACCGCATTTTGGGATGCTCTAAGCATCCCCCGCTGGGTTACCGCGGCGGGTGGCATCGCCTAAAAAATCTGGCGATGCCCCATAGAAGCCAATGGGCTTCTAACGCGAACCCACTGCCGCCCCGCACAGACCCCCGCCGCCCAGCACGGACCCCCGCCGCCCCGCATTGCCCCCTCACCTATGTCCGGGCAGCACAGAGCTGTGCTGCCTGGACTTGTAAGCTCCTCCCTGCACTGATCCTCTTCCGGGTGCAGGGTGGAGGAGAGCCCGGCGCAGCAGCGCCGGGTGTGGGAGGGAGGGGAGAGCCGCCGGGAACTGCTGTGACCCGGCGACTCTCACCGCAAAGGACAGCTCTTAAAGCAAGAGCTGTCCTTTGCTATAATTATCGCATATATTTATTTTGTCATAAAATAACATGAATGTAATCGTTAAAAATATAACTATATATCGGGAATAATAACTGTATATAGCGGGCATAATACTATGTATAATCATGTACTATATAATAATGAATGTAATTGTTAAAAATATAACTGTATATAACGGGAATAATAACTGTATATAGCGGGCATAATACTATGTATAATCATGTACTGTATAATAATGAATGTAATTGTTAAAAATATAACTGTATATAACGGAAATAATAACTGTATATAGCGGGCATAATAACTGTATATAATGGGCATAACACTGTGTATAATCATGTATTGTATTATCATGACATTTTGGGGGATTGCTTGGTAAAAATGTTTCAGGATTTACTGTGAGGTCAAATCGTGACCTGGTCGAGTGCTGGAGGTGATAGAGTCGCGAGTCACTTGTATAGGTGTAAAAGAGATTTTGATTTGGGACTCCGCGGATCCAAGAAGAAGAAGGGGGATGAGCAAATCAGTACTGTGGCAGGAAGTGACTGCTTGATGACATCCAGGAGTAGCACTTACCTGCCCGAAGAAGAATCATGCTGTGAGGTCTGCCAGCGTCGCTGGATCGTTGGATGCGTAATATGCACTGTTTCTCATTTTTTGAAAGCCTCAAGGGAAGATTGTCTAAGGTAAAAACCCCGTTATCTGGGTTTTTACCGCATTTTGGGATGCTCTAAGCATCCCCCGCTGGGTTACCGCAGCGGGTGGCATCGCCTGAAAAATCTGGCGATGCCCCATAGAAGCCAATGGGCTTCTAACGCGAACCCACTGCCGCCCCGCACGGACCCCCGCCGCCCAGCACGGACCCCCGCCGCCCCGCATTGCCCCCTCACCTGTGTCCGGGCAGCACAGAGCTGTGCTGCCTGGACTTGTAACCTCCTCCCTGCACTGATCCTCTTCCGGGTGCAGGGAGGAGGAGAGCCCGACGCAGCAGCGCCGGGTGTGGGAGGGAGGGGAGAGCCGCCGGGAACTGCTGTGACCCGGCGACTCTCACCGCAAAGGACAGCTCTTAAAGCAAGAGCTGTCTTTTGCTATAATTATCGCATATATTTGTTTTGTCATAAAATAACATGAATGTAATCGTTAAAAATATAACTATATATCGGGAATAATAACTGTATATAGCGGGCATAATACTATGTATAATCATGTACTATATAATAATGAATGTAATTGTTAAAAATATAACTGTATATAACGGGAATAATAACTGTATATAGCGGGCATAATACTATGTATAATCATATACTGTATAATAATGAATGTAATTGTTAAAAATATAACTGTATATAACGGAAATAATAACTGTATATAGCGGGCATAATAACTGTATATAATGGGCATAACACTGTGTATAATCATGTATTGTATTATCATGACATTTTGGGGGATTGCTTGGTAAAAATGTTTCAGGATTTACTGTGAGGTCAAATCGTGACCTGGTCGAGTGCTGGAGGTGATAGAGTCGCGAGTCACTTGTATAGGTGTAAAAGAGATTTTGATTTGGGACTCCGCGGATCCAAGAAGAAGAAGGGGGATGAGCAAATCAGTACTGAGGCAGGAAGTGACTGCTTGATGACATCCAGGAGTAGCACTTACCTGCCCGAAGAAGAATCATGCTGTGAGGTCTGCCAGCGTCGCTGGATCGTTGGATGCGTAATATGCACTGTTTCTCATTTTTTGAAAGCCTCAGGGGGAGATTGTCTAAGGTAAAAACCCCGTTATCTGGGTTTTTACCGCATTTTGGGATGCTCTAAGCATCCCCCGCTGGGTTACCGCGGCGGGTGGCATCGCCTAAAAAATCTGGCGATGCCCCATAGAAGCCAATGGGCTTCTAACGCGAACCCACTGCCGCCCCGCACAGACCCCCGCCGCCCAGCACGGACCCCCGCCGCCCCGCATTGCCCCCTCACCTGTGTCCGGGCAGCACAGAGCTGTGCTGCCTGGACTTGTAAGCTCCTCCCTGCACTGATCCTCTTCCGGGTGCAGGGAGGAGGAGAGCCCGGCGCAGCAGCGCCGGGTGTGGGAGGGAGGGGAGAGCCGCCGGGAACTGCTGTGACCCGGCGACTCTCACCGCAAAGGACAGCTCTTAAAGCAAGAGCTGTCCTTTGCTATAATTATCGCATATATTTATTTTGTCATAAAATAACATGAATGTAATCGTTAAAAATATAACTATATATCGGGAATAATAACTGTATATAGCGGGCATAATACTATGTATAATCATGTACTATATAATAATGAATGTAATTGTTAAAAATATAACTGTATATAACGGGAATAATAACTGTATATAGCGGGCATAATACTATGTATAATCATGTACTGTATAATAATGAATGTAATTGTTAAAAATATAACTGTATATAACGGAAATAATAACTGTATATAGAGGGCATAATAACTGTATATAATGGGCATAACACTGTGTATAATCATGTATTGTATTATCATGACATTTTGGGGGATTGCTTGGTAAAAATGTTTCAGGATTTACTGTGAGGTCAAATCGTGACCTGGTCGAGTGCTGGAGGTGATAAAGTCGCGAGTCACTTGTATAGGTGTAAAAGAGATTTTGATTTGGGACTCCGCGGATCCAAGAAGAAGAAGGGGGATGAGCAAATCAGTACTGTGGCAGGAAGTGACTGCTTGATGACATCCAGGAGTAGCACTTACCTGCCCGAAGAAGAATCATGCTGTGAGGTCTGCCAGCGTCGCTGGATCGTTGGATGCGTAATATGCACTGTTTCTCATTTTTTGAAAGCCTCAGGGGGAGATTGTCTAAGGTAAAAACCCCGTTATCTGGGTTTTTACCGCATTTTGGGATGCTCTAAGCATCCCCCGCTGGGTTACCGCAGCGGGTGGCATCGCCTGAAAAATCTGGCGATGCCCCATAGAAGCCAATGGGCTTCTAACGCGAACCCACTGCCGCCCCGCACGGACCCCCGCCGCCCAGCACGGACCCCCACCGCCCCGCATTGCCCCCTCACCTGTGTCCGGGCAGCACAGAGCTGTGCTGCCTGGACTTGTGACCTCCTCCCTGCACTGATCCTCTTCCGGGTGCAGGGAGGAGGAGAGCCCGGCGCAGCAGCGCCGGGTGTGGGAGGGAGGGGAGAGCCGCCGGGAACTGCTGTGACCCGGCGACTCTCACCGCAAAGGACAGCTCTTAAAGCAAGAGCTGTCCTTTGCTATAATTATCGCATATATTTATTTTGTCATAAAATAACGTGAATATAATCGTTAAAAATATAACTATATATCGGGAATAATAACTGTATATAGCGGGCATAATACTATGTATAATCATGTACTATATAATAATGAATGTAATTGTTAAAAATATAACTGTATATAACGGGAATAATAACTGTATATAGCGGGCATAATACTATGTATAATCATGTACTGTATAATAATGAATGTAATTGTTAAAAATATAACTGTATATAACGGAAATAATAACTGTATATAGCGGGCATAATAACTGTATATAATGGGCATAACACTGTGTATAATCATGTATTGTATTATCATGACATTTTGGGGGATTGCTTAGTAAAAATGTTTCAGGATTTACTGTGAGGTCAAATCGTGACCTGGTCGAGTGCTGGAGGTGATAGTCGCGAGTCACTTGTATAGGTGTAAAAGAGATTTTGATTTGGGACTCCGCGGATCCAAGAAGAAGAAGGGGGATGAGCAAATCAGTACTGTGGCAGGAAGTGACTGCTTGATGACATCCAGGAGTAGCACTTACCTGCCCGAAGAAGAATCATGCTGTGAGGTCTGCCAGCGTCGCTGGATCGTTGGATGCGTAATATGCACTGTTTCTCATTTTTTGAAAGCCTCAGGGGGAGATTGTCTAAGGTAAAAACCCCGTTATCTGGGTTTTTACCGCATTTTGGGATGCTCTAAGCATCCCCCGCTGGGTTACCGCGGCGGGTGGCATCGCCTGAAAAATCTGGCGATGCCCCATAGAAGCCAATGGGCTTCTAACGTGAACCCACTGCCGCCCCGCACAGACCCCCGCCGCCCAGCACGGACCCCCGCCGCCCCGCATTGCCCCCTCACCTGTCTCCGGGCAGCACAGAGCTGTGCTGCCTGGACTTGTGACCTCCTCCCTGCACTGATCCTCTTCCGGGTGCAGGGAGGAGGAGAGCCCGGCGCAGCAGCGCCGCGTGTGGGAGGGAGGGGAGAGCCGCCGGGAACTGCTGTGACCCGGCGACTCTCACCGCAAAGGACAGCTCTTAAAGCAAGAGCTGTCCTTTGCTATAATTATCGCATATATTTATTTTGTCATAAAATAACATGAATGTAATCGTTAAAAATATAACTATATATCGGGAATAATAACTGTATATAGCGGGCATAATACTATGTATAATCATGTACTATATAATAATGAATGTAATTGTTAAAAATATAACTGTATATAACGGGAATAATAACTGTATATAGCGGGCATAATACTATGTATAATCATGTACTGTATAATAATGAATGTAATTGTTAAAAATATAACTGTATACAACGGAAATAATAACTGTATATAGCGGGCATAATAACTGTATATAATGGGCATAACACTGTGTATAATCATGACATTTTGGGGGATTGCTTGGTAAAAATGTTTCAGGATTTACTGTGAGGTAAAATCGTGACCTGGTCGAGTGCTGGAGGTGATAGAGTCGCGAGTCACTTGTATAGGTGTAAAAGAGATTTTGATTTGGGACTCCGCGGATCCAAGAAGAAGAAGGGGGATGAGCAAATCAGTACTGTGGCAGGAAGTGACTGCTTGATGACATCCAGGAGTAGCACTTACCTGCCCGAAGAAGAATCATGCTGTGAGGTCTGCCAGCGTCGCTGGATCGTTGGATGCGTAATATGCACTGTTTCTCATTTTTTGAAAGCCTCAGGGGGAGATTGTCTAAGGTAAAAACCCCGTTATCTGGGTTTTTACCGCATTTTGGGATGCTCTAAGCATCCCCCGCTGGGTTACCGCGGCGGGTGGCATCGCCTGAAAAATCTGGCGATGCCCCATAGAAGCCAATGGGCTTCTAACGTGAACCCACTGCCGCCCCGCACAGACCCCCGCCGCCCAGCACGGACCCCCGCCGCCCCGCATTGCCCCCTCACCTGTCTCCGGGCAGCACAGAGCTGTGCTGCCTGGACTTGTGACCTCCTCCCTGCACTGATCCTCTTCCGGGTGCAGGGAGGAGGAGAGCCCGGGGCAGCAGCGCCGCGTGTGGGAGGGAGGGGAGAGCCGCCGGGAACTGCTGTGACCCGGCGACTCTCACCGCAAAGGACAGCTCTTAAAGCAAGAGCTGTCCTTTGCTATAATTATCGCATATATTTATTTTGTCATAAAATAACATGAATGTAATCGTTAAAAATATAACTATATATCGGGAATAATAACTGTATATAGCGGGCATAATACTATGTATAATCATGTACTATATAATAATGAATGTAATTGTTAAAAATATAACTGTATATAACGGGAATAATAACTGTATATAGCGGGCATAATACTATGTATAATCATGTACTGTATAATAATGAATGTAATTGTTAAAAATATAACTGTATATAACGGAAATAATAACTGTATATAGCGGGCATAATAACTGTATATAATGGGCATAACACTGTGTATAATCATGTATTGTATTATCATGACATTTTGGGGGATTGCTTGGTAAAAATGTTTCAGGATTTACTGTGAGGTCAAATCGTGACCTGGTCGAGTGCTGGAGGTGATAGAGTCGCGAGTCACTTGTATAGGTGTAAAAGAGATTTTGATTTGGGACTCCGCGGATCCAAGAAGAAGAAGGGGGATGAGCAAATCAGTACTGTGGCAGGAAGTGACTGCTTGATGACATCCAGGAGTAGCACTTACCTGCCCGAAGAAGAATCATGCTGTGAGGTCTGCCAGCGTCGCTGGATCGTTGGATGCGTAATATGCACTGTTTCTCATTTTTTGAAAGCCTCAGGGGGAGATTGTCTAAGGTAAAAACCCCGTTATCTGGGTTTTTACCGCATTTTGGGATGCTCTAAGCATCCCCCGCTGGGTTACCGCGGCGGGTGGCATCACCTGAAAAATCTGGCGATGCCCCATAGAAGCCAATGGGCTTCTAACGCAAACCCACTGCCGCCCCGCACAGACCCCCGCCGCCCAGCACGGACCCCCGCCGCCCCGCATTGCCCCCTCACCTGTGTCCGGGCAGCACAGAGCTGTGCTGCCTGGACTTGTGACCTCCTCCCTGCACTGATCCTCTTCCGGGTGCAGGGAGGAGGAGAGCCTGGCGCAGCAGCGCCGGGTGTGGGAGGGAGGGGAGAGCCGTCGGGAACTGCTGTGACCCGGCGACTCTCACCGCAAAGAACAGCTCTTAAAGCAAGAGCTGTCCTTTGCTATAATTATCGCATATATTTATTTTGTCATAAAATAACATAAATATATAATCGTTAAAAATATAACTATATATCGGGAATAATAACTGTATATAGTGGGCATAATACTATGTATAATCATGTACTATATAATAATGAATGTAATTGTTAAAAATATAACTGTATATAACGGGAATAATAACTGTATATAGCGGGCATAATACTATGTATAATCATGTACTGTATAATAATGAATGTAATTGTTAAAAATATAACTGTATATAACGGAAATAATAACTGTATATAGCGGGCATAATAACTGTATATAATGGGCATAACACTGTGTATAATCATGTATTGTATTATCATGACATTTTGGGGGATTGCTTGGTAAAAATGTTTCAGGATTTACTGTGAGGTCAAATCGTGACCTGGTCGAGTGCTGGAGGTGATAGAGTCGCGAGTCACTTGTATAGGTGTAAAAGAGATTTTGATTTGGGACTCCGCGGATCCAAGAAGAAGAAGGGGGATGAGCAAATCAGTACTGTGGCAGGAAGTGACTGCTTGATGACATCCAGGAGTAGCACTTACCTGCCCGAAGAAGAATCATGCTGTGAGGTCTGCCAGCGTCGCTGGATCGTTGGATGCGTAATATGCACTGTTTCTAATTTTTTGAAAGCCTCAGCGGGAGATTGTCTAAGGTAAAAACCCCGTTATCTGGGTTTTTACCGCATTTTGGGATGCTCTAAGCATCCCCCGCTGGGTTACCGCGGCGGGTGGCATCGCCTAAAAAATCTGGCGATGCCCCATAGAAGCCAATGGGCTTCTAACGCGAACCCACTGCCGCCCCGCACAGACCCCCGCCGCCCCGCATTGCCCCCTCACCTGTGTCCGGACAGCACAGAGCTGTGCTGCCTGGACTTGTGACCTCCTCCCTGCACTGATCCTCTTCCGGGTGCAGGGAGGAGGAGAGCCCGGCGCAGCAGCGCCGGGTGTGGGAGGGAGGGGAGAGCCGCCGGGAACTGCTGTGACCCGGCGACTCTCACCGCAAAGGACAGCTCTTAAAGCAAGAGCTGTCCTTTGCTATAATTATCGCATATATTTATTTTGTCATAAAATAACATGAATATAATCGTTAAAAATATAACTATATATCGGGAATAATAACTGTATATAGCGGGCATAATACTATGTATAATCATGTACTATATAATAATGAATGTAATTGTTAAAAATATAACTGTATATAACGGGAATAATAACTGTATATAGCGGGCATAATACTATGTATAATCATGTACTGTATAATAATGAATGTAATTGTTAAAAATATAACTGTATATAACGGAAATAATAACTGTATATAGCGGGCATAATAACTGTATATAATGGGCATAACACTGTGTATAATCATGTATTGTATTATCATGACATTTTGGGGGATTGCTTGGTAAAAATGTTTCAGGATTTACTGTGAGGTCAAATCGTGACCTGGTCGAGTGCTGGAGGTGATAGAGTCGCGAGTCACTTGTATAGGTGTAAAAGAGATTTTGATTTGGGACTCCGCGGATCCAAGAAGAAGAAGGGGGATGAGCAAATCAGTACTGTGGCAGGAAGTGACTGCTTGATGACATCCAGGAGTAGCACTTACCTGCCCGAAGAAGAATCATGCTGTGAGGTCTGCCAGCGTCGCTGGATCGTTGGATGCGTAATATGCACTGTTTCTCATTTTTTGAAAGCCTCAGGGGGAGATTGTCTAAGGTAAAAACCCCGTTATCTGGGTTTTTACCGCATTTTGGGATGCTCTAAGCATCCCCCGCTGGGTTACCGCGGCGGGTGGCATCGCCTAAAAAATCTGGCGATGCCCCATAGAAGCCAATGGGCTTCTAACGCGAACCCACTGCCGCCCCGCACAGACCCCCGCCGCCCCGCATTGCCCCCTCACCTGTGTCCGGACAGCACAGAGCTGTGCTGCCTGGACTTGTGACCTCCTCCCTGCACTGATCCTCTTCCGGGTGCAGGGAGGAGGAGAGCCCGGCGCAGCAGCGCCGGGTGTTGGAGGGAGGGGAGAGCCGCCGGGAACTGCTGTGACCCGGCGACTCTCACCGCAAAGGACAGCTCTTAAAGCAAGAGCTGTCCTTTGCTATAATTATCGCATATATTTATTTTGTCATAAAATAACATGAATATAATCGTTAAAAATATAACTATATATCGGGAATAATAACTGTATATAGCGGGCATAATACTATGTATAATCATGTACTATATAATAATGAATGTAATTGTTAAAAATATAACTGTATATAACGGGAATAATAACTGTATATAGCGGGCATAATACTATGTATAATCATGTACTGTATAATAATGAATGTAATTGTTAAAAATATAACTTTATATAACGGAAATAATAACTGTATATAGCGGGCATAATAACTGTATATAATGGGCATAACACTGTGTATAATTATGTATTGTATTATCATGACATTTTGGGGGATTGCTTGGTAAAAATGTTTCAGGATTTACTGTGAGGTCAAATCGTGACCTGGTCGAGTGCTGGAGGTGATAGTCGCGAGTCACTTGTATAGGTGTAAAAGAGATTTTGATTTGGGACTCCGCGGATCCAAGAAGAAGAAGGGGGATGAGCAAATCAGTACTGTGGCAGGAAGTGACTGCTTGATGACATCCAGGAGTAGCACTTACCTGCCCGAAGAAGAATCATGCTGTGAGGTCTGCCAGCGTCGCTGGATCGTTGGATGCGTAATATGCACTGTTTCTCATTTTTTGAAAGCCTCAGGGGGAGATTGTCTAAGGTAAAAACCCCGTTATCTGGGTTTTTACCGCATTTTGGGATGCTCTAAGCATCCCCCGCTGGGTTACCGCGGCGGGTGGCATCGCCTGAAAAATCTGGCGATGCCCCATAGAAGCCAATGGGCTTCTAACGTGAACCCACTGCCGCCCCAAACAGACCCCCGCCGCCCAGCACGGACCCCCGCCGCCCCGCATTGCCCCCTCACCTGTGTCCGGGCAGCACAGAGCTGTGCTGCCTGGACTTGTGACCTCCTCCCTGCACTGATCCTCTTCTGGGTGCAGGGAGGAGGAGAGCCCGGCGCAGCAGCGCCGCGTGTGGGAGGGAGGGGAGAGCCGCCGGGAACTGCTGTGACCCGGCGACTCTCACCGCAAAGGACAGCTCTTAAAGCAAGAGCTGTCCTTTGCTATAATTATCGCATATATTTATTTTGTCATAAAATAACATGAATGTAATCGTTAAAAATATAACTATATATCGGGAATAATAACTGTATATAGCGGGCATAATACTATGTATAATCATGTACTATATAATAATGAATGTAATTGTTAAAAATATAACTGTATATAACGGGAATAATAACTGTATATAGCGGGCATAATACTATGTATAATCATGTACTGTATAATAATGAATGTAATTGTTAAAAATATAACTGTATATAACGGAAATAATAACTGTATATAGCGGGCATAATAACTGTATATAATGGGCATAACACTGTGTATAATCATGTATTGTATTATCATGACATTTTGGGGGTTTGCTTGGTAAAAATGTTTCAGGATTTACTGTGAGGTCAAATCGTGACCTGGTCGAGTGCTGGAGGTGATAGAGTCGCGAGTCACTTGTATAGGTGTAAAAGAGATTTTGATTTGGGACTCCGCGGATCCAAGAAGAAGAAGGGGGATGAGCAAATCAGTACTGTGGCAGGAAGTGACTGCTTGATGACATCCAGGAGTAGCACTTACCTGCCCGAAGAAGAATCATGCTGTGAGGTCTGCCAGCGTCGCTGGATCGTTGGATGCGTAATATGCACTGTTTCTCATTTTTTGAAAGCCTCAGGGGGAGATTGTCTAAGGTAAAAACCCCGTTATCTGGGTTTTTACCGCATTTTGGGATGCTCTAAGCATCCCCCGCTGGGTTACCACGGCGGGTGGCATCGCCTGAAAAATCTGGCGATGCCCCATAGAAGCCAATGGGCTTCTAACGTGAACCCACTGCCGCCCCGCACAGACCCCCGCCGCCCAGCACGGACCCCCGCCGCCCCGCATTGCCCCCTCACCTGTCTCCGGGCAGCACAGAGCTGTGCTGCCTGGACTTGTGACCTCCCTTCCTGCACTGATCCTCTTCCGGGTGCAGGGAGGAGGAGAGCCCGGCGCAGCAGCGCCGCGTGTGGGAGGGAGGGGAGAGCCGCCGGGAACTGCTGTGACCCGGCGACTCTCACCGCAAAGGACAGCTCTTAAAGCAAGAGCTGTCCTTTGCTATAATTATCGCATATATTTATTTTGTCATAAAATAACATGAATGTAATCGTTAAAAATATAACTATATATCGGGAATAATAACTGTATATAGCGGGCATAATACTATGTATAATCATGTACTATATAATAATGAATGTAATTGTTAAAAATATAACTGTATATAACGGGAATAATAACTGTATATAGCGGGCATAATACTATGTATAATCATGTACTGTATAATAATGAATGTAATTGTTAAAAATATAACTGTATATAACGGAAATAATAACTGTATATAGCAGGCATAATAACTGTATATAATGGGCATAACACTGTGTATAATCATGTGTTGTATTATCATGACATTTTGGGGGATTGCTTGGTAAAAATGTTTCAGGATTTACTGTGAGGTCAAATCGTGACCTGGTCGAGTGCTGGAGGTGATAGAGTCGCGAGTCACTTGTATAGGTGTAAAAGAGATTTTGATTTGGGACTTCGCGGATCCAAGAAGAAGAAGGGGGATGAGCAAATCAGTACTGTGGCAGGAAGTGACTGCTTGATGACATCCAGGAGTAGCACTTACCTGCCCGAAGAAGAATCATGCTGTGAGGTCTGCCAGCGTCGCTGGATCGTTGGATGCGTAATATGCACTGTTTCTCATTTTTTGAAAGCCTCAGGGGGAGATTGTCTAAGGTAAAAACCCCGTTATCTGGGTTTTTACCGCATTTTGGGATGCTCTAAGCATCCCCCGCTGGGTTACCGCGGCGGGTGGCATCGCCTGAAAAATCTGGCGATGCCCCATAGAAGCCAATGGGCTTCTAACGCAAACCCACTGCCGCCCCGCACAGACCCCAGCCGCCCAGCACGGACCCCCGCCGCCCCGCATTGCCCCCTCACCTGTGTCCGGGCAGCACAGAGCTGTGCTGCCTGGACTTGTGACCTCCTCCCTGCACTGATCCTCTTTCGGGTGCAGGGAGGAGGAGAGCCCGGCGCAGCAGCGCCGGGTGTGGGAGGGAGGGGAGAGCCGCCGGGAACTGCTGTGACCCGGCGACTCTCACCGCAAAGAACAGCTCTTAAAGCAAGAGCTGTCCTTTGCTATAATTATCGCATATATTTATTTTGTCATAAAAAAACATGAATATAATCGTTAAAAATATAACTATATATCGGGAATAATAACTGTATATAGTGGGCATAATACTATGTATAATCATGTACTATATAATAATGAATGTAATTGTTAAAAATATAACTGTATATAACGGGAATAATAACTGTATATAGCGGGCATAATACTATGTATAATCATGTACTGTATAATAATGAATGTAATTGTTAAAAATATAACTGTATATAACGGAAATAATAACTGTATATAGCGGGCATAATAACTATATATAATGGGCATAACACTGTGTATAATCATGTATTGTATTATCATGACATTTTGGGGGATTGCTTGGTAAAAATGTTTCAGGATTTACTGTGAGGTCAAATCGTGACCTGGTCGAGTGCTGGAGGTGATAGAGTCGCGAGTCACTTGTATAGGTGTAAAAGAGATTTTAATTTGGGACTCCGCGGATCCAAGAAGAAGAAGGGGGATGAGCAAATCAGTACTGTGGCAGGAAGTGACTGCTTGATGACATCCAGGAGTAGCACTTACCTGCCCGAAGAAGAATCATGCTGTGAGGTCTGCCAGCGTCGCTGGATCGTTGGATGCGTAATATGCACTGTTTCTCATTTTTTGAAAGCCTCAGGGGGAGATTGTCTAAGGTAAAAACCCTGTTATCTGGGTTTTTACCGCATTTTGGGATGCTCTAAGCATCCCCCGCTGGGTTACCGCGGCGGGTGGCATCGCCTAAAAAATCTGGCGATGCCCCATAGAAGCCAATGGGCTTCTAACGCGAACCCACTGCCGCCCCGCACAGACCCCCGCCGCCCAGCACGGACCCCCGCTGCCCCGCATTGCCCCCTCACCTGTGTCCGGGCAGCACAGAGCTGTGCTGCCTGGACTTGTAAGCTCCTCCCTGCACTGATCCTCTTCCGGGTGCAGGGAGGAGGAGAGCCCGGCGCAGCAGCGCCGGGTGTGGGAGGGAGGGGAGAGCCGCCGGGAACTGCTGTGACCCGGCGACTCTCACCGCAAAGGACAGCTCTAAAAGCAAGAGCTGTCCTTTGCTATAATTATCGCATATATTTATTTTGTCATAAAATAACATGAATGTAATCGTTAAAAATATAACTATATATCGGGAATAATAACTGTATATAGCGGGCATAATACTATGTATAATCATGTACTATATAATAATGAATGTAATTGTTAAAAATATAACTGTATATAACGGGAATAATAACTGTATATAGCGGGCATAATACTATGTATAATCATGTACTGTATAATAATGAATGTAATTGTTAAAAATATAACTGTATATAACGGAAATAATAACTGTATATAGCGGGCATAATAACTGTATATAATGGGCATAACACTGTGTATAATCATGTATTGTATTATCATGACATTTTGGGGGATTGCTTGGTAAAAATGTTTCAGGATTTACTGTGAGGTCAAATCGTGACCTGGTCGAGTGCTGGAGGTGATAGAGTCGCGAGTCACTTGTATAGGTGTAAAAGAGATTTTAATTTGGGACTCCGCGGATCCAAGAAGAAGAAGGGGGATGAGCAAATCAGTACTGTGGCAGGAAGTGACTGCTTGATGACATCCAGGAGTAGCACTTACCTGCCCGAAGAAGAATCATGCTGTGAGGTCTGCCAGCGTCGCTGGATCGTTGGATGCGTAATATGCACTGTTTCTCATTTTTTGAAAGCCTCAAGGGGAGATTGTCTAAGGTAAAAACCCCGTTATCTGGGTTTTTACCGCATTTTGGGATGCTCTAAGCATCCCCCGCTGGGTTACCGCAGCGGGTGGCATCGCCTGAAAAATCTGGCGATGCCCCATAGAAGCCAATGGGCTTCTAACGCGAACCCACTGCCGCCCCGCACGGACCCCCGCCGCCCAGCACGGACCCCCGCCGCCCCGCATTGCCCCCTCACCTGTGTCCGGGCAGCACAGAGCTGTGCTGCCTGGACTTGTGGCCTCCTCCCTGCACTGATCCTCTTCCGGGTGCAGGGAGGAGGAGAGCCCGGCGCAGCAGCGCCGGGTGTGGGAGGGAGGGGAGAGCCGCCGGGAACTGCTGTGACCCGGCGACTCTCACCGCAAAGGACAGCTCTTAAAGCAAGAGCTGTCCTTTGCTATAATTATCGCATATATTTATTTTGTCATAAAATAACATGAATATAATCGTTAAAAATATAACTATATATCGGGAATAATAACTGTATATAGCGGGCATAATACTATGTATAATCATGTACTATATAATAATGAATGTAATTGTTAAAAATATAACTGTATATAACGGGAATAATAACTGTATATAGCGGGCATAATACTATGTATAATCATGTACTGTATAATAATGAATGTAATTGTTAAAAATATAACTGTATATAACGGAAATAATAACTGTATATAGCGGGCATAATAACTGTATATAATGGGCATAACACTGTGTATAATCATGTATTGTATTATCATGACATTTTGGGGGATTGCTTAGTAAAAATGTTTCAGGATTTACTGTGAGGTCAAATCGTGACCTGGTCGAGTGCTGGAGGTGATAGTCGCGAGTCACTTGTATAGGTGTAAAAGAGATTTTGATTTGGGACTCCGCGGATCCAAGAAGAAGAAGGGGGATGAGCAAATCAGTACTGTGGCAGGAAGTGACTGCTTGATGACATCCAGGAGTAGCACTTACCTGCCCGAAGAAGAATCATGCTGTGAGGTCTGCCAGCGTCGCTGGATCGTTGGATGCGTAATATGCACTGTTTCTCATTTTTTGAAAGCCTCAGGGGGAGATTGTCTAAGGTAAAAACCCCGTTATCTGGGTTTTTACCGCATTTTGGGATGCTCTAAGCATCCCCCGCTGGGTTACCGCGGCAGGTGGCATCGCCTAAAAAATCTGGCGATGCCCCATAGAAGCCAATGGGCTTCTAACGTGAACCCACTGCAGCCCCGCACAGACCCCCGCCGCCCAGCACGGACCCCCGCCGCCCCGCATTGCCCCCTCACCTGTCTCCGGGCAGCACAGAGCTGTGCTGCCTGGACTTGTGACCTCCTCCCTGCACTGATCCTCTTCCGGGTGCAGGGAGGAGGAGAGCCCGGCGCAGCAGCGCCGCTTGTGGGAGGGAGGGGAGAGCCGCCGGGAACTGCTGTGACCCGGCGACTCTCACCGCAAAGGACAGCTCTTAAAGCAAGAGCTGTCCTTTGCTATAATTATCGCATATATTTATTTTGTCATAAAATAACATGAATGTAATCGTTAAAAATATAACTATATATCGGGAATAATAACTGTATATAGCGGGCATAATACTATGTATAATCATGTACTATATAATAATGAATGTAATTGTTAAAAATATAACTGTATATAACGGGAATAATAACTGTATATAGCGGGCATAATACTATGTATAATCATGTACTGTATAATAATGAATGTAATTGTTAAAAATATAACTGTATACAACGGAAATAATAACTGTATATAGCGGGCATAATAACTGTATATAATGGGCATAACACTGTGTATAATCATGACATTTTGGGGGATTGCTTGGTAAAAATGTTTCAGGATTTACTGTGAGGTAAAATCGTGACCTGGTCGAGTGCTGGAGGTGATAGAGTCGCGAGTCACTTGTATAGGTGTAAAAGAGATTTTGATTTGGGACTCCGCGGATCCAAGAAGAAGAAGGGGGATGAGCAAATCAGTACTGTGGCAGGAAGTGACTGCTTGATGACATCCAGGAGTAGCACTTACCTGCCCGAAGAAGAATCATGCTGTGAGGTCTGCCAGCGTCGCTGGATCGTTGGATGCGTAATATGCACTGTTTCTCATTTTTTGAAAGCCTCAGGGGGAGATTGTCTAAGGTAAAAACCCCGTTATCTGGGTTTTTACCGCATTTTGGGATGCTCTAAGCATCCCCCGCTGGGTTACCGCGGCGGGTGGCATCGCCTGAAAAATCTGGCGATGCCCCATAGAAGCCAATGGGCTTCTAACGTGAACCCACTGCAGCCCCGCACAGACCCCCGCCGCCCAGCACGGACCCCCGCCGCCCCGCATTGCCCCCTCACCTGTCTCCGGGCAGCACAGAGCTGTGCTGCCTGGACTTGTGACCTCCTCCCTGCACTGATCCTCTTCCGGGTGCAGGGAGGAGGAGAGCCCGGCGCAGCAGCGCCGCGTGTGGGAGGGAGGGGAGAGCCGCCGGGAACTGCTGTGACCCGGCGACTCTCACCGCAAAGGACAGCTCTTAAAGCAAGAGCTGTCCTTTGCTATAATTATCGCATATATTTATTTTGTCATAAAATAACATGAATGTAATCGTTAAAAATATAACTATATATCGGGAATAATAACTGTATATAGCGGGCATAATACTATGTATAATCATGTACTATATAATAATGAATGTAATTGTTAAAAATATAACTGTATATAACGGGAATAATAACTGTATATAGCGGGCATAATACTATGTATAATCATGTACTGTATAATAATGAATGTAATTGTTAAAAATATAACTGTATACAACGGAAATAATAACTGTATATAGCGGGCATAATAACTGTATATAATGGGCATAACACTGTGTATAATCATGACATTTTGGGGGATTGCTTGGTAAAAATGTTTCAGGATTTACTGTGAGGTAAAATCGTGACCTGGTCGAGTGCTGGAGGTGATAGAGTCGCGAGTCACTTGTATAGGTGTAAAAGAGATTTTGATTTGGGACTCCGCGGATCCAAGAAGAAGAAGGGGGATGAGCAAATCAGTACTGTGGCAGGAAGTGACTGCTTGATGACATCCAGGAGTAGCACTTACCTGCCCGAAGAAGAATCATGCTGTGAGGTCTGCCAGCGTCGCTGGATCGTTGGATGCGTAATATGCACTGTTTCTCATTTTTTGAAAGCCTCAGGGGGAGATTGTCTAAGGTAAAAACCCCGTTATCTGGGTTTTTACCGCATTTTGGGATGCTCTAAGCATCCCCCGCTGGGTTACCGCGGCGGGTGGCATCGCCTGAAAAATCTGGCGATGCCCCATAGAAGCCAATGGGCTTCTAACGTGAACCCACTGCCGCCCCGCACAGACCCCCGCCGCCCAGCACGGTCCCCCGCCGCCCCGCATTGCCCCCTCACCTGTCTCCGGGCAGCACAGAGCTGTGCTGCCTGGACTTGTGACCTCCTCCCTGCACTGATCCTCTTCCGGGTGCAGGGAGGAGGAGAGCCCGGCGCAGCAGCGCCGCGTGTGGGAGGGAGGGGAGAGCCGCCGGGAACTGCTGTGACCCGGCGACTCTCACCGCAAAGGACAGCTCTTAAAGCAAGAGCTGTCCTTTGCTATAATTATCGCATATATTTATTTTGTCATAAAATAACATGAATGTAATCGTTAAAAATATAACTATATATCGGGAATAATAACTGTATATAGCGGGCATAATACTATGTATAATCATGTACTATATAATAATGAATGTAATTGTTAAAAATATAACTGTATATAACGGAAATAATAACTGTATATAGCGGGCATAATAACTGTATATAATGGGCATAACACTGTGTATAATCATGTATTGTATTATCATGACATTTTGGGGGATTGCTTGGTAAAAATGTTTCAGGATTTACTGTGAGGTAAAATCGTGACCTGGTCGAGTGCTGGAGGTGATAGAGTCGCGAGTCACTTGTATAGGTGTAAAAGAGATTTTGATTTGGGACTCCGCGGATCCAAGAAGAAGAAGGGGGATGAGCAAATCAGTACTGTGGCAGGAAGTGACTGCTTGATGACATCCAGGAGTAGCACTTACCTGCCCGAAGAAGAATCATGCTGTGAGGTCTGCCAGCGTCGCTGGATCGTTGGATGCGTAATATGCACTGTTTCTCATTTTTTGAAAGCCTCAGGGGGAGATTGTCTAAGGTAAAAACCCCGTTATCTGGGTTTTTACCGCATTTTGGGATGCTCTAAGCATCCCCCGCTGGGTTACCGCGGCGGGTGGCATCGCCTGAAAAATCTGGCGATGCCCCATAGAAGCCAATGGGCTTCTAACGTGAACCCACTGCCGCCCCGCACAGACCCCCGCCGCCCAGCACGGACCCCCGCCGCCCCGCATTGCCCCCTCACCTGTCTCCGGGCAGCACAGAGCTGTGCTGCCTGGACTTGTGACCTCCTCCCTGCACTGATCCTCTTCCGGGTGCAGGGAGGAGGAGAGCCCGGCGCAGCAGCGCCGCGTGTGGGAGGGAGGGGAGAGCCGCCGGGAACTGCTGTGACCCGGCGACTCTCACCGCAAAGGACAGCTCTTAAAGCAAGAGCTGTCCTTTGCTATAATTATCGCATATATTTATTTTGTCATAAAATAACATGAATGTAATCGTTAAAAATATAACTATATATCGGGAATAATAACTGTATATAGCGGGCATAATACTATGTATAATCATGTACTATATAATAATGAATGTAATTGTTAAAAATATAACTGTATATAACGGGAATAATAACTGTATATAGCGGGCATAATACTATGTATAATCATGTACTGTATAATAATGAATGTAATTGTTAAAAATATAACTGTATATAACGGAAATAATAACTGTATATAGCGGGCATAATAACTGTATATAATGGGCATAACACTGTGTATAATCATGTATTGTATTATCATGACATTTTGGGGGATTGCTTGGTAAAAATGTTTCAGGATTTACTGTGAGGTCAAATCGTGACCTGGTCGAGTGCTGGAGGTGATAGAGTCGCGAGTCACTTGTATAGGTGTAAAAGAGATTTTGATTTGGGACTCCGCGGATCCAAGAAGAAGAAGGGGGATGAGCAAATCAGTACTGTGGCAGGAAGTGACTGCTTGATGACATCCAGGAGTAGCACTTACCTGCCCGAAGAAGAATCATGCTGTGAGGTCTGCCAGCGTCGCTGGATCGTTGGATGCGTAATATGCACTGTTTCTCATTTTTTGAAAGCCTCAGGGGGAGATTGTCTAAGGTAAAAACCCCGTTATCTGGGTTTTTACCGCATTTTGGGATGCTCTAAGCATCCCCCGCTGGGTTACCGCGGCGGGTGGCATCGCCTAAAAAATCTGGCGATGCCCCATAGAAGCCAATGGGCTTCTAACGCGAACCCACTGCCGCCCCGCACAGACCCCCGCCGCCCAGCACGGACCCCCGCCGCCCCGCATTGCCCCCTCACCTGTGTCCGGGCAGCACAGAGCTGTGCTGCCTGGACTTGTGACCTCCTCCCTGCACTGATCCTCTTCCGGGTGCAGGGAGGAGGAGAGCCCGGCGCAGCAGCGCCGCGTGTGGGAGGGAGGGGAGAGCCGCCGGGAACTGCTGTGACCCGGCGACTCTCACCGCAAAGGACAGCTCTTAAAGCAAGAGCTGTCCTTTGCTATAATTATCGCATATATTTATTTTGTCATAAAATAACATGAATGTAATCGTTAAAAATATAACTATATATCGGGAATAATAACTGTATATAGCGGGCATAATACTATGTATAATCATGTACTATATAATAATGAATGTAATTGTTAAAAATATAACTGTATATAACGGGAATAATAACTGTATATAGCGGGCATAATACTATGTATAATCATGTACTATATAATAATGAATGTAATTGTTAAAAATATAACTGTATATAGCGGGCATAATAACTGTATATAGCGGGCATAATAACTGTATATAATGGGCATAACACTGTGTATAATCATGTATTGTATTATCATGACATTTTGGGGGATTGCTTGGTAAAAATGTTTCAGGATTTACTGTGAGGTCAAATCGTGACCTGGTCGAGTGCTGGAGGTGATAGAGTCGCGAGTCACTTGTATAGGTGTAAAAGAGATTTTGATTTGGGACTCCGCGGATCCAAGAAGAAGAAGGGGGATGAGCAAATCAGTACTGTGGCAGGAAGTGACTGCTTGATGACATCCAGGAGTAGCACTTACCTGCCCGAAGAAGAATCATGCTGTGAGGTCTGCCAGCGTCGCTGGATCGTTGGATACGTAATATGCACTGTTTCTCATTTTTTGAAAGCCTCAAGGGGAGATTGTCTAAGGTAAAAACCCCGTTATCTGGGTTTTTACCGCATTTTGGGATGCTCTAAGCATCCCCCGCTGGGTTACCGCAGCGGGTGGCATCGCCTGAAAAATCTGGCGATGCCCCATAGAAGCCAATGGGCTTCTAACGCGAACCCACTGCCGCCCCGCACGGACCCCCGCCGCCCAGCACGGACCCCCGCCGCCCCGCATTGCCCCCTCACCTGTGTCCGGGCAGCACAGAGCTGTGCTGCCTGGACTTGTAACCTCCTCCCTGCACTGATCCTCTTCCGGGTGCAGGGAGGAGGAGAGCCCGGCGCAGCAGCGCCGGGTGTGGGAGGGAGGGGAGAGCCGCCGGGAACTGCTGTGACCCGGCGACTCTCACCGCAAAGGACAGCTCTTAAAGCAAGAGCTGTCCTTTGCTATAATTATCGCATATATTTGTTTTGTCATAAAATAACATGAATGTAATCGTTAAAAATATAACTATATATCGGGAATAATAACTGTATATAGCGGGCATAATACTATGTATAATCATGTACTATATAATAATGAATGTAATTGTTAAAAATATAACTGTATATAACGGGAATAATAACTGTATATAGCGGGCATAATACTATGTATAATCATGTACTGTATAATAATGAATGTAATTGTTAAAAATATAACTGTATATAACGGAAATAATAACTGTATATAGCGGGCATAATAACTGTATATAATGGGCATAACACTGTGTATAATCATGTATTGTATTATCATGACATTTTGGGGGATTGCTTGGTAAAAATGTTTCAGGATTTACTGTGAGGTCAAATCGTGACCTGGTCGAGTGCTGGAGGTGATAGAGTCGCGAGTCACTTGTATAGGTGTAAAAGAGATTTTGATTTGGGACTCCGCGGATCCAAGAAGAAGAAGGGGGATGAGCAAATCAGTACTGTGGCAGGAAGTGACTGCTTGATGACATCCAGGAGTAGCACTTACCTGCCCGAAGAAGAATCATGCTGTGAGGTCTGCCAGCGTCGCTGGATCGTTGGATGCGTAATATGCACTGTTTCTCATTTTTTGAAAGCCTCAGGGGGAGATTGTCTAAGCTAAAAACCCCGTTATCTGGGTTTTTACCGCATTTTGGGATGCTCTAAGCATCCCCCGCTGGGTTACCGCGGCGGGTGGCATCGCCTAAAAAATCTGGCGATGCCCCATAGAAGCCAATGGGCTTCTAACGCGAACCCACTGCCGCCCCGCACAGACCCCCGCCGCCCAGCACGGACCCCCGCCGCCCCGCATTGCCCCCTCACCTGTGTCCGGGCAGCACAGAGCTGTGCTGCCTGGACTTGTAAGCTCCTCCCTGCACTGATCCTCTTCCGGGTGCAGGGAGGAGGAGAGCCCGGCGCAGCAGCGCCGGGTGTGGGAGGGAGGGGAGAGCCGCCGGGAACTGCTGTGACCCGGCGACTCTCACCGCAAAGGACAGCTCTTAAAGCAAGAGCTGTCCTTTGCTATAATTATCGCATATATTTATTTTGTCATAAAATAACATGAATGTAATCGTTAAAAATATAACTATATATCGGGAATAATAACTGTATATAGCGGGCATAATACTATGTATAATCATGTACTATATAATAATGAATGTAATTGTTAAAAATATAACTGTATATAACGGGAATAATAACTGTATATAGCGGGCATAATACTATGTATAATCATGTACTGTATAATAATGAATGTAATTGTTAAAAATATAACTGTATATAACGGAAATAATAACTGTATATAGCGGGCATAATAACTGTATATAATGGGCATAACACTGTGTATAATCATGTATTGTATTATCATGACATTTTGGGGGATTGCTTGGTAAAAATGTTTCAGGATTTACTGTGAGGTCAAATCGTGACCTGGTCGAGTGCTGGAGGTGATAGAGTCGCGAGTCACTTGTATAGGTGTAAAAGAGATTTTGATTTGGGACTCCGCGGATCCAAGAAGAAGAAGGGGGATGAGCAAATCAGTACTGTGGCAGGAAGTGACTGCTTGATGACATCCAGGAGTAGCACTTACCTGCCCGAAGAAGAATCATGCTGTGAGGTCTGCCAGCGTCGCTGGATCGTTGGATGCGTAATATGCACTGTTTCTCATTTTTTGAAAGCCTCAAGGGGAGATTGTCTAAGGTAAAAACCCCGTTATCTGGGTTTTTACCGCATTTTGGGATGCTCTAAGCATCCCCCGCTGGGTTACCGCAGCGGGTGGCATCGCCTGAAAAATCTGGCGATGCCCCATAGAAGCCAATGGGCTTCTAACGCGAACCCACTGCCGCCCCGCACGGACCCCCGCCGCCCAGCACGGACCCCCGCCGCCCCGCATTGCCCCCTCACCTGTGTCCGGGCAGCACAGAGCTGTGCTGCCTGGACTTGTAACCTCCTCCCTGCACTGATCCTCTTCCGGGTGCAGGGAGGAGGAGAGCCCGACGCAGCAGCGCCGGGTGTGGGAGGGAGGGGAGAGCCGCCGGGAACTGCTGTGACCCGGCGACTCTCACCGCAAAGGACAGCTCTTAAAGCAAGAGCTGTCTTTTGCTATAATTATCGCATATATTTATTTTGTCATAAAATAACATGAATGTAATCGTTAAAAATATAACTATATATCGGGAATAATAACTGTATATAGCGGGCATAATACTATGTATAATCATGTACTATATAATAATGAATGTAATTGTTAAAAATATAACTGTATATAACGGGAATAATAACTGTATATAGCGGGCATAATACTATGTATAATCATGTACTGTATAATAATGAATGTAATTGTTAAAAATATAACTGTATAAAACGGAAATAATAACTGTATATAGCGGGCATAATAACTGTATATAATGGGCATAACACTGTGTATAATCATGTATTGTATTATCATGACATTTTGGGGGATTGCTTGGTAAAAATGTTTCAGGATTTACTGTGAGGTCAAATCGTGACCTGGTCGATTGCTGGAGGTGATAGAGTCGCGAGTCACTTGTATAGGTGTAAAAGAGATTTTGATTTGGGCCTCCGCAGATCCAAGAAGAAGAAGGGGGATGAGCAAATCAGTACTGTGGCAGGAAGTGACTGCTTGATGACATCCAGGAGTAGCACTTACCTGCCCGAAGAAGAATCATGCTGTGAGGTCTGCCAGCGTCGCTGGATCGTTGGATGCGTAATATGCACTGTTTCTCATTTTTTGAAAGCCTCAGGGGGAGATTGTCTAAGGTAAAAACCCCGTTATCTGGGTTTTTACCGCATTTTGGGATGCTCTAAGCATCCCCAGCTGGGTTACCGCGGCGGGTGGCATCGCCTGAAAAATCTGGCGATGCCCCATAGAAGCCAATGGGCTTCTAACGCGAACCCACTGCCGCCCCGCACAGACCCCCGCCGCCCCGCATTGCCCCCTCACCTGTGTCCGGGCAGCACAGAGCTGTGCTGCCTGGACTTGTGACCTCCTCCCTGCACTGATCCTCTTCCGGGTGCAGGGAGGAGGAGAGCCCGGCGCAGCAGCGCCGGCTGTGGGAGGGAGGGGAGAGACGCCGGGAACTGCTGTGACCCGGCGACTCTCACCGCAAAGGACAGCTCTTAAAGCAAGAGCTGTCCTTTGCTATAATTATCGCATATATTTATTTTGTCATAAAATAACATGAATGTAATCGTTAAAAATATAACTATATATCGGGAATAATAACTGTATATAGCGGGCATAATACTATGTATAATCATGTACTATATAATAATGAATGTAATTGTTAAAAATATAACTGTATATAACGGGAATAATAACTGTATATAGCGGGCATAATACTATGTATAATCATGTACTGTATAATAATGAATGTAATTGTTAAAAATATAACTGTATATAACGGAAATAATAACTGTATATAGAGGGCATAATAACTGTATATAATGGGCATAACACTGTGTATAATCATGTATTGTATTATCATGACATTTTGGGGGATTGCTTGGTAAAAATGTTTCAGGATTTACTGTGAGGTCAAATCGTGACCTGGTCGAGTGCTGGAGGTGATAAAGTCGCGAGTCACTTGTATAGGTGTAAAAGAGATTTTGATTTGGGACTCCGCGGATCCAAGAAGAAGAAGGGGGATGAGCAAATCAGTACTGTGGCAGGAAGTGACTGCTTGATGACATCCAGGAGTAGCACTTACCTGCCCGAAGAAGAATCATGCTGTGAGGTCTGCCAGCGTCGCTGGATCGTTGGATGCGTAATATGCACTGTTTCTCATTTTTTGAAAGCCTCAGGGGGAGATTGTCTAAGGTAAAAACCCCGTTATCTGGGTTTTTACCGCATTTTGGGATGCTCTAAGCATCCCCCGCTGGGTTACCGCAGCGGGTGGCATCGCCTGAAAAATCTGGCGATGCCCCATAGAAGCCAATGGGCTTCTAACGCGAACCCACTGCCGCCCCGCATGGACCCCCACCGCCCAGCACGGACCCCCGCCGCCCCGCATTGCCCCCTCACCTGTGTCCGGGCAGCACAGAGCTGTGCTGCCTGGACTTTTGACCTCCTCCCTGCACTGATCCTCTTCCGGGTGCAGGGAGGAGGAGAGCCCGGCGCAGCAGCGCCGGGTGTGGGAGGGAGGGGAGAGCTGCCGGGAACTGCTGTGACCCGGCGACTCTCACCGCAAAGGACAGCTCTTAAAGCAAGAGCTGTCCTTTGCTATAATTATCGCATATATTTATTTTGTCATAAAATAACATGAATATAATCGTTAAAAATATAACTATATATCGGGAATAATAACTGTATATAGCGGGCATAATACTATGTATAATCATGTACTATATAATAATGAATGTAATTGTTAAAAATATAACTGTATATAACGGGAATAATAACTGTATATAGCGGGCATAATACTATGTATAATCATGTACTGTATAATAATGAATGTAATTGTTAAAAATATAACTGTATATAACGGAAATAATAACTGTATATAGCGGGCATAATAACTGTATATAATGGGCATAACACTGTGTATAATCATGTATTGTATTATCATGACATTTTGGGGGATTGCTTAGTAAAAATGTTTCAGGATTTACTGTGAGGTCAAATCGTGACCTGGTCGAGTGCTGGAGGTGATAGTCGCGAGTCACTTGTATAGGTGTAAAAGAGATTTTGATTTGGGACTCCGCGGATCCAAGAAGAAGAAGGGGGATGAGCAAATCAGTACTGTGGCAGGAAGTGACTGCTTGATGACATCCAGGAGTAGCACTTACCTGCCCGAAGAAGAATCATGCTGTGAGGTCTGCCAGCGTCGCTGGATCGTTGGATGCGTAATATGCACTGTTTCTCATTTTTTGAAAGCCTCAGGGGGAGATTGTCTAAGGTAAAAACCCCGTTATCTGGGTTTTTACCGCATTTTGGGATGCTCTAAGCATCCCCCGCTGGGTTACCGCGGCGGGTGGCATCGCCTGAAAAATCTGGCGATGCCCCATAGAAGCCAATGGGCTTCTAATGTGAACCCACTGCCGCCCCGCACAGACCCCCGCCGCCCAGCACGGACCACCGCCGCCCCGCATTGCCCCCTCACCTGTCTCCGGGCAGCACAGAGCTGTGCTGCCTGGACTTGTGACCTCCTCCCTGCACTGATCCTCTTCCGGGTGCAGGGAGGAGGAGAGCCCGGCGCAGCAGCGCCGCGTGTGGGAGGGAGGGGAGAGCCGCCGGGAACTGCTGTGACCCGGCGACTCTCACCGCAAAGGACAGCTCTTAAAGCAAGAGCTGTCCTTTGCTATAATTATCGCATATATTTATTTTGTCATAAAATAACATGAATGTAATCGTTAAAAATATAACTATATATCGGGAATAATAACTGTATATAGCGGGCATAATACTATGTATAATCATGTACTATATAATAATGAATGTAATTGTTAAAAATATAACTGTATATAACGGGAATAATAACTGTATATAGCGGGCATAATACTATGTATAATCATGTACTGTATAATAATGAATGTAATTGTTAAAAATATAACTGTATACAACGGAAATAATAACTGTATATAGCGGGCATAATAACTGTATATAATGGGCATAACACTGTGTATAATCATGACATTTTGGGGGATTGCTTGGTAAAAATGTTTCAGGATTTACTGTGAGGTAAAATCGTGACCTGGTCGAGTGCTGGAGGTGATAGAGTCGCGAGTCACTTGTATAGGTGTAAAAGAGATTTTGATTTGGGACTCCGTGGATCCAAGAAGAAGAAGGGGGATGAGCAAATCAGTACTGTGGCAGGAAGTGACTGCTTGATGACATCCAGGAGTAGCACTTACCTGCCCGAAGAAGAATCATGCTGTGAGGTCTGCCAGCGTCGCTGGATCGTTGGATGCGTAATATGCACTGTTTCTCATTTTTTGAAAGCCTCAGGGGGAGATTGTCTACGGTAAAAACCCCGTTATCTGGGTTTTTACCGCATTTTGGGATGCTCTAAGCATCCCCCGCTGGGTTACCGCGGCGGGTGGCATCGCCTGAAAAATCTGGCGATGCCCCATAGAGGCCAATGGGCTTCTAACGTGAACCCACTGCCGCCCCGCACAGACCCCCGCCGCCCAGCACGGACCCCCGCCGCCCCGCATTGCCCCCTCACCTGTCTCCGGGCAGCACAGAGCTGTGCTGCCTGGACTTGTGACCTCCTCCCTGCACTGATCCTCTTCCGGGTACAGGGAGGAGGAGAGCCCGGCGCAGCAGCGCCGCGTGTGGGAGGGAGGGGAGAGCCGCCGGGAACTGCTGTGACCCGGGGACTCTCACCGCAAAGGACAGCTCTTAAAGCAAGAGCTGTCCTTTGCTATAATTATCGCATATATTTATTTTGTCATAAAATAACATGAATGTAATCGTTAAAAATATAACTATATATCAGGAATAATAACTGTATATAGCGGGCATAATACTATGTATAATCATGTACTATATAATAATGAATGTAATTGTTAAAAATATAACTGTATATAACGGGAATAATAACTGTATATAGCGGGCATAATACTATGTATAATCATGTACTGTATAATAATGAATGTAATTGTTAAAAATATAACTGTATATAACGGAAATAATAACTGTATATAGCGGGCATAATAACTGTATATAATGGGCATAACACTGTGTATAATCATGTATTGTATTATCATGACATTTTGGGGGATTGCTTGGTAAAAATGTTTCAGGATTTACTGTGAGGTCAAATCGTGACCTGGTCGAGTGCTGGAGGTGATAGAGTCGCGAGTCACTTGTATAGGTGTAAAAGAGATTTTGATTTGGGACTCCACGGATCCAAGAAGAAGAAGGGGGATGAGCAAATCAGTACTGTGGCAGGAAGTGACTGCTTGATGACATCCAGGAGTAGCACTTACCTGCCCGAAGAAGAATCATGCTGTGAGGTCTGCCAGCGTCGCTGGATCGTTGGATGCGTAATATGCACTGTTTCTCATTTTTTGAAAGCCTCAGGGGGAGATTGTCTAAGGTAAAAACCCCGTTATCTGGGTTTTTACTGCATTTTGGGATGCTCTAAGCATCCCCCGCTGGGTTACCGCGGCGGGTGGCATCGCCTGAAAAATCTGGCGATGCCCCATAGAAGCCAATGGGCTTCTAACGCAAACCCACTGCCGCCCCGCACAGACCCCCGCCGCCCAGCACGGACCCCCGCCGCCCCGCATTGCCCCCTCACCTGTGTCCGGGCAGCACAGAGCTGTGCTGCCTGGACTTGTGACCTCCTCCCTGCACTGATCCTCTTCCGGGTGCAGGGAGGAGGAGAGCCCGGCGCAGCAGCACCGGGTGTGGGAGGGAGGGGAGAGCCGCCGGGAACTGCTGTGACCCGGCGACTCTCACCGCAAAGAACAGCTCTTAAAGCAAGAGCTGTCCTTTGCTATAATTATCGCATATATTTATTTTGTCATAAAATAACATAAATATATAATCGTTAAAAATATAACTATATATCGGGAATAATAACTGTATATAGTGGGCATAATACTATGTATAATCATGTACTATATAATAATGAATGTAATTGTTAAAAATATAACTGTATATAACGGGAATAATAACTGTATATAGCGGGCATAATACTATGTATAATCATGTACTGTATAATAATGAATGTAATTGTTAAAAATATAACTGTATATAACGGAAATAATAACTGTATATAGCGGGCATAATAACTGTATATAATGGGCATAACACTGTGTATAATCATGTATTGTATTATCATGACATTTTGGGGGATTGCTTGGTAAAAATGTTTCAGGATTTACTGTGAGGTCAAATCGTGACCTGGTCGAGTGCTGGAGGTGATAGAGTCGCGAGTCACTTGTATAGGTGTAAAAGAGATTTTGATTTGGGACTCCGCGGATCCAAGAAGAAGAAGGGGGATGAGCAAATCAGTACTGTGGCAGGAAGTGACTGCTTGATGACATCCAGGAGTAGCACTTACCTGCCCGAAGAAGAATCATGCTGTGAGGTCTGCCAGCGTCGCTGGATCGTTGGATGCGTAATATGCACTGTTTCTCATTTTTTGAAAGCCTCAGGGGGAGATTGTCTAAGGTAAAAACCCCGTTATCTGGGTTTTTACCGCATTTTGGGATGCTCTAAGCATCCCCCGCTGGGTTACCGCAGCGGGTGGCATCGCCTGAAAAATCTGGCGATGCCCCATAGAAGCCAATGGGCTTCTAACGCGAACCCACTGCCGCCCCGCACGGACCCCCGCCGCCCAGCACGGACCCCTGCCGCCCCGCATTGCCCCCTCACCTGTGTCCGGGCAGCACAGAGCTGTGCTGCCTGGACTTGTGACCTCCTCCCTGCACTGATCCTCTTCCGGGTGCAGGGAGGAGGAGAGCCCGGCGCAGCAGCGCCGGGTGTGGGAGGGAGGGGAGAGCCGCCGGGAACTGCTGTGACCCGGCGACTCTCACCGCAAAGGACAGCTCTTAAAGCAAGAGCTGTCCTTTGCTATAATTATCGCATATATTTATTTTGTCATAAAATAACATGAATATAATCGTTAAAAATATAACTATATATCGGGAATAATAACTGTATATAGCGGGCATAATACTATGTATAATCATGTAATATATAATAATGAATGTAATTGTTAAAAATATAACTGTATATAACGGGAATAATAACTGTATATAGCGGGCATAATACTATGTATAATCATGTACTGTATAATAATGAATGTAATTGTTAAAAATATAACTTTATATAACGGAAATAATAACTGTATATAGCGGGCATAATAACTGTATATAATGGGCATAACACTGTGTATAATCATGTATTGTATTATCATGACATTTTGGGGGATTGCTTGGTAAAAATGTTTCAGGATTTACTGTGAGGTCAAATCGTGACCTGGTCGAGTGCTGGAGGTGATAGTCGCGAGTCACTTGTATAGGTGTAAAAGAGATTTTGATTTGGGACTCCGCGGATCCAAGAAGAAGAAGGGGGATGAGCAAATCAGTACTGTGGCAGGAAGTGACTGCTTGATGACATCCAGGAGTAGCACTTACCTGCCCGAAGAAGAATCATGCTGTGAGGTCTGCCAGCGTCGCTGGATCGTTGGATGCGTAATATGCACTGTTTCTCATTTTTTGAAAGCCTCAGGGGGAGATTGTCTAAGGTAAAAACCCCGTTATCTGGGTTTTTACCGCATTTTGGGATGCTCTAAGCATCCCCAGCTGGGTTACCGCGGCGGGTGGCATCGCCTGAAAAATCTGGCGATGCCCCATAGAAGTCAATGGGCTTCTAACGCGAACCCACTGCCGCCCCGCACAGACCCCCGCCGCCCCGCATTGCCCCCTCACCTGTCTCCGGGCAGCACAGAGCTGTGCTGCCTGGACTTGTGACCTCCTCCCTGCACTGATCCTCTTCCGGGTGCAGGGAGGAGGAGAGCCCGGCGCAGCAGCGCCGCGTGTGGGAGGGAGGGGAGAGCCGCCGGGAACTGCTGTGACCCGGCGACTCTCACCGCAAAGGACAGCTCTTAAAGCAAGAGCTGTCCTTTGCTATAATTATCGCATATATTTATTTTGTCATAAAATAACATGAATGTAATCGTTAAAAATATAACTATATATCGGGAATAATAACTGTATATAGCGGGCATAATACTATGTATAATCATGTACTATATAATAATGAATGTAATTGTTAAAAATATAACTGTATATAACGGGAATAATAACTGTATATAGCAGGCATAATACTATGTATAATCATGTACTGTATAATAATGAATGTAATTGTTAAAAATATAACTGTATATAACGGAAATAATAACTGTATATAGCGGGCATAATAACTGTATATAATGGGCATAACACTGTGTATAATCATGTATTGTATTATCATGACATTTTGGGGGATTGCTTGGTAAAAATGTTTCAGGATTTACTGTGAGGTCAAATCGTGACCTGGTCGAGTGCTGGAGGTGATAGAGTCGCGAGTCACTTGTATAGGTGTAAAAGAGATTTTGATTTGGGACTCCGCGGATCCAAGAAGAAGAAGGGGGATGAGCAAATCAGTACTGTGGCAGGAAGTGACTGCTTGATGACATCCAGGAGTAGCACTTACCTGCCCGAAGAAGAATCATGCTGTGAGGTCTGCCAGCGTCGCTGGATCGTTGGATGCGTAATATGCACTGTTTCTCATTTTTTGAAAGCCTCAGGGGGAGATTGTCTAAGGTAAAAACCCCGTTATCTGGGTTTTTACCGCATTTTGGGATGCTCTAAGCATCCCCCGCTGGGTTACCGCGGCGGGTGGCATCGCCTAAAAAATCTGGCGATGCCCCATAGAAGCCAATGGGCTTCTAACGCGAACCCACTGCCGCCCCGCACAGACCCCCGCCGCCCAGCACGGACCCCCGCCGCCCCGCATTGCCCCCTCACCTGTGTCCGGGCAGCACAGAGCTGTGCTGCCTGGACTTGTGACCTCCTCCCTGCACTGATCCTCTTCCGGGTGCAGGGAGGAGGAGAGCCCGGCGCAGCAGCGCCGCGTGTGGGAGGGAGGGGAGAGCCGCCGGGAACTGCTGTGACCCGGCGACTCTCACCGCAAAGGACAGCTCTTAAAGCAAGAGCTGTCCTTTGCTATAATTATCGCATATATTTATTTTGTCATAAAATAACATGAATGTAATCGTTAAAAATATAACTATATATCGGGAATAATAACTGTATATAGCGGGCATAATACTATGTATAATCATGTACTATATAATAATGAATGTAATTGTTAAAAATATAACTGTATATAACGGGAATAATAACTGTATATAGCGGGCATAATACTATGTATAATCATGTACTGTATAATAATGAATGTAATTGTTAAAAATATAACTGTATATAACGGAAATAATAACTGTATATAGCGGGCATAATAACTGTATATAATGGGCATAACACTGTGTATAATCATGTATTGTATTATCATGACATTTTGGGGGATTGCTTGGTAAAAATGTTTCAGGATTTACTGTGAGGTCAAATCGTGACCTGGTCGAGTGCTGGAGGTGATAGAGTCGCGAGTCACTTGTATAGGTGTAAAAGAGATTTTAATTTGGGACTCCGCGGATCCAAGAAGAAGAAAGGGGATGAGCAAATCAGTACTGTGGCAGGAAGTGACTGCTTGATGACATCCAGGAGTAGCACTTACCTGCCCGAAGAAGAATCATGCTGTGAGGTCTGCCAGCGTCGCTGGATCGTTGGATGCGTAATATGCACTGTTTCTCATTTTTTGAAAGCCTCAGGGGGAGATTGTCTAAGGTAAAAACCCCGTTATCTGGGTTTTTACCGCATTTTGGGATGCTCTAAGCATCCCCCGCTGGGTTACCGCGGCGGGTGGCATCGCCTAAAAAATCTGGCGATGCCCCATAGAAGCCAATGGGCTTCTAACGCGAACCCACTGCCGCCCCGCACGGACCCCCGCCGCCCAGCACGGACCCCCGCCGCCCCGCATTGCCCCCTCACCTGTGTCCGGGCAGCACAGAGCTGTGCTGCCTGGACTTGTGGCCTCCTCCCTGCACTGATCCTCTTCCGGGTGCAGGGAGGAGGAGAGCCCGGCGCAGCAGCGCCGGGTGTGGGAGGGAGGGGAGAGCCGCCGGGAACTGCTGTGACCCGGCGACTCTCACCGCAAAGGACAGCTCTTAAAGCAAGAGCTGTCCTTTGCTATAATTATCGCATATATTTATTTTGTCATAAAATAACATGAATATAATCGTTAAAAATATAACTATATATCGGGAATAATAACTGTATATAGCGGGCATAATACTATGTATAATCATGTACTATATAATAATAAATGTAATTGTTAAAAATATAACTGTATATAACGGGAATAATAACTGTATATAGCGGGCATAATACTATGTATAATCATGTACTGTATAATAATGAATGTAATTGTTAAAAATATAACTGTATATAACGGAAATAATAACTGTATATAGCGGGCATAATAACTGTATATAATGGGCATAACACTGTGTATAATCATGTATTGTATTATCATGACATTTTGGGGGATTGCTTAGTAAAAATGTTTCAGGATTTACTGTGAGGTCAAATCGTGACCTGGTCGAGTGCTGGAGGTGATAGTCGCGAGTCACTTGTATAGGTGTAAAAGAGATTTTGATTTGGGACTCCGCGGATCCAAGAAGAAGAAGGGGGATGAGCAAATCAGTACTGTGGCAGGAAGTGACTGCTTGATGACATCCAGGAGTAGCACTTACCTGCCCGAAGAAGAATCATGCTGTGAGGTCTGCCAGCGTCGCTGGATCGTTGGATGCGTAATATGCAGTTTCTCATTTTTTGAAAGCCTCAGGGGGAGATTGTCTAAGGTAAAAACCCCGTTATCTGGGTTTTTACCGCATTTTGGGATGCTCTAAGCATCCCCCGCTGGGTTACCGCGGCGGGTGGCATCGCCTAAAAAATCTGGCGATGCCCCATAGAAGCCAATGGGCTTCTAACGTGAACCCACTGCAGCCCCGCACAGACCCCCGCCGCCCAGCACGGACCCCCGCCGCCCCGCATTGCCCCCTCACCTGTCTCCGGGCAGCACAGAGCTGTGCTGCCTGGACTTGTGACCTCCTCCCTGCACTGATCCTCTTCCGGGTGCAGGGAGGAGGAGAGCCCGGCGCAGCAGCGCCGCGTGTGGGAGGGAGGGGAGAGCCGCCGGGAACTGCTGTGACCCGGCGACTCTCACCGCAAAGGACAGCTCTTAAAGCAAGAGCTGTCCTTTGCTATAATTATCGCATATATTTATTTTGTCATAAAATAACATGAATGTAATCGTTAAAAATATAACTATATATCGGGAATAATAACTGTATATAGCGGGCATAATACTATGTATAATCATGTACTATATAATAATGAATGTAATTGTTAAAAATATAACTGTATATAACGGGAATAATAACTGTATATAGCGGGCATAATACTATGTATAATCATGTACTGTATAATAATGAATGTAATTGTTAAAAATATAACTGTATATAACGGAAATAATAACTGTATATAGCGGGCATAATAACTGTATATAATGGGCATAACACTGTGTATAATCATGTATTGTATTATCATGACATTTTGGGGGATTGCTTGGTAAAAATGTTTCAGGATTTACTGTGAGGTCAAATCGTGACCTGGTCGAGTGCTGGAGGTGATAGAGTCGCGAGTCACTTGTATAGGTGTAAAAGAGATTTTGATTTGGGACTCCGCGGATCCAAGAAGAAGAAGGGGGATGAGCAAATCAGTACTGTGGCAGGAAGTGACTGCTTGATGACATCCAGGAGTAGCACTTACCTGCCCGAAGAAGAATCATGCTGTGAGGTCTGCCAGCGTCGCTGGATCGTTGGATGCGTAATATGCACTGTTTCTCATTTTTTGAAAGCCTCAGGGGGAGATTGTCTAAGGTAAAAACCCCGTTATCTGGGTTTTTACCGCATTTTGGGATGCTCTAAGCATCCCCCGCTGGGTTACCGCGGCGGGTGGCATCGCCTAAAAAATCTGGCGATGCCCCATAGAAGCCAATGGGCTTCTAACGCGAACCCACTGCCGCCCCGCACAGACCCCCGCCGCCCAGCACGGACCCCCGCCGCCCCGCATTGCCCCCTCACCTGTGTCCGGGCAGCACAGAGCTGTGCTGCCTGGACTTGTGACCTCCTCCCTGCACTGATCCTCTTCCGGGTGCAGGGAGGAGGAGAGCCCGGCGCAGCAGCGCCGCGTGTGGGAGGGAGGGGAGAGCCGCCGGGAACTGCTGTGACCCGGCGACTCTCACCGCAAAGGACAGCTCTTAAAGCAAGAGCTGTCCTTTGCTATAATTATCGCATATATTTATTTTGTCATAAAATAACATGAATGTAATCGTTAAAAATATAACTATATATCGGGAATAATAACTGTATATAGCGGGCATAATACTATGTATAATCATGTACTATATAATAATGAATGTAATTGTTAAAAATATAACTGTATATAACGGGAATAATAACTGTATATAGCGGGCATAATACTATGTATAATCATGTACTGTATAATAATGAATGTAATTGTTAAAAATATAACTGTATATAACGGAAATAATAACTGTATATAGCGGGCATAATAACTGTATATAATGGGCATAACACTGTGTATAATCATGTATTGTATTATCATGACATTTTGGGGGATTGCTTGGTAAAAATGTTTCAGGATTTACTGTGAGGTCAAATCGTGACCTGGTCGAGTGCTGGAGGTGATAGAGTCGCGAGTCACTTGTATAGGTGTAAAAGAGATTTTGATTTGGGACTCCGCGGATCCAAGAAGAAGAAGGGGGATGAGCAAATCAGTACTGTGGCAGGAAGTGACTGCTTGATGACATCCAGGAGTAGCACTTACCTGCCCGAAGAAGAATCATGCTGTGAGGTCTGCCAGCGTCGCTGGATCGTTGGATACGTAATATGCACTGTTTCTCATTTTTTGAAAGCCTCAAGGGGAGATTGTCTAAGGTAAAAACCCCGTTATCTGGGTTTTTACCGCATTTTGGGATGCTCTAAGCATCCCCCGCTGGGTTACCGCAGCGGGTGGCATCGCCTGAAAAATCTGGCGATGCCCCATAGAAGCCAATGGGCTTCTAACGCGAACCCATTGCCGCCCCGCACGGACCCCCGCCGCCCAGCACGGACCCCCGCCGCCCCGCATTGCCCCCTCACCTGTGTCCGGGCAGCACAGAGCTGTGCTGCCTGGACTTGTAACCTCCTCCCTGCACTGATCCTCTTCCGGGTGCAGGGAGGAGGAGAGCCCGGCGCAGCAGCGCCGGGTGTGGGAGGGAGGGGAGAGCCGCCGGGAACTGCTGTGACCCGGCGACTCTCACCGCAAAGGACAGCTCTTAAAGCAAGAGCTGTCCTTTGCTATAATTATCGCATATATTTGTTTTGTCATAAAATAACATGAATGTAATCGTTAAAAATATAACTATATATCGGGAATAATAACTGTATATAGCGGGCATAATACTATGTATAATCATGTACTATATAATAATGAATGTAATTGTTAAAAATATAACTGTATATAACGGGAATAATAACTGTATATAGCGGGCATAATACTATGTATAATCATGTACTGTATAATAATGAATGTAATTGTTAAAAATATAACTGTATATAACGGAAATAATAACTGTATATAGCGGGCATAATAACTGTATATAATGGGCATAACACTGTGTATAATCATGTATTGTATTATCATGACATTTTGGGGGATTGCTTGGTAAAAATGTTTCAGGATTTACTGTGAGGTCAAATCGTGACCTGGTCGAGTGCTGGAGGTGATAGAGTCGCGAGTCACTTGTATAGGTGTAAAAGAGATTTTGATTTGGGACTCCGCGGATCCAAGAAGAAGAAGGGGGATGAGCAAATCAGTACTGTGGCAGGAAGTGACTGCTTGATGACATCCAGGAGTAGCACTTACCTGCCCGAAGAAGAATCATGCTGTGAGGTCTGCCAGCGTCGCTGGATCGTTGGATGCGTAATATGCACTGTTTCTCATTTTTTGAAAGCCTCAGGGGGAGATTGTCTAAGGTAAAAACCCCGTTATCTGGGTTTTTACCGCATTTTGGGATGCTCTAAGCATCCCCCGCTGGGTTACCGCGGCGGGTGGCATCGCCTAAAAAATCTGGCGATGCCCCATAGAAGCCAATGGGCTTCTAACGCGAACCCACTGCCGCCCCGCACAGACCCCCGCCGCCCAGCACGGACCCCCGCCGCCCCGCATTGCCCCCTCACCTGTGTCCGGGCAGCACAGAGCTGTGCTGCCTGGACTTGTAAGCTCCTCCCTGCACTGATCCTCTTCCGGGTGCAGGGAGGAGGAGAGCCCGGCGCAGCAGCGCCGGGTGTGGGAGGGAGGGGAGAGCCGCCGGGAACTGCTGTGACCCGGCGACTCTCACCGCAAAGGACAGCTCTTAAAGCAAGAGCTGTCCTTTGCTATAATTATCGCATATATTTATTTTGTCATAAAATAACATGAATGTAATCGTTAAAAATATAACTATATATCGGGAATAATAACTGTATATAGCGGGCATAATACTATGTATAATCATGTACTATATAATAATGAATGTAATTGTTAAAAATATAACTGTATATAACGGGAATAATAACTGTATATAGCGGGCATAATACTATGTATAATCATGTACTGTATAATAATGAATGTAATTGTTAAAAATATAACTGTATATAACGGAAATAATAACTGTATATAGCGGGCATAATAACTGTATATAATGGGCATAACACTGTGTATAATCATGTATTGTATTATCATGACATTTTGGGGGATTGCTTGGTAAAAATGTTTCAGGATTTACTGTGAGGTCAAATCGTGACCTGGTCGAGTGCTGGAGGTGATAGAGTCGCGAGTCACTTGTATAGGTGTAAAAGAGATTTTGATTTGGGACTCCGCGGATCCAAGAAGAAGAAGGGGGATGAGCAAATCAGTACTGTGGCAGGAAGTGACTGCTTGATGACATCCAGGAGTAGCACTTACCTGCCCGAAGAAGAATCATGCTGTGAGGTCTGCCAGCGTCGCTGGATCGTTGGATGCGTAATATGCACTGTTTCTCATTTTTTGAAAGCCTCAAGGGGAGATTGTCTAAGGTAAAACCCCGTTATCTGGGTTTTTACCGCATTTTGGGATGCTCTAAGCATCCCCCGCTGGGTTACCGCAGCGGGTGGCATCGCCTGAAAAATCTGGCGATGCCCCATAGAAGCCAATGGGCTTCTAACGCGAACCCACTGCCGCCCCGCACGGACCCCCGCCGCCCAGCACGGACCCCCGCCGCCCCGCATTGCCCCCTCACCTGTGTCCGGGCAGCACAGAGCTGTGCTGCCTGGACTTGTAACCTCCTCCCTGCACTGATCCTCTTCCGGGTGCAGGGAGGAGGAGAGCCCGACGCAGCAGCGCCGGGTGTGGGAGGGAGGGGAGAGCCGCCGGGAACTGCTGTGACCCGGCGACTCTCACCGCAAAGGACAGCTCTTAAAGCAAGAGCTGTCTTTTGCTATAATTATCGCATATATTTGTTTTGTCATAAAATAACATGAATGTAATCGTTAAAAATATAACTATATATCGGGAATAATAACTGTATATAGCGGGCATAATACTATGTATAATCATGTACTATATAATAATGAATGTAATTGTTAAAAATATAACTGTATATAACGGGAATAATAACTGTATATAGCGGGCATAATACTATGTATAATCATGTACTGTATAATAATGAATGTAATTGTTAAAAATATAACTGTATATAACGGAAATAATAACTGTATATAGCGGGCATAATAACTGTATATAATGGGCATAACACTGTGTATAATCATGTATTGTATTATCATGACATTTTGGGGGATTGCTTGGTAAAAATGTTTCAGGATTTACTGTGAGGTCAAATCGTGACCTGGTCGATTGCTGGAGGTGATAGAGTCGCGAGTCACTTGTATAGGTGTAAAAGAGATTTTGATTTGGGACTCCGCAGATCCAAGAAGAAGAAGGGGGATGAGCAAATCAGTACTGTGGCAGGAAGTGACTGCTTGATGACATCCAGGAGTAGCACTTACCTGCCCGAAGAAGAATCATGCTGTGAGGTCTGCCAGCGTCGCTGGATCGTTGGATGCGTAATATGCACTGTTTCTCATTTTTTGAAAGCCTCAGGGGGAGATTGTCTAAGGTAAAAACCCCGTTATCTGGGTTTTTACCGCATTTTGGGATGCTCTAAGCATCCCCAGCTGGGTTACCGCGGCGGGTGGCATCGCCTGAAAAATCTGGCGATGCCCCATAGAAGCCAATGGGCTTCTAACGCGAACCCACTGCCGCCCCGCACAGACCCCCGCCGCCCCGCATTGCCCCCTCACCTGTGTCCGGGCAGCACAGAGCTGTGCTGCCTGGACTTGTGACCTCCTCCCTGCACTGATCCTCTTCCGGGTGCAGGGAGGAGGAGAGCCCGGCGCAGCAGCGCCGGGTGTGGGAGGGAGGGGAGAGACGCCGGGAACTGCTGTGACCCGGCCACTCTCACCGCAAAGGACAGCTCTTAAAGCAAGAGCTGTCCTTTGCTATAATTATCGCATATATTTATTTTGTCATAAAATAACATGAATGTAATCGTTAAAAATATAACTATATATCGGGAATAATAACTGTATATAGCGGGCATAATACTATGTATAATCATGTACTATATAATAATGAATGTAATTGTTAAAAATATAACTGTATATAACGGGAATAATAACTGTATATAGCGGGCATAATACTATGTATAATCATGTACTGTATAATAATGAATGTAATTGTTAAAAATATAACTGTATATAACGGAAATAATAACTGTATATAGAGGGCATAATAACTGTATATAATGGGCATAACACTGTGTATAATCATGTATTGTATTATCATGACATTTTGGGGGATTGCTTGGTAAAAATGTTTCAGGATTTACTGTGAGGTCAAATCGTGACCTGGTCGAGTGCTGGAGGTGATAAAGTCGCGAGTCACTTGTATAGGTGTAAAAGAGATTTTGATTTGGGACTCCGCGGATCCAAGAAGAAGAAGGGGGATGAGCAAATCAGTACTGTGGCAGGAAGTGACTGCTTGATGACATCCAGGAGTAGCACTTACCTGCCCGAAGAAGAATCATGCTGTGAGGTCTGCCAGCGTCGCTGGATCGTTGGATGCGTAATATGCACTGTTTCTCATTTTTTGAAAGCCTCAGGGGGAGATTGTCTAAGGTAAAAACCCCGTTATCTGGGTTTTTACCGCATTTTGGGATGCTCTAAGCATCCCCCGCTGGGTTACCGCGGCGGGTGGCATCGCCTGAAAAATCTGGCGATGCCCCATAGAAGCCAATGGGCTTCTAACGCGAACCCACTGCCGCCCCGCATGGACCCCCACCGCCCAGCACGGACCCCCGCCGCCCCGCATTGCCCCCTCACCTGTGTCCGGGCAGCACAGAGCTGTGCTGCCTGGACTTTTGACCTCCTCCCTGCACTGATCCTCTTCCGGGTGCAGGGAGGAGGAGAGCCCGGCGCAGCAGCGCCGGGTGTGGGAGGGAGGGGAGAGCTGCCGGGAACTGCTGTGACCCGGCGACTCTCACCGCAAAGGACAGCTCTTAAAGCAAGAGCTGTCCTTTGCTATAATTATCGCATATATTTATTTTGTCATAAAATAACATGAATATAATCGTTAAAAATATAACTATATATCGGGAATAATAACTGTATATAGCGGGCATAATACTATGTATAATCATGTACTATATAATAATGAATGTAATTGTTAAAAATATAACTGTATATAACGGGAATAATAACTGTATATAGCGGGCATAATACTATGTATAATCATGTACTGTATAATAATGAATGTAATTGTTAAAAATATAACTGTATATAACGGAAATAATAACTGTATATAGCGGGCATAATAACTGTATATAATGGGCATAACACTGTGTATAATCATGTATTGTATTATCATGACATTTTGGGGGATTGCTTAGTAAAAATGTTTCAGGATTTACTGTGAGGTCAAATCGTGACCTGGTCGAGTGCTGGAGGTGATAGTCGCGAGTCACTTGTATAGGTGTAAAAGAGATTTTGATTTGGGACTCCGCGGATCCAAGAAGAAGAAGGGGGATGAGCAAATCAGTACTGTGGCAGGAAGTGACTGCTTGATGACATCCAGGAGTAGCACTTACCTGCCCGAAGAAGAATCATGCTGTGAGGTCTGCCAGCGTCGCTGGATCGTTGGATGCGTAATATGCACTGTTTCTCATTTTTTGAAAGCCTCAGGGGGAGATTGTCTAAGGTAAAAACCCCGTTATCTGGGTTTTTACCGCATTTTGGGATGCTCTAAGCATCCCCCGCTGGGTTACCGCGGCGGGTGGCATCGCCTGAAAAATCTGGCGATGCCCCATAGAAGCCAATGGGCTTCTAATGTGAACCCACTGCCGCCCCGCACAGACCCCCGCCGCCCAGCACGGACCACCGCCGCCCCGCATTGCCCCCTCACCTGTCTCCGGGCAGCACAGAGCTGTGCTGCCTGGACTTGTGACCTCCTCCCTGCACTGATCCTCTTCCGGGTGCAGGGAGGAGGAGAGCCCGGCGCAGCAGCGCCGCGTGTGGGAGGGAGGGGAGAGCCGCCGGGAACTGCTGTGACCCGGCGACTCTCACCGCAAAGGACAGCTCTTAAAGCAAGAGCTGTCCTTTGCTATAATTATCGCATATATTTATTTTGTCATAAAATAACATGAATGTAATCGTTAAAAATATAACTATATATCGGGAATAATAACTGTATATAGCGGGCATAATACTATGTATAATCATGTACTATATAATAATGAATGTAATTGTTAAAAATATAACTGTATATAACGGGAATAATAACTGTATATAGCGGGCATAATACTATGTATAATCATGTACTGTATAATAATGAATGTAATTGTTAAAAATATAACTGTATACAACGGAAATAATAACTGTATATAGCGGGCATAATAACTGTATATAATGGGCATAACACTGTGTATAATCATGACATTTTGGGGGATTGCTTGGTAAAAATGTTTCAGGATTTACTGTGAGGTAAAATCGTGACCTGGTCGAGTGCTGGAGGTGATAGAGTCGCGAGTCACTTGTATAGGTGTAAAAGAGATTTTGATTTGGGACTCCGTGGATCCAAGAAGAAGAAGGGGGATGAGCAAATCAGTACTGTGGCAGGAAGTGACTGCTTGATGACATCCAGGAGTAGCACTTACCTGCCCGAAGAAGAATCATGCTGTGAGGTCTGCCAGCGTCGCTGGATCGTTGGATGCGTAATATGCACTGTTTCTCATTTTTTGAAAGCCTCAGGGGGAGATTGTCTACGGTAAAAACCCCGTTATCTGGGTTTTTACCGCATTTTGGGATGCTCTAAGCATCCCCCGCTGGGTTACCGCGGCGGGTGGCATCGCCTGAAAAATCTGGCGATGCCCCATAGAAGCCAATGGGCTTCTAACGTGAACCCACTGCCGCCCCGCACAGACCCCCGCCGCCCAGCACGGACCCCCGCCGCCCCGCATTGCCCCCTCACCTGTCTCCGGGCAGCACAGAGCTGTGCTGCCTGGACTTGTGACCTCCTCCCTGCACTGATCCTCTTCCGGGTACAGGGAGGAGGAGAGCCCGGCGCAGCAGCGCCGCGTGTGGGAGGGAGGGGAGAGCCGCCGGGAACTGCTGTGACCCGGGGACTCTCACCGCAAAGGACAGCTCTTAAAGCAAGAGCTGTCCTTTGCTATAATTATCGCATATATTTATTTTGTCATAAAATAACATGAATGTAATCGTTAAAAATATAACTATATATCAGGAATAATAACTGTATATAGCGGGCATAATACTATGTATAATCATGTACTATATAATAATGAATGTAATTGTTAAAAATATAACTGTATATAACGGGAATAATAACTGTATATAGCGGGCATAATACTATGTATAATCATGTACTGTATAATAATGAATGTAATTGTTAAAAATATAACTGTATATAACGGAAATAATAACTGTATATAGCGGGCATAATAACTGTATATAATGGGCATAACACTGTGTATAATCATGTATTGTATTATCATGACATTTTGGGGGATTGCTTGGTAAAAATGTTTCAGGATTTACTGTGAGGTCAAATCGTGACCTAGTCGAGTGCTGGAGGTGATAGAGTCGCGAGTCACTTGTATAGGTGTAAAAGAGATTTTGATTTGGGACTCCGCGGATCCAAGAAGAAGAAGGGGGATGAGCAAATCAGTACTGTGGCAGGAAGTGACTGCTTGATGACATCCAGGAGTAGCACTTACCTGCCCGAAGAAGAATCATGCTGTGAGGTCTGCCAGCGTCGCTGGATCGTTGGATGCGTAATATGCACTGTTTCTCATTTTTTGAAAGCCTCAGGGGGAGATTGTCTAAGGTAAAAACCCCGTTATCTGGGTTTTTACTGCATTTTGGGATGCTCTAAGCATCCCCCGCTGGGTTACCGCGGCGGGTGGCATCGCCTAAAAAATCTGGCGATGCCCCATAGAAGCCAATGGGCTTCTAACGCAAACCCACTGCCGCCCCGCACAGACCCCCGCCGCCCAGCACGGACCCCCGCCGCCCCGCATTGCCCCCTCACCTGTGTCCGGGCAGCACAGAGCTGTGCTGCCTGGACTTGTGACCTCCTCCCTGCACTGATCCTCTTCCGGGTGCAGGGAGGAGGAGAGCCCGGCGCAGCAGCACCGGGTGTGGGAGGGAGGGGAGAGCCGCCGGGAACTGCTGTGACCCGGCGACTCTCACCGCAAAGAACAGCTCTTAAAGCAAGAGCTGTCCTTTGCTATAATTATCGCATATATTTATTTTGTCATAAAATAACATAAATATATAATCGTTAAAAATATAACTATATATCGGGAATAATAACTGTATATAGTGGGCATAATACTATGTATAATCATGTACTATATAATAATGAATGTAATTGTTAAAAATATAACTGTATATAACGGGAATAATAACTGTATATAGCGGGCATAATACTATGTATAATCATGTACTGTATAATAATGAATGTAATTGTTAAAAATATAACTGTATATAACGGAAATAATAACTGTATATAGCGGGCATAATAACTGTATATAATGGGCATAACACTGTGTATAATCATGTATTGTATTATCATGACATTTTGGGGGATTGCTTGGTAAAAATGTTTCAGGATTTACTGTGAGGTCAAATCGTGACCTGGTCGAGTGCTGGAGGTGATAGTCGCGAGTCACTTGTATAGGTGTAAAAGAGATTTTGATTTGGGACTCCGCGGATCCAAGAAGAAGAAGGGGGATGAGCAAATCAGTACTGTGGCAGGAAGTGACTGCTTGATGACATCCAGGAGTAGCACTTACCTGCCCGAAGAAGAATCATGCTGTGAGGTCTGCCAGCGTCGCTGGATCGTTGGATGCGTAATATGCACTGTTTCTCATTTTTTGAAAGCCTCAGGGGGAGATTGTCTAAGGTAAAAACCCCGTTATCTGGGTTTTTACCGCATTTTGGGATGCTCTAAGCATCCCCCGCTGGGTTACCGCAGCGGGTGGCATCGCCTGAAAAATCTGGCGATGCCCCATAGAAGCCAATGGGCTTCTAACGCGAACCCACTGCCGCCCCGCACGGACCCCCGCCGCCCAGCACGGACCCCTGCCGCCCCGCATTGCCCCCTCACCTGTGTCCGGGCAGCACAGAGCTGTGCTGCCTGGACTTGTGACCTCCTCCCTGCACTGATCCTCTTCCGGGTGCAGGGAGGAGGAGAGCCCGGCGCAGCAGCGCCGGGTGTGGGAGGGAGGGGAGAGCCGCCGGGAACTGCTGTGACCCGGCGACTCTCACCGCAAAGGACAGCTCTTAAAGCAAGAGCTGTCCTTTGCTATAATTATCGCATATATTTATTTTGTCATAAAATAACATGAATATAATCGTTAAAAATATAACTATATATCGGGAATAATAACTGTATATAGCGGGCATAATACTATGTATAATCATGTAATATATAATAATGAATGTAATTGTTAAAAATATAACTGTATATAACGGGAATAATAACTGTATATAGCGGGCATAATACTATGTATAATCATGTACTGTATAATAATGAATGTAATTGTTAAAAATATAACTTTATATAACGGAAATAATAACTGTATATAGCGGGCATAATAACTGTATATAATGGGCATAACACTGTGTATAATCATGTATTGTATTATCATGACATTTTGGGGGATTGCTTGGTAAAAATGTTTCAGGATTTACTGTGAGGTCAAATCGTGACCTGGTCGAGTGCTGGAGGTGATAGTCGCGAGTCACTTGTATAGGTGTAAAAGAGATTTTGATTTGGGACTCCGCGGATCCAAGAAGAAGAAGGGGGATGAGCAAATCAGTACTGTGGCAGGAAGTGACTGCTTGATGACATCCAGGAGTAGCACTTACCTGCCCGAAGAAGAATCATGCTGTGAGGTCTGCCAGCGTCGCTGGATCGTTGGATGCGTAATATGCACTGTTTCTCATTTTTTGAAAGCCTCAGGGGGAGATTGTCTAAGGTAAAAACCCCGTTATCTGGGTTTTTACCGCATTTTGGGATGCTCTAAGCATCCCCCGCTGGGTTACCGCGGCGGGTGGCATCGCCTGAAAAATCTGGCGATGCCCCATAGAAGCCAATGGGCTTCTAACGTGAACCCACTGCCGCCCCGCACAGACCCCCGCCGCCCAGCACGGACCCCCGCCGCCCCGCATTGCCCCCTCACCTGTGTCCGGGCAGCACAGAGCTGTGCTGCCTGGACTTGTGACCTCCTCCCTGCACTGATCCTCTTCCGGGTGCAGGGAGGAGGAGAGCCCGGCGCAGCAGCGCCGCGTGTGGGAGGGAGGGGAGAGCCGCCGGGAACTGCTGTGACCCGGCGACTCTCACCGCAAAGGACAGCTCTTAAAGCAAGAGCTGTCCTTTGCTATAATTATCGCATATATTTATTTTGTCATAAAATAACATGAATGTAATCGTTAAAAATATAACTATATATCGGGAATAATAACTGTATATAGCGGGCATAATACTATGTATAATCATGTACTATATAATAATGAATGTAATTGTTAAAAATATAACTATATATAACGGGAATAATAACTGTATATAGCGGGCATAATACTATGTATAATCATGTACTGTATAATAATGAATGTAATTGTTAAAAATATAACTGTATATAACGGAAATAATAACTGTATATAGCGGGCATAATAACTGTATATAATGGGCATAACACTGTGTATAATCATGTATTGTATTATAATGACATTTTGGGGGATTGCTTGGTAAAAATGTTTCAGGATTTACTGTGAGGTCAAATCGTGACCTGGTCGAGTGCTGGAGGTGATAGAGTCGCGAGTCACTTGTATAGGTGTAAAAGAGATTTTGATTTGGGACTCCGCGGATCCAAGAAGAAGAAAGGGGATGAGCAAATCAGTACTGTGGCAGAAAGTGACTGCTTGATGACATCAAGGAGTAGCACTTACCTGCCCAAAGAAGAATCATGCCGTGAGGTCTGCCAGCGTCGCTGGATCGTTGGATGCGTAATATGCACTGTTTCTCATTTTTTGAAAGCCTCAGGGGGAGATTGTCTAAGGTAAAAACCCCGTTATCTGGGTTTTTACCGCATTTCGGGATGCTCTAAGCATCCCCCGCTGGGTTACCGCGGCGGGTGGCATCGCCTGAAAAATCTGGCGATGCCCCATAGAAGCCAATGGGCTTCTAACGCGAACCCACTGCCGCCCAGCACGGACCCCCGCCGCCCCGCATTGCCCCCTCACCTGTGTCCGGGCAGCACAGAGCTGTGCTGCCTGGACTTGTGACCTCCTCCCTGCACTGATCCTCTTCCGGGTGCAGGGAGGAGGAGAGCCCGGCGCAGCAGCGCCGGGTGTGGGAGGGAGGGGAGAGCCGCCGGGAACTGCTGTGACCCGGCGACTCTCACCGCAAAGGACAGCTCTTAAAGCAAGAGCTGTCCTTTGCTATAATTATCGCATATATTTATTTTGTCATAAAATAACATGAATATAATCGTTAAAAATATAACTATATATCGGGAATAATAACTGTATATAGCGGGCATAATACTATGTATAATCATGTACTATATAATAATGAATGTAATTGTTAAAAATATAACTGTATATAACGGGAATAATAACTGTATATAGCGGGCATAATACTATGTATAATCATGTACTGTATAATAATTAATGTAATTGTTAAAAATATAACTGTATATAACGGAAATAATAACTGTATATAGCGGGCATAATAACTGTATATAATGGGCATAACACTGTGTATAATCATGTATTGTATTATCATGACATTTTGGGGGATTGCTTGGTAAAAATGTTTCAGGATTTACTGTGAGGTCAAATCGTGACCTGGTCGAGTGCTGGAGGTGATAGTCGTGAGTCACTTGTATAGGTGTAAAAGAGATTTTGATTTGGGACTCCGCGGATCCAAGAAGAAGAAGGGGGATGAGCAAATCAGTACTGTGGCAGGAAGTGACTGCTTGATGGCATCCAGGAGTAGCACTTACCTGCCCGAAGAAGAATCATGCTGTGAGGTCTGCCAGCGTCGCTGGATCGTTGGATGCGTAATATGCACTGTTTCTCATTTTTTGAATGCCTCAGGGGGAGATTGTCTAAGGTAAAAACCCCGTTATCTGGGTTTTTACCGCATTTTGGGATGCTCTAAGCATCCCCCGCTGGGTTACCGCGGCGGGTGGCATCGCCTGAAAAATCTGGCGATGCCCCATAGAAGCCAATGGGCTTCTAACGTGAACCCACTGCCGCCCCGCACAGACCCCCGCCGCCCAGCACGGACCCCCGCCGCCCCGCATTGCCCCCTCACCTGTGTCCGGGCAGCACAGAGCTGTGCTGCCTGGACTTGTGACCTCCTCCCTGCACTGATCCTCTTCCGGGTGCAGGGAGGAGGAGAGCCCGGCGCAGCAGCGCCGCGTGTGGGAGGGAGGGAAGAGCCGCCGGGAACTGCTGTGACCCGGCGACTCTCACCGCAAAGGACAGCTCTTAAAGCAAGAGCTGTCCTTTGCTATAATTATCGCATATATTTATTTTGTCATAAAATAACATGAATGTAATCGTTAAAAATATAACTATATATCGGGAATAATAACTGTATATAGCGGGCATAATACTATGTATAATCATGTACTATATAATAATGAATGTAATTGTTAAAAATATAACTGTATATAACGGGAATAATAACTGTATATAGCGGGCATAATACTATGTATAATCATGTACTGTATAATAATGAATGTAATTGTTAAAAATATAACTGTATATAACGGAAATAATAACTGTATATAGCGGGCATAATAACTGTATATAATGGGCATAACACTGTGTATAATCATGTATTGTATTATAATGACATTTTGGTGGATTGCTTGGTAAAAATGTTTCAGGATTTAATGTGAGGTCAAATCGTGACCTGGTCGAGTGCTGGAGGTGATAGAGTCGCGAGTCACTTGTATAGGTGTAAAAGAGATTTTGATTTGGGACTCCGCGGATCCAAGAAGAAGAAAGGGGATGAGCAAATCAGTACTGTGGCAGAAAGTGACTGCTTGATGACATCCAGGAGTAGCACTTACCTGCCCAAAGAAGAATCATGCCGTGAGGTCTGCCAGCGTCGCTGGATCGTTGGATGCGTAATATGCACTGTTTCTCATTTTTTGAAAGCCTCAGGGGGAGATTGTCTAAGGTAAAAACCCCGTTATCTGGGTTTTTACCGCATTTCGGGATGCTCTAAGCATCCCCCGCTGGGTTACCGCGGCGGGTGGCATCGCCTGAAAAATCTGGCGATGCCCCATAGAAGCCAAAGGGCTTCTAACACGAACCCACTGCCGCTCCGCACGGACCCCCGCCGCCCAGCACGGACCCCCGCCGCCCCGCATTGCCCCCTCACCTGTGTCCGGGCAGCACAGAGCTGTGCTGCCTGGACTTGTGACCTCCTCCCTGCACTTATCCTCTTCCGGGTGCAGGGAGGAGGAGAGCCCGGCGCAGCAGCGCCGGGTGTGGGAGGGAGGGGAGAGCCGCCGGGAACTGCTGTGACCCGGCGACTCTCACCGCAAAGGACAGCTCTTAAAGCAAGAGCTGTCCTTTGCTATAATTATCGCGTATATTTGTTTTGTCATAAAATAACATGAATGTAATCCTTAAAAATATAACTATATATCGGGAATAATAACTGTATATAGCTGGCATAATACTATGTATAATCATGTACTATATAATAATGAATGTAATTGTTAATAATATAACTGTATATAACGGGAATAATAACTGTATATAGCGGGCATAATACTATGTATAATCATGTACTGTATAATAATGAATGTAATTGTTAAAAATATAACTGTATATAGCGGGCATAATAACTGTATATAATGGGCATAACACTGTGTATAATCATGTATTGTATTATCATGACATTTTGGGGGATTGCTTGGTAAAAATGTTTCAGGATTTACTGTGAGGTCAAATCGTGACCTGGTCGAGTGCTGGAGGTGATAGAGTCGCGAGTCACTTGTATAGGTGTAAAAGCGATTTTGATTTGGGACTCCGCGGATCCAAGAAGAAGAAGGGGGATGAGCAAATCAGTACTGTGGCAGGAAGTGACTGCTTGATGACATCCAGGAGTAGCACTTACCTGCCCGAAGAAGAATCATGCTGTGAGGTCTGCCAGCGTCGCTGGATCGTTGGATGCGTAATATGCACTGTTTCTCATTTTTTGAAAGCCTCAGGGGGAGATTGTCTAAGGTAAAAACCCCGTTATCTGGGTTTTTACCGCATTTTGGGATGCTCTAAGCATCCCCCGCTGGGTTACCGCGGCGGGTGGCATCGCCTGAAAAATCTGGCGATGCCCCATAGAAGCCAATGGGCTTCTAACGCAAACCCACTGCCGCCCCGCACAGACCCCCGCCGCCCAGCACGGACCCCCGCCGCCCCGCATTGCCCCCTCACCTGTGTCCGGGCAGCACAGAGCTGTGCTGCCTGGACTTGTGACCTCCTCCCTGCACTGATCCTCTTCCGGGTGCAGGGAGGAGGAGAGCCCGGCGCAGCAGCGCCGGGTGTGGGAGGGAGGGGAGAGCCGCCGGGAACTGCTGTGACCCGGCGACTCTCACCGCAAAGGACAGCTCTTAAAGCAAGAGCTGTCCTTTGCTATAATTATCGCATATATTTATTTTGTCATAAAATAACATGAATGTAATCGTTAAAAATATAACTATATATCGGGAATAATAACTATATAGCGGGCATAATACTATGTATAATCATGTACTATATAATAATGAATGTAATTGTTAAAAATATAACTGTATATAACGGGAATAATAACTGTATATAGCGGGCATAATACTATGTATAATCATGTACTGTATAATAATGAATGTAATTGTTAAAAATATAACTGTATATAACGGAAATAATAACTGTATATAGCGGGCATAATAACTGTATATAATGGGCATAACACTGTGTATAATCATGTATTGTATTATCATGACATTTTGGGGGATTGCTTGGTAAAAATGTTTCAGGATTTACTGTGAGGTCAAATCGTGACCTGGTCGAGTGCTGGAGGTGATAGAGTCGCGAGTCACTTGTATAGGTGTAAAAGAGATTTTGATTTGGGACTCCGCGGATCCAAGAAGAAGAAGGGGGATGAGCAAATCAGTACTGTGGCAGGAAGTGACTGCTTGATGACATCCAGGAGTAGCACTTACCTGCCCGAAGAAGAATCATGCTGTGAGGTCTGCCAGCGTCGCTGGATCGTTGGATGCATAATATGCACTGTTTCTCATTTTTTGAAAGCCTCAGGGGGAGATTGTCTAAGGTAAAAACCCCGTTATCTGGGTTTTTACCGCATTTTGGGATGCTCTAAGCATCCCCCGCTGGGTTACCGCGGCGGGTGGCATCGCCTGAAAAATCTGGCGATGCCCCATAGAAGCCAATGGGCTTCTAACGTGAACCCACTGCCGCCCCGCACAGACCCCCGCCGCCCAGCACGGACCCCCGCCGCCCCGCATTGCCCCCTCACCTGTGTCCGGGCAGCACAGAGCTGTGCTGCCTGGACTTGTGACCTCCTCCCTGCACTGATCCTCTTCCGGGTGCAGGGAGGAGGAGAGCCCGGCGCAGCAGCGCCGGGTGTGGGAGGGAGGGGAGAGCTGCCGGGAACTGCTGTGACCCGGCGACTCTCACCGCAAAGGACAGCTCTTAAAGCAAGAGCTGTCCTTTGCTATAATTATCGCATATATTTATTTTGTCATAAAATAACATGAATATAATCGTTAAAAATATAACTATATATCGGGAATAATAACTGTATATAGCGGGCATAATACTATGTATAATCATGTACTATATAATAATGAATGTAATTGTTAAAAATATAACTGTATATAACGGGAATAATAACTGTATATAGCGGGCATAATACTATGTATAATCATGTACTGTATAATAATGAATGTAATTGTTAAAAATATAACTGTATATAACGGAAATAATAACTGTATATAGCGGGCATAATAACTGTATATAATGGGCATAACACTGTGTATAATCATGTATTGTATTATCATGACATTTTGGGGGATTGCTTGGTAAAAATGTTTCAGGATTTACTGTGAGGTCAAATCGTGACCTGGTCGAGTGCTGGAGGTGATAGAGTCGCTAGTCACTTGTATAGGTGTAAAAGAGATTTTGATTTGGGACTCCGCGGATCCAAGAAGAAGAAGGGGGATGAGCAAATCAGTACTGTGGCAGGAAGTGACTGCTTGATGACATCCAGGAGTAGCACTTACCTGCCCGAAGAAGAATCATGCCGTGAGGTCTGCCAGCGTAGCTGGATCGTTGGATGCGTAATATGCACTGTTTCTCATTTTTTGAAAGCCTCAGGGGGAGATTGTCTAAGGTAAAAACCCCGTTATCTGGGTTTTTACCGCATTTTGGGATGCTCTAAGCATCCCCCGCTGGGTTACCGCAGCGGGTGGCATCGCCTGAAAAATCTGGCGATGCCCCATAGAAGCCAATGGGCTTCTAACGCGAACCCACTGCCGCCCCACACGGACCCCCGCCGCCCAGCACGGACCCCCGCCGCCCCGCATTGCCCCCTCACCTGTCTCCGGGCAGCACAGAGCTGTGCTGCCTGGACTTGTGACCTCCTCCCTGCACTGATCCTCTTCCGGGTGCAGGGAGGAGGAGAGCCCGGCGCAGTAGCGCCGGGTGTGGGAGGGAGGGGAGAGCCGCCGGGAACTGCTGTGACCCGGCGACTCTCACCGCAAAGGACAGCTCTTAAAGCAAGAGCTGTCCTTTGCTATAATTATCGCATATATTTGTTTTGTCATAAAATAACATGAATGTAATCGTTAAAAATATAACTATATATCGGGAATAATAACTGTATATAGCGGGCATAATACTATGTATAATCATGTACTATATAATAATGAATGTAATTGTTAAAAATATAACTGTATATAACGGGAATAATAACTGTATATAGCGGGCATAATACTATGTGTAATCATGTACTGTATAATAATGAATGTAATTGTTAAAAATATAACTGTATATAACGGGAATAATAACTGTATATAGCGGGCATAATACTGTGTATACATGTAATCATGTACTGTATAATCATGACATTTTTGGGATTGCTTGATAAAAATCTTTCAGGATTTACTGTGAGGTCAAATCCTGACCTGGTCGAGTGCTGGAAGTGATAGAGTCGCGAGTCACTTGCAGAGGTGTAAAAGTGATTTTGATTTGGGACTCCGCGGATCCAAGGCCTGGTAGGATGAAGGGGGATGAGCAACTCAATAATCAGTACTGTGGCAGTAAGTTACTGCTTGATGACATCCAGGAGTAGCACTTATGTGCCCAAAGAAGGGTCACGCCGTAAGGTCTGCCAGCGTCGCTGGATCGTTGGATGGGCAATATGCACTGTTTCTCATTTTTTGAAAGCCTCAGTCTGTTTATATAGAGGCTCCTGTAGTCATTAACCAGATTTTTAAAGTGTGTCCATTTCTGGGTCTATCTTGTTTTAGGCACTTAGAAGTGGGGTTTGGCTGGAGGGATGTATATTATCTTAATTTTTTTTTTTTTGTCATAAAATAACATGAATGTAATCGTTAAAAATATAACTGTATATAATGGGCATAATAACTGTATATAATGGGCATAACACTGTGTATAATCATGTATTGTATTATCATGACATTTTGGGGGATTGCTTGGTAAAAATGTTTCAGGATTTACTGTGAGGTCAAATCGTGACCTGGTCGAGTGCTGGAGGTGATAGAGTCGCGAGTCACTTGTATAGGTGTAAAAGAGATTTTGATTTGGGACTCCGCGGATCCAAGAAGAAGAAGGGGGATGAGCAAATCAGTACTGTGGCAGGAAGTGACTGCTTGATGACATCCAGGAGTAGCACTTACCTGCCCGAAGAAGAATCATGCTGTGAGGTCTGCCAGCGTCGCTGGATCGTTGGATGCGTAATATGCACTGTTTCTCATTTTTTGAAAGCCTCAGGGGGAGATTGTCTAAGGTAAAAACCCCGTTATCTGGGTTTTTACCGCATTTTGGGATGCTCTAAGCATCCCCCGCTGGGTTACCGCGGCGGGTGGCATCGCCTGAAAAATCTGGCGATGCCCCATAGAAGCCAATGGGCTTCTAACGCGAACCCAATGCCGCCCGCACAGACCCCCGCCGCCCAGCACGGACCCCCGCCGCCCCGCATTGCCCCCTCACCTGTGTCAGGGCAGCACAGAGCTGTGCTGCCTGGACTTGTGACCTCCTCCCTGCACTGATCCTCTTCCGGGTGCAGGGAGGAGGAGAGCCCGGCGCAGCAGCGCCGGGTGTGGGAGGGAGGGGAGAGCCGCCGGGAACTGCTGTGACCCGGCGACTCTCACCGCAAAGGACAGCTCTTAAAGCAAGAGCTGTCCTTTGCTATAATTATCGCATATATTTATTTTGTCATAAAATAACATGAATGTAATCGTTAAAAATATAACTATATATCGGGAATAATAACTGTATATAGCGGGCATAATACTATGTATAATCATGTACTATATAATAATGAATGTAATTGTTAAAAATATAACTGTATATAACGGGAATAATAACTGTATATAGCGGGCATAATACTATGTGTAATCATGTACTGTATAATAATGAATGTAATTGTTAAAAATATAACTGTATATAACGGGAATAATAACTGTATATAGCGGGCATAATACTGTGTATACATGTAATCATGTACTGTATAATCATGACATTTGTGGGATTGCTTGATAAAAATCTTTCAGGATTTACTGTGAGGTCAAATCCTGACCTGGTCGAGTGCTGGAAGTGATAGAGTCGCGAGTCACTTGCAGAGGTGTAAAAGTGATTTTGATTTGGGACTCCGCGGATCCAAGGCCTGGTAGGATGAAGGGGGATGAGCAACTCAATAATCAGTACTGTGGCAGTAAGTTACTGCTTGATGACATCCAGGAGTAGCACTTATGTGCCCAAAGAAGGGTCAAGCCGTAAGGTCTGCCAGCGTCGCTGGATCGTTGGATGGGCAATATGCACTGTTTCTCATTTTTTGAAAGCCTCAGTCTGTTTATATAGAGGCTCCTGTAGTCATTAACCAGATTTTTAAAGTGTGTCCATTTCTGGGTCTATCTTGTTTTAGGCACTTAGAAGTGGGGTTTGGCTGGAGGGATGTATATTATCTTAATTTTTTTTTTTTTGTCATAAAATAACATGAATGTAATCGTAAAAATATAACTGTATATAATGGGCATAATAACTGTATATAATGGGCATAACACTGTGTATAATCATGTATTGTATTATCATGACATTTTGGGGGATTGCTTGGTAAAAATGTTTCAGGATTTACTGTGAGGTCAAATCGTGACCTGGTCGAGTGCTGGAGGTGATAGAGTCGCGAGTCACTTGTATAGGTGTAAAAGAGATTTTGATTTGGGACTCCGCGGATCCAAGAAGAAGAAGGGGGATGAGCAAATCAGTACTGTGGCAGGAAGTGACTGCTTGATGACATCCAGGAGTAGCACTTACCTGCCCGAAGAAGAATCATGCTGTGAGGTCTGCCAGCGTCGCTGGATCGTTGGATGCGTAATATGCACTGTTTCTCATTTTTTGAAAGCCTCAGGGGGAGATTGTCTAAGGTAAAAACCCCGTTATCTGGGTTTTTACCGCATTTTGGGATGCTCTAAGCATCCCCCGCTGGGTTACCGCGGCGGGTGGCATCGCCTGAAAAATCTGGCGATGCCCCATAGAAGCCAATGGGCTTCTAACGCGAACCCAATGCCGCCCGCACAGACCCCCGCCGCCCAGCACGGACCCCCGCCACCCCGCATTGCCCCCTCACCTGTGTCAGGGCAGCACAGAGCTGTGCTGCCTGGACTTGTGACCTCCTCCCTGCACTGATCCTCTTCCGGGTGCAGGGAGGAGGAGAGCCCGGCGCAGCAGCGCCGGGTGTGGGAGGGAGGGGAGAGCCGCCGGGAACTGCTGTGACCCGGCGACTCTCACCGCAAAGGACAGCTCTTAAAGCAAGAGCTGTCCTTTGCTATAATTATCGCATATATTTATTTTGTCATAAAATAACATGAATGTAATCGTTAAAAATATAACTATATATCGGGAATAATAACTGTATATAGCGGGCATAATACTATGTATAATCATGTACTATATAATAATGAATGTAATTGTTAAAAATATAACTGTATATAACGGGAATAATAACTGTATATAGCGGGCATAATACTATGTGTAATCATGTACTGTATAATAATGAATGTAATTGTTAAAAATATAACTGTATATAACGGGAATAATAACTGTATATAGCGGGCATAATACTGTGTATACATGTAATCATGTACTGTATAATCATGACATTTGTGGGATTGCTTGATAAAAATCTTTCAGGATTTACTGTGAGGTCAAATCCTGACCTGGTCGAGTGCTGGAAGTGATAGAGTCGCGAGTCACTTGCAGAGGTGTAAAAGTGATTTTGATTTGGGACTCCGCGGATCCAAGGCCTGGTAGGATGAAGGGGGATGAGCAACTCAATAATCAGTACTGTGGCAGTAAGTTACTGCTTGATGACATCCAGGAGTAGCACTTATGTGCCCAAAGAAGGGTCAAGCCGTAAGGTCTGCCAGCGTCGCTGGATCGTTGGATGGGCAATATGCACTGTTTCTCATTTTTTGAAAGCCTCAGTCTGTTTATATAGAGGCTCCTGTAGTCATTAACCAGATTTTTAAAGTGTGTCCATTTCTGGGTCTATCTTGTTTTAGGCACTTAGAAGTGGGGTTTGGCTGGAGGGATGTATATTATCTTAATTTTTTTTTTTTGTCATAAAATAACATGAATGTAATCGTTAAAAATATAACTGTATATAATGGGCATAATAACTGTATATAATGGGCATAACACTGTGTATAATCATGTATTGTATTATCATGACATTTTGTGGGATTGCTTGGTAAAAATGTTTCAGGATTTACTGTGAGGTCAAATCGTGACCTGGTCGAGTGCTGGAGGTGATAGAGTCGCGAGTCACTTGTATAGGTGTAAAAGAGATTTTGATTTGGGACTCCGCGGATCCAAGAAGAAGAAGGGGGATGAGCAAATCAGTACTGTCGCAGGAAGTGACTGCTTGATGACATCCAGGAGTAGCACTTACCTGCCCGAAGAAGAATCATGCTGTGAGGTCTGCCAGCGTCGCTGGATCGTTGGATGCGTAATATGCACTGTTTCTCATTTTTTGAAAGCCTCAGGGGGAGATTGTCTAAGGTAAAAACCCCGTTATCTGGGTTTTTACCGCATTTTGGGATGCTCTAAGCATCCCCCGCTGGGTTACCGCGGCGGGTGGCATCGCCTGAAAAATCTGGCGATGCCCCATAGAAGCCAATGGGCTTCTAACGCGAACCCAATGCCGCCCGCACAGACCCCCGCCGCCCAGCACGGACCCCCGCCGCCCCGCATTGCCTGTGTCAGGGCAGCACAGAGCTGTGCTGCCTGGACTTGTGACCTCCTCCCTGCACTGATCCTCTTCCGGGTGCAGGGAGGAGGAGAGCCCGGCGCAGTAGCGCCGGGTGTGGGAGGGAGAGGATAGCCGCCGGGAACTGCTGTGACCCGGCGACTCTCACCGCAAAGGACAGCTCTTAAAGCAAGAGCTGTCCTTTGCTATAATTATCGCATATATTTATTTTGTCATAAAATAACATGAATGTAATCGTTAAAAATATAACTATATATCGGGAATAATAACTGTATATAGCGGGCATAATACTATGTATAATCATGTACTATATAATAATGAATGTAATTGTTATAAATATAACTGTATATAACGGGAATAATAACTGTATATAGCGGGCATAATACTATGTATAATCATGTACTCTATAATAATGAATGTAATTGTTAAAAATATAACTGTATATAACGGAAATAATAACTGTATATAGCGGGCATAATAACTGTATATAATGGGCATAACACTGTGTATAATCATGTATTGTATTATCATGACATTTTGGGGGATTGCTTGGTAAAAATGTTTCAGGATTTACTGTGAGGTCAAATCGTGACCTGGTCGAGTGCTGGAGGTGATAGAGTCGCGAGTCACTTGTATAGGTGTAAAAGAGATTTTGATTTGGGACTCCGCGGATCCAAGAAGAAGAAGGGGGATGAGCAAAGCAGTACTGTGGCAGGAAGTGACTGCTTGAATACATCCAGGAGCAGCACTTACCTGCCCGAAGAAGAATCATGCTGTGAGGTCTGCCAGCGTCGCTGGATCGTTGGATGCGTAATATGCACTGTTTCTCATTTTTTGAAAGCCTCAGGGGGAGATTGTCTAAGGTAAAAACCCCGTTATCTTGGTTTTTACCACATTTTGGGATGCTCTAAGCATCCCCCGCTGGGTTACCGCGGCGGGTGGCATCGCCTGAAAAATCTGGCGATGCCCCATAGAAGCCAATGGGCTTCTAACGCGAACCCACTGCCGCCCCGCACAAACCCCCGCCGCCCAGCACGGACCCCCACCGCCCCGCATTGCCCCCTCACCTGTGTCCGGGCAGCACAGAGCTGTGCTGCCTGGACTTGTGACCTCCTCCCTGCACTGATCCTCTTCCGGGTGCAGGGAGGAGGAGAGCCCGGCGCAGCAGCGCCGGGTGTGGGAGGGAGGGGAGAGCCGCCGGGAACTGCTGTGACCCGGCGACTCTCACCGCAAAGGACAGCTCTTAAAGCAAGAGCTGTCCTTTGCTATAATTATCGCATATATTTATTTTGTCATAAAATAACATGAATGTAATCGTTAAAAATATAACTATATATCGGGAATAATAACTGTATATAGCGGGCATAATACTATGTATAATCATGTACTATATAATAATGAATGTAATTGTTAAAAATATAATTGTATATAACGGGAATAATAACTGTATATAGCGGGCATAATACTATGTATAATCATGTACTGTATAATAATGAATGTAATTGTTAAAAATATAACTGTATATAACGAAAATAATAACTGTATATAGCGGGCATAATAACTGTATATAATGGGCATAACACTGTGTATAATCATGTATTGTATTATCATGACATTTTGGGGGATTGCTTGGTAAAAATGTTTCAGGATTTACTGTGAGGTCAAATCGTGACCTGGTCGAGTGCTGGAGGTGATAGAGTCGCGAGTCACTTGTATAGGTGTAAAAGAGATTTTGATTTGGGACTCCGCGGATCCAAGAAGAAGAAGGGGGATGAGAAAATCAGTACTGTTGCAGGAAGTGACTGCTTGATGACAATCAGGAGTAGCACTTACCTGCCCGAAGAAGAATCATGCCGTGAGGTCTGCCAGCGTCGCTGGATCGTTGGATGCGTAATATGCACTGTTTCTCATTTTTTGAAAGCCTCAGGGGGATATTGTCTAAGGTAAAAACCCCGTTATCTGGGTTTTTACCGCATTTTGGGATGCTCTAAGTATTCCCCGCTGGGTTACCGTGGCGGGTGGCATCGCCTGAAAAATCTGGCGATGCCCCATAGAAGCCAATGGGCTTCTAACGCGAACCCAATGCCGCCCGCACAGACCCCCGCCGCCCAGCACGGACCCCCGCCGCCCCGCATTGCCCCCTCACCTGTGTCAGGGCAGCACAGAGCTGTGCTGCCTGGACTTGTGACCTCCTCCCTGCACTGATCCTCTTCCGGGTGCAGGGAGGAGGAGAGCCCGGCGCAGCAGCGCCGGGTGTGGGAGGGAGGGGAGAGCCGCCGGGAACTGCTGTGACCCGGCGACTCTCACCGCAAAGGACAGCTCTTAAAGCAAGAGCTGTCCTTTGCTATAATTATCGCATATATTTATTTTGTCATAAAATAACATGAATGTAATCGTTAAAAATATAACTATATATCGGGAATAATAACTGTATATAGCGGGCATTATACTATGTATAATCATGTACTATATAATAATGAATGTAATTGTTAAAAATATAACTGTTTATAACGGGAATAATAACTGTATATAGCGGGCATAATACTGTGTATACATGTAATCATGTACTGTATAATCATGACATTTTTGGGATTGCTTGATAAAAATCTTTCAGGATTTACTGTGAGGTCAAATCCTGACCTGGTCGAGTGCTGGAAGTGATAGAGTCGCGAGTCACTTGCAGAGGTGTAAAAGTGATTTTGATTTGGGACTCCGCGGATCCAAGGCCTGGTAGGATGAAGGGGGATGAGCAACTCAATAATCAGTACTGTGGCAGTAAGTTACTGCTTGATGACATCCAGGAGTAGCACTTATGTGCCCAAAGAAGGGTCACGCCGTAAGGTCTGCCAGCGTCGCTGGATCGTTGGATGGGCAATATGCACTGTTTCTCATTTTTTGAAAGCCTTAGTCTGTTTATATAGAGGCTCCTGTAGTCATTAACCAGATTTTTAAAGTGTGTCCATTTCTGGGTCTATCTTGTTTTAGGCACTTAGAAGTGGGGTTTGGCTGGAGGGATGTATATTATCTTAATTTTTTCTTTTGTCATAAAATAACATGAATGTAATCGTTAAAAATATAACTGTATATAATGGGCATAATAACTGTATATAATGGGCAAAACACTGTGTATAATCATGTATTGTATTATCATGACATTTTGGGGGATTGCTTGGTAAAAATGTTTCAGGATTTACTATGAGGTCAAATCGTGACCTGGTCGAGTGCTGGAGGTGATAGAGTCGCGAGTCACTTGTATAGGTGTAAAAGAGATTTTGATTTGGGACTCCGCGGATCCAAGAAGAAGAAGGGGGATGAGCAAATCAGTACTGTGGCAGGAAGTGACTGCTTGATGACATCCAGGAGTAGCACTTACCTGCCCGAAGAAGAATCATGCTGTGAGGTCTGCCAGCGTCGCTGGATCGTTGGATGCGTAATATGCACTGTTTCTCATTTTTTGAAAGCCTCAGGGGGAGATTGTCTAAGGTGGAAATGCGGTAAAAACCCCGTTATCGGGGTTTTTACCGCATTTCGGGATGCTCTAAGCATCCACCGCTGGCTTACCGCGGCGGGTGGCATCGCCTGAAAAATCTGGCGATGCCCCATAGAAGCCAATGGGCTTCTAACGCGAACCCACTGCCGCCCCGCACGGACCCCCACCGCCCAGCACGGACCCCCGCCGCCCCGCATTGCCCCCTCACCTGTGTCCGGGCAGCACAGAGCTGTGCTGCCTGGACTTGTGACCTCCTCCCTGCACTGATCCTCTTCCGGGTGCAGGGAGGAGGAGAGCCCGGCGCAGCAGCGCCGGGTGTGGGAGGGAGGGGAGAGCCGCCGGGACCTGCTGTGACCCGGCGACTCTCACCGCAAAGGACAGCTCTTAAAGCAAGAGCTGTCCTTTGCTATAATTATCGCATATATTTGTTTTGTCATAAAATAACATGAATGTAATCTTTAAAAATATAACTATATATCGGGAATAATAACTGTATATAGCGGGCATAATACTATGTATAATCATGTACTACATAATAATGAATGTAATTGTTAAAAATATAACTGGATATAACGGGAATAATAACTGTATATAGCGGGCATAATACGATGTATAATCATGTACTGTATAATAATGAATGTAATTGTTAAAAATATAACTGTATATAACGGGAATAATAACTGTATATAGCGGGCATAATACTGTGTATACATGTAATCATGTACTGTATAATCATAACATTTTTAGGATTGCTTGATAAAAATCTTTCAGGATTTACTGTGAGGTCAAATCCTGACCTGGTCGAGTGCTGGAAGTGATAGAGTCGCGAGTCACTTGCAGAGGTGTAAAAGTGTTTTTGATTTGGGACTCCGCGGATCCAAGGCCTGGTAGGATGAAGGGGGATGAGCAACTCAATAATCAGTACTGTGGCAGTAAGTTACTGCTTGATGACATCCAGGAGTAGCACTTATGTGCCCAAAGATGGGTCACGCCGTAAGGTCTGCCAGCGTCGCTGGATCGTTGGATGGGCAATATGCACTGTTTCTCATTTTTTGAAAGCCTCAGTCTGTTTATATAGAGGCTCCTGTAGTCATTAACCAGATTTTTAAAGTGTGTCCATTTCTGGGTCTATCTTGTTTTAGGCACTTAGAAGTGGGGTTTGGCTGGAGGGATGTACATTATCTTAATTTTTTTTTTTGTCATAAAATAACATGAATGTAATCGTTAAAAATATAACTGTATATAATGGGCATAATAACTGTATATAATGGGCATAACACTGTGTATAATTATGTATTGTATTATCATGACATTTTGGGGGATTGCTTGGTAAAAATGTTTCAGGATTTACTGTGAGGTCAAATCGTGACCTGGTCGAGTGCTGGAGGTGATAGAGTCGCGAGTCACTTGTATAGGTGTAAAAGAGATTTTGATTTGGGACTCCGCGGATCCAAGAAGAAGAAGGGGGATGAGCAAATCAGTACTGTGGCAGGAAGTGACTGCTTGATGACATCCAGGAGTAGCACTTACCTGCCCGAAGAAGAATCATGCCGTGAGGTCTGCCAGCGTCGCTGGATCGTTGGATGCGTAATATGCACTGTTTCTCATTTTTTGAAAGCCTCAGGGGGAGATTGTCTAAGGTGGAAATGCGGTAAAAACCCCGTTATCGGGGTTTTTACCGCATTTCGGGATGCTCTAAGCATCCCCCGCTGGGTTACCGCGGTGGGTGGCATCTCCAGAAAAATCTGGCGATGCCCCATAGAAGCCAATGGGCTTCTAACGCGAACCCACTGCCGCCCCGCACGGACCCCCGCCGCCCCGCATTGCCCCCTCACCTGTGTCCGGGCAGCACAGGGCTGTGCTGCCTGGACTTGTTACCTCCTCCCTGCTCTGATTCTCTTCCGGGTGCAGGGAGGAGGAGAGCCGGGTGTGGGAGGGAGGGGAGAGCCGCCGGGACCTGCTGTGACCCAGCGACTCTCACCGCAAAGGACAGCTCTTAAAGCAAGAGCTGTCCTTTGCTATAATTATTGCATGTATTTGTTTTGTCATAAAATAACATAAATGTAATCGTTAAAAATATAACTATATATCGGGAATAATAACTGTATATAGCGGGCATAATACTATGTATAATCATGTACTATATAATAATGAATGTAATTGTTAAAAATATAACTGGATATAACGGGAATAATAACTGTATATAGCGGGCATAATACTGTGTATACATGTAATCATGTACTGTATAATCATGACATTTTTGGGATTGCTTGATAAAAATCTTTCAGGATTTACTGTGAGGTCAAATCCTGACCTGGTCGAGTGCTGGAAGTGATAGAGTCGTGAGTCACTTGCAGAGGTGTAAAAGTGATTTTGATTTGGGACTCCGCGGATCCAATGCCTGGTAGGATAAAGGGGGATGAGCAACTCAATAATCAGTACTGTGGCAGTAAGTTACTGCTTGATGACATCCAGGAGTAGCACTTATGTGCCCAAAGAAGGGTCACGCCGTAAGGTCTGCCAGCGTCGCTGGATCATTGGATGGGCAATATGCACTGTTTCTCATTTTTTGAAAGCCTCAGTCTGTTTATATAGAGGCTCCTGTAGTCATTAACCAGATTTTTAAAGTGTGTCCATTTCTGGGTCTATCTTGTTTTAGGCACTTAGAAGTGGGGTTTGGCTGGAGGGATGTATATTATCTTAAATTTTTTTTTTTGTCATAAAATAACATGAATGTAATCGTTAAAAATATAACTGTATATAATGGGCATAATAACTGTATATAATGGGCATAACACTGTGTATAATCATGTATTGTATTATCATGACATTTTGGGGGATTGCTTGGTAAAAATGTTTCAGGATTTACTGTGAGGTCAAATCGTGACCTGGTCGAGTGCTGGAGGTGATAGAGTCGCGAGTCACTTGTATAGGTGTAAAAGTGATTTTGATTTGGGACTCTGCGGATCCAAGAAGAAGAAGGGGATGAGCAAATCAATACTGTGGCAGGAAGTGACTGCTTGATGACATCCAGGAGTAGCACTTACCTGCCCGAAGAAGAATCATGCCGTGAGGTCTGCCAGCGTCGCTGGATCGTTGGATGCGTAATATGCACTGTTTCTCATTTTTTGAAAGCCTCAGGGGGAGATTGTCTAAGGTGGAAATGCGGTAAAAACCCCGTTATCGGGGTTTTTACCGCATTTCGGGATGCTCTAAGCATCCCCCGCTGGGTTACCGCGGCGGGTGGCATCGCCAGAAAAATCTGGCGATGCCCCATAGAAGCCAATGGGCTTCTAACGCGAACCCAATGCCGCCCAGCACGGACCCCCGCCGCCCAGCACGGACCCCCGCCGCCCCGCATTGCCCCCTCACCTGTGTCCGGGCAGCACAGAGCTGTGCTGCCTGGACTTGTGACCTCCTCCCTGCACTGATCCTCTTCCGGGTGCAGGGAGGAGGAGGGCCCGGCGCAGCAGCGCCGGGTGTGGGAGGGAGGGGAGAGCCGCCGGGACCTGCTGTGACCCAGCGACTCTCACCGCAAAGGACAGCCCTTAAAGCAAGAGCTGTCCTTTGCTATAATTATCGCATATATTTGTTTTGTCATAAAATAACATGAATGTAATCGTTAAAAATATAACTATATATCGGGAATAATAACTGTATATAGCGGGCATAATACTATGTATAATCATGTACTGTATAATAATGAATGTAATTGTTAAAAATATAACTGTATATAACGGGAATAATAACTGTATATAGCGGGCATAATACTGTGTATACATGTAATCATGTACTGTATAATCATGACATTTTTGGGATTGCTTGATAAAAATCTTTCAGGATTTACTGTGAGGTCAAATCCTGACCTGGTCGAGTGCTGGAAGTGATAGAGTCGCGAGTCACTTGCAGAGGTGTAAAAGTGATTTTGATTTGGGATTTCGCGGATCCAAGGCCTGGTAGGATAAGGGGGATGAGCAACTCAATAATCAGTACTGTGGCAGTAAGTTACTGCTTGATGACATCCAGGAGTAGCACTTTTGTGCCCGAAGAAGGGTCACGCTGTAAGGTCTGCCAGCGTCGCTGGATCGTTGGATGGGCAATATGCACTGTTTCTCATTTTTTGAAAGCCTCAGTCTGTTTATATAGAGGCTCCTGTAGTCATTAATCAGATTTTTAAAGTGTGTCCATTTCTGGGTCTATCTTGTTTTAGGCACTTAGAAGTGGGGTTTGGCTGGAGGGATGTATATTATCTTAATTTTTTTTTGTCATAAAATAACATGAATGTAATCGTTAAAAATATAAGTGTATATAATGGGCATAACTTCTGCTCAGTAGGTAAGGCACAAACCTTCCCAAATTCTTTATGAATATTCAGAATGGGAGTGTGGCATTTGGCTACATATCTCATTATTGCTCAGAAGCTGCTTTTGTGTATGGGGCTTTATTGTAAAAACATCTTGGAGCCGGCCGCAATTTGAGATTCACTAAAAAATTCACTAGTGAGATAGGATCAGGGGCGCTTGTAAGGGATGGTCTTGCCCAGCTGCTGCTTTACAACGGGATGGTCAGTCCTGTATATTAGAACATGGAAAAAGGGATAATTAACCAGCGCTTAAGACAGTTTGTAGACTGGTTGATCTATTATAAACACATTTATTACGTGGCAATGAGAATAAAAGTTAAAAAGCTAGCTTAATATACTGAAACATAGAAATGGTCTAAAATCACAATTTCATAATCCCCACCAACCATGGATTGTAAGGAAGGTCCTGGAGAGTCCATTCCTATGGAACCATAGATATTAAAGTGGATCACAGAATGGTCATCCGGAGGGAGAATGATTAAGTCTGCAGGTGTTGTCAGGAGTGGCACAAATAATCAACTCCAGATGCAGTGAATGATGGTATATTCAAAGTGTCCTCATACCTCCGATGATATAATTGGTGACCTAAGTCCTGTTGACAAATGGCAATGGGTCCAATAAGGCTGTAATGGTCTGCAATCCAGGAACAAACGGTGGAGGGTGTGGTGGCAATTTCCTCCTTACGCGTTTCCTTACGCCAGGTAGCTTTATCAAAGGTAGAACCAGCCTGAAATTTTTTTTAGCGCTGCTTAATTTTCCCTTTTTCCAATTTGAAATTCACGGCTACAGGCAAGGCTCATACTCCACGGCCTGAGCTAACAGGTGGTTATGTGGGCTCCCGCGGAGGAGATTAAGGTGGTCTCTGGCTCCAAACCAGATTAGGTAACACAGATGACTGTACATTTAAGACACAACAATCGGCCTGTTTAAAGTATACAAACCATCCCGTGGATACAATCCCTGTCTGTGGTATGAACTTGTTTTCATCAATCCTCCACATTATTTATATGAATTATGGAGGCAATAGCGTTTGTTATTTGTAGTTAATTGATCCACCTTTGCATATATATATTTGCATATATATATGAATATATATATATATGAATATATATATATATATACTGCTCTGTTTTACCTTTATCCCCTTTGCTCCGAACCCCCTCCCCCATCAGTGCTGTCTTTCCTCCAACTGCTCCTCTGTTTCCCACCCAATCGCATCACTGTCTTACCTTCCCTAATCTGTGCCACTCTTTTCCACCCATCTGCTTTGTTTGTCCCCCATCAGTGCTGTTTAGCCTTCCCACCATCTACGCATTTCTATTCCTCCCCATCCACACCACACTGTCTCCTACCCCAATCAACACCTCTTTTACCCCATCCTCTCAGCTCTGTTTACTGCTCAGACCTTCAGTTGCATAGAATGCATGTGTGTATTCCAATGAGCACACAAATCTGTGAATTAGCAGCTCCATTGTGTGAGTGACAGCAATCTCACTCTGTGAGAGTGCTGAATCTGCACTTACCCACAGGCTGTGATGGCGTACCATATCTGTATTGCGCAAGGAACACGTCCATTAAGGCGTCAGCCTTAATGATCGTAATTTCATTGCTTTTTGACGTTTGATTGGAAGAGATACAACAGGTTTCAGAAATGCCAGATCATGTGTAAGAAGCCTTAATGGGACACGTGAAACCAAAGGTTTTTTGTCTTTGGAATTTCATAGCTTTTTTTTCAATTTATTTTAATTCAGAAGTGTAAAATTTCACTGTAAGAATAAACATTGGATTTTAAAAATGTTTAACAATACACATTTTTGGCAATGAGCATTACCACTGGCTACAAGCATTACAAACCCCTGGGAATGAGTATGACACCCGTCCCAGAGCATGAAAGCCCTGGCAATGAAGACACCCATCTCATGAAACCCCTGGCAATGAGCATGGTGTGTAGAAGTTATACTGTAGGGCATGGGTCTTCAACCTTTGGCCCTCCAGATGTTGTGAAACTACATGTTCCAACATGCATTGCCACATTTGTTCCTATAAGAGCATGCCAAAAAACCTCAGGGCATGCTGGGACATGTAGTTCCACAACATCTGGAGGGCCACAGGTTGAAGACCTGTGCTGTAGGGCATAATGTATCACGGGCAGTGTGGGGCATATGGTGCAGGGGCCATTACTGTATGGGGCTTAATATGGTGAAAAAATGTTCTTCCTGTGGTGGCAAAGGTCTGTTGGTCCAGGGCCAAAAACTGGGGTGTAAGGTAGTCTTCTCCAGTGAGGCTATGCCCATTTTAATGAGACCACGCCCCTTGCCTGGGGCAGAGATCAAATTACAAATGATATATACATGACATGCTGACCCTACCAGGTCATGGATCAGCTGCGGGTGTGTGAGTATGTATGGATAGGGATAGGCTACATATATGTGTGTGTGTGTGTGCGCGTATGTATGAATGTATGGATAGGCTATGGGTGTGTGTGTGTGTCAACGGTGCCTACCTATACATGACACGCTGACCCTACCAGGTCATGGAACTTTACCAGGCTGGGGGTTCTTCCCGGGGATGGCGACTAATCTGCTCCTTCTGTCTGACTTGATGGTTTCCCCTCCAGCAGCGAGTTCCAGGCAGCTGCTCCCCTCTTCCCCGGTGTCCACAGATGCTGACCGGGAACACAGAGCCAGGCCTCCCCCTTCTGGCATGACAGTGGTGCTGTCTCCAGAATGGATTGCCGGAGTTAAGAGGAGTGTCGACCGGGTGACCAGGGCGGCAGGCTCCCTGCGGAGGGCTGCTGTGCATGTGCCTCCTCCCATGGTCCTCCCTGCAAAGGACTGTGGGAGGAGCTACACATGACTCGTGCATGCTCAGCAGCCCTCCCGGGGCCATTATGGTTTTGTGCAATGATCAAGTTTGTTTTTTGGGTACGATCAAATTCTGCTAAGAGAAATGTGACCTATTTTAGTCTAAAAAAAGGGATGGAGGTAGTAAGTCACACCATACCTCTGGTGCTATATTGAATAAAATAAATATAGCCAAGGAAAGCCGCATATGACAACAAGCAAACCAGCTTGTAAGAAATAAAAGAAAACAATTGGAAAGCTGTCACAGCATTAGCAATTATACCTTTGATTAAAGTTGAAAATTAAGTGTAATATAGGTCCCCCTTTTCAATTATGGCACAAGACTCAGTTCAATTGAAATAACAAAAATATTTTATAAAACACATAATAAAGTCATATACAAAAATATACATAAATCACATGTAATTAATGGTAAAACAATGTAACTTAAGGTGCTGGCGTCCCAATTAATTAAAAGTAATGAACGTATCAGCAGCAGACCTCACTTGAAGCTCAGGCAGGATGGTGATGGAGCCGGCGGAAAAGAGCTGGGTCATGGTCAGAGCCCACAGCGGGCAGAGGAATCCGCACTGGTGCCGGCAGGTGCAGTGTCAGGGGTGCGGGAGTAGAAGGGGGGGGGTTAGTTGAGGTCTGACAGAGCAGGCAGTAGTAGGGAGGAAGCCGCAGTGAGAGACCAAGGCCTAGCCGGTTTGTGCAGGAAGGGGAGGGGAGGTCGGCGTTTGAGAAGCCCCAGAGCAGATGAAAGCTACAGGTCACTGGTCGCCCGGGTGAGAGGTGCGGGCTGGAGGTGTGGGGGGAGAAGGCCGCAAGGGCCAGTGAGAGGGGGACAGTGTACACATGGGGTCACTGAAGGGAGAGGGGGTGACAGTATACATGGGGGCACTGAGGGGGGACAGTGTACACATAGGGGCACTGAGGGGGTTATAAGCTGCAGGGTGTGTATGGTTAGGGTAATAGGCTGCAGGGGGAGTATGGTTAGGGTTATAGGATGTGGGGGGGTGTATGGTTAGGGTTATAGGCTGTGTGGTGTGTGTATGATTAGGGTTATAGGCTGGGTGGGTGTATGGTTAGGGTTATAGGCTGCGCGGTGTGTATGGTTAGGTTTATAGGCTACAGGGTGTGTGTATTGTTAGGGTAATAGGCTGCGGAGTGTGTATGGTTAGGGTTACAGGCTGTGGGGTGTGTGTGTATGGTTAGGGTTATATGCTGCGGTGTGTGTGTATGGTTAGGGTAATATGCTGGGGGGTGTATGGTTAGGGTTATGGGCTGTGGGGGTGTGTGTATGGGTAGGGTTATAGGCTGCGGAGGGGTGTGTGTGTGTGTATATGGTTAGGGTTATAGGCTGCGCAGTGTGTATGGTTAGGGTCATAGGCTGCAGGGTGTGTGTATGGTACGGATTATATGTTGTGGTGTGTGTGTATGGTTAGGGTTATAGGCTGGGGGGTGTATGGTTAGGGGTATATGCTGCGGGGTGTGTGTATGGTTAGGGTTATAGGCTGTGGGGTGTGTGTGTATGGTTAGGGTTATATGCTGCGGTGTGTGTGTATGGTTAGGGTAATATGCTGTGGGGGGGGTGTATGGTTATGGTTATAGGCTGTGGAGGGTGTGTATGGGTAGGGTTATAGGCTGCGGGGGGGGTGTATGGTTAGGGTTATAGGCTGGGGGGGTGGTGTATGGTTAGGGTTATAGGCTGCGCGGTGTGTATGGTTAGGGTCATAGGCTGCAGGGTGTGTGTGTATGGTACGGGTTATATGCTGCGGTGTGTGTGTATGGTTAGGGTTATAGGCTGCGGGGTGTGTGTATGGTTAGGGTAATAGGCTGCAGGGGGGGTATGGTTAGGGTTATAGGCTGCGGGGTGTGTGTATGGGTAGGGTTATAGGCTGCAGGAGGGGGGTGTATGGTTAGGGTTATAGGCTTGGGGGGGTGTATGGTTAGGGTAATAGGCTGCGGGGGGGGGGAGGGGGTATGCATGGTTAGGGTTATAGGCACCGGCGGGTGTGCATAGTTAGGGTTATAGGCTGCGGGGTGTGTAGGTTAGAGATATAGGCTGCAGGGGTGTGTGTGTGGTTAGGGATATAGGCTGCGGGGTAAGCATGGTTAGGGTAATAGGCTGTGGGGTGTGTAGGTTAGAGATATAAGCTGCAGGGGTGTGTGTGGTTAGGGATATAGGCTGCGGGGTGTATGGTTAGGGTTATAGGCTGGTGTGTGTGTGTATGGTTAGGGTTATAGGCTGGGGTGTGTGTGTGCGTGTATGGTTAGTGTTAGAGGCAGGGGTGTGTGTGTATGGTTAGGGTTATAGGCTGCTTGGTGTGTATGTGTGGTTAGGATTACAGGTTGCGTGGTGTGTATACGTAGCTAGGGTTATAGGCTGCAGTGTGTGTGTATGGTTTGGGTTATAGGCTGCGGGGGGGGGGTGAGGTGTATGGTTCGGGTTATAGGCTGTGGGGTGGGCATGGTTAGGGTTATAGGTTGCAGGGGGTGTGCATGGTTAGGGTTATAGGCTGGTGTATGTGTGTATGGTTAGGGTTATAGGATGGTGTGTGTGTGTATGGTTAGGGTTATAGGTTGGGTGTGTATGTGTGGTTAGGATTACAGGTTGCATGGTGTGTATACGTAGTTAGGGTTATAGGCTGCAGCATGTGTGTATGGTTAGGGTTATAGGCTGCGGTGTGTATGTGTATGGTTAGGTTTATAGGCTGTGGGGTGTGTATGGTTAGGGTTATAAGCTGGGGGGGTGCATGGTTAGGGTTAAAGGCTGCGGGGTGTGTATTGTTAGGGTTATAGGCTGTGTGGTGTGTATGTGTGGTGAGGGTTATAGGCTGCGGGGGGTGTGTATGGTTAGGATTTTAGGCTGCGGTGTGTGTATGGTTAGAGATATAGGCTGTGGGGGTGTGTGTGTGGTTAGGGTTAGGCACCAGCGGGTGTGCATAGTTAGGGTTATAGGCTGCATGGTGTGTATGGGCTGCGGGGGTGTGTGTGTTAGGGTTATAGGGTGCGGGGTGTGCATGGTTAGGGTTAAAGGCTGCGGGTGTGCATGGTTATGGTAACAGGCTGCGGGGGGTGTATGGTTAGGGTTGTAGGCTGGGGGGGTGTATGGTTAGGGTTATAAGCTGCGGTGGGGTGTGCATGGTTAGGGTTAAAGGTTGTGGGGTGTACATGGTTAGGGTAATAGGCTGCGGGGTGTGTAGGTTAGAGATATAGGCTGCAGGGGTGTGTGTGGTTAGGGTTATAGGCTGCGGGGTGGGCATGGTTAGGGTTATAGGCTGCAGGGCGGTGTGTAAGGTTAGGGTTATAGGCTGCGCGGTGTGTATGGTTAGGTTTATAGACTGCAGGGTGTGTGTGTGTATGGATAGGGTTATAGGCTGTGGGGTGTGTATGGTTAGGGTTATAGGCTGTGGGGTGTGTGTGTGTATGGTTAGGGTTATATGCTGCGGTATGTGTGTATGGTTAGGGTAATATGCTGTGGGGGGGGTGTATGGTTAGGGTTATAGGCTGCGGGGGTGTGTGTATGATTAGGGTTATAGGCTGCGGGGGGGTGTGTGTATGGTTAGGGTTATAGGCTGCAGTGTGTATGTGTATGGTTAGAATAGGGGATGCAGTCAATTTGCCGGCGGTCGGGATCCCGGCGGTCGGAATCCTGACACTGGAATCCCGACCGCCGAAATCCCAAAACTTTCTCCCTCCGTGGTTGTCCACGACACCCATAGAGGGAGAATAAAATAGCGTGCCGAGTGTAGCGAGGCACCGGGCCCGCTGCGTGGCGAGCGCAGCGAGCCCGCAAGGGGGGGCGCTCCACGTCCCCCCCATGTCGGGGTTTTCGGCGGTCGGGATTCCAGTGTCGGGATTCCGACCGCCGGCATTACATATCGGATCCGTTTATAGGCTGTGGGGTGTGTGTATGGTTAGGGTTATAAGCTGGGGGGGGGGGGGGGGTGCATGGTTAGGGTTAAAGGCTGCGGGGTGTGTGTATGGTAAGGGTTATAGGCTGTGTGGTGTGTATGTGTGGTGAGGGTTATAGGCTGCGGGGGGTGTGTATGGTTAGGATTATAGGCTGCGGTGTGTGTATGGTTAGAGATATAGGCTGCAGGGGTGTGTATGGTTAGAGATATAGGCTGCAGGGGTTTGTGTGTGGTTAGGGTTAGGCACCAGCGGGTGTGCATAGTTAGGGTTATAGGCTGCGTGGTGTGTATGGGCTGTGGGGGTGTGTTTGTGTGTTAGGGTTATAGGGTGCGAGGTGTACATGGCTAGGGTTAAAGGCTGCGGGGTGTGCATGGTTATGGTAACAGGCTGCGGGGGGTGTATGGTTAGGGTTGTAGGCTGAGGGGATGTATGGTTAGGGTTATAGGCTGCGGTGGGGTGTGCATGGTTAGGGTAATAGGCTGCAGGGGGGGCATGGTTAGGGTTATAGGCTGCGGGGTGTGTGTATGGGTAGGGTTATAGGCTGCGGGGGGGTATGCATGGTTAGGGTTATAGGCACCGGCAGGTGTGCATAGTTAGGGTTATAGGCTGCGGGGTGTGTAGGTTAGAGATATAGGCTGCAGGGGTGTGTGTGTGGTTAGGGATATAGGCTGCGGGGTGGGCATGGTTAGGGTAATAGTCTGCCGGGTGTGTAGGTTAGAGATATAGGCTGCAGGGGTGTGTGTGGTTAGGGATATAGGCTGCGGGGTGTATGGTTAGGGTTATAGGCTGGGTGTGTGTGTATGGTTAGGGTTATAGGCTGGTGTGTGTGTGTATGGTTAGGGTTATAGGCTGGGGTGTGTGTGTGTATGGTTAGTGTTAGAGGCAGGGGGGTGTGTGTATGGTTAGGGTTATAGGCTGCTTGGTGTGTATGTGTGGTTAGGATTACAGGTTGCGTGGTGTGTATACGTAGTTAGGGTTATAGGCTGCAGTGTGTGTGTATGGTTAGGGTTATAGGCTAGGGTGTGTATGGTTAGGGTTATAGGCTGGGGTCTGTGTGTATGGTTATAGGCTGCTGGGTGTGTATTTGTGGTTAGATTACAGGTTGCGTGGTGTGTATACATAGTTAGGGTTATAGGCTGCAGCGTGTGTATGGTTAGGTTTATAGGCTGCGGGGGGGGAGGTGTATGGTTAGGTTTATAGGCTGTGGGGTGTGTGTATGGTTAGGGTTATAAGCTGGGGGAGTGCATGGTTAGGGTTAAAGTGTGGGGGGGGGGGTGTATGGTTAGAATTATAGGCTGCGGGGTGTGTATGTGTGGTTGGGGTTATAGGCTGCGTGGTGTGTATGTGTGGTTAGGGTTATAGGCTGCGGGGGGTGTGTATGGTTAGGATTATAGCCTGCGGTGTGTGTATGGTTAGAGATATAGGCTGCGGGTGTGTGTGTGTGTTAGGGTTATTGGGTGCGGGGTGTGCATGGTTAGGGTTAAAGGCTGCGGGGTGTGCATGGTTAGGGTAATAGGCTGCGGGGGGGGGGTGTATGGTTAGGGTTGTAGGCTGGGGTGTGTGTGTATGGTTAGGGTAATAGGCTGCGGGGTGGGGGTTGTATGGTTAAGGTTGTAGGCTGGGGTGTGTGTGTATGGTTAGGGTAATAGGCTGCGGTGGGGTGTGCATGGTTAGGGTTAAAGGCTGCGGGGTGTGCATGGTTAGGGTAATAGGCTGCGGGGGGGGGGGTGTATAGTTAGGGTTATAAGCTGGGGGGGGGTGTATGGTTAGGGTTACAGGCTGCGGGGTGTGTGTCTGGTTAGGGTTATAGGCTGCGGGGTGTGTGTGCATGGTTAGGGTTAAAGGCTGCGGGGTGTGCATGGTTAGGGTAAAAGGCTGCGGGGGGGGTGTATGGTTAGGGTTTTTAGGCTGGGGTGTGTGTGTATGGTTAGGGTTATAGGCTGCGGTGGGGTGTGCATGGTTAGGGTTAAAGGCTGCGGGGTGTGCATGGTTGGGGGGGGTGTATGGTTAGGGTTATAAGCTGGGGGGGTGTATGGTTAGGGTTACAGGCTGCGGGGTGTGTGTCTGGTTAGGGTTATAGGCTGCGGGGTGTGTGTGTATGGTTAGAGTTATATGCTGCGGGGTGTGTATGTGCGGTTAGGGTTATAGGCTGCGGGGTAGTGGCGTAACTAGCACCGCAGCCCCCGCGGTCGCGGGGGGGGAGGGCGCTGTGCATATGGGGGCGCCGGGTGGGCTGCGGTGCTATAGTAATCCCCCCGCCCACCATCCCCCGCATGCTTACCTGTCCGCGCGTCCCGGCTCCCCTCCTGGCTTCAATTAATGCTATGGAGACGGACCACGATAAAATGGCCGCCCCATAAAGCAGACTGTTCTCTAAAACTGTCTGCGGTATGTGGGCGGCCATTTTATCGTGGTCCGTCTGCATAGAATTTATTGAAGCCAGGAGGGGATCCGGGACGCGCGGACAGGTAAGCATGCGGCAATGGGGGGAGGGGGCAGGCACGGGGGGCACGCCGGACGGGCGGAGAGGGCGTCCCCCATTAACGGCGGGGGGGCGCCCCAAACAAAGCTACGCCGCTGCTGCGGGGTGTGGTTAGGTTTATAGGCTGCGGGGTGTGTGTGTATGGTTAGGGTTATAGGCTGCAGGGTGTGTGCATGGTAAGGGTTATAGGATGTGGGGTGTATGTGTGTATGGTTAGTGTTATAGGCTGTGGGGTGTATGTGTGTATGGTTAGTGTTATAGGCTATGGGGTGTGTGTATGGTTAGGGTTATAGGCTGCTGGGTGTGTGTATGGTTAAGGTTATAGGCTGCAGGGTGTGTGTGTATGGTTAGGGTTACAGGCTGCAGGGTGTGTGTATGGTTAGGGTTATAGGCTGTGGGGTGTGTGTATGGTTAAGGTTATAGGCTGCAGGGTGTGTGTGTATGGTTAGGGTTATAGGCTGCGGGGTGTGCATGTGTGGTTAGGGTTATAGGCTGCGGAGTGTGTGTATGGTTAGGGTTTTAGGCTGTGGGGGGTGCATGGTTAGGGTAATAGTCTGCGGGGTGTGTGTATGGAAAGGGTTATAGGCTGCGGGGTGTGTGTGTATGGTTATGGTTATAGGCTGTGGGGTGTATGGTTAGTGTTATAGGCAGGGCCGGCGCCACCACTAGGCAAATCTAGGCATTTGCCTAGGGCGCCGGCCACTGGAGGGCGGCATTTTGCCCCCCCCCCCCGTGCCGCGGGGGTACCTGTCCTGCGGCGCTGTGTATTTAAAGCTGGCGGCGGAGGCAGCGAGGGGTCCCTGCAGTCAATTAGAAATAACGAGCGCTATCCGCCGGGCTATGCGGAAGCGCTTCTGTTGTGAAAACACTGGCAGCACGGCGCACGCTGATCTCAGCCAATCAGCGTGCTGCCAGTGTTTTCACAACAGAAGCGCTTCCGCATAGCCCGGCGGATAGCGCTCGTTATTTCTAATTGACTGCAGGGACCCCTCGCTGCCTCCGCCGCCAGCTTTAAATACACAGCGCCGCAGGACAGATACCCCCCTCCCCCGGCACCGGACAGCGCCGCACGACAGGTACCCCCCCCGGCACCCCCACCCCGACCTCGCCTGGGGCGCTCCGGTGCCTTGCACCGGCCCTGGTTATAGGCTGTGGGGTGAGTGTATGGTTAGGGTTATAAGCTGGGGGGGTGTATGGTTAGGGTTACAGGCTGCATGTGTGGTTAGGGTTATAGGCTGCGGTGTTTGTATATGGGTAGGTTTATAGGCTGCGGGGTGGGTGTGTATATGTATGGGTAGGGTTATAGGCTGCGGGGGTGTGTGTGTATGATTAGGGTTGTAGGCTGCGGTGTGTGTGTATGGTTAGGGTTATAGGCTGCGGGGGGGGGTGTGTGTGTGTATGGTTAGGGTTATAGGCTGCGAGGGTGTGTGTATGGTTAGGGTTGTAGGCTGCAGTGTGTGTGTGTATGGTTAGGGTTATAAGCTGCAGGGTGTGTGTATGGTTAGGGCAGTGGTTCCCAAACTGTGTGCCCAGGCTCCCTAGGGTGCCTTGGGATACTTGCAGGGGTGCCCCGGGTTGGTCGTCCAGGACCAATGCTAATTATTTATGGGCAAAACAAGTGCTGGTGGCTCATAAAGTAATGAAAAGTGTACAAACAGAAGCAAACCATGCACTTTTACCACATAACTGATCCTAAGAATCGCATGGAAACTCAATCTACTTACTGTTATATTTATTCTGCTTTTCTTTTTTTGGTCTAGGGGCCGTGAAAAAAATTCTGATACTCTAGGATGCCCTGATTCAAAAAAGATTGGGAATCCCTGGGTTAGGGTAATAGGCTGTAGGTGGGGTGTATGGTTAGGGTTATAGGCTGCGGGGTGTGTGTGTATGGGTAGGGATATAGGCTGCGGGGTGTGTATGGTTAGGGTAATAGGCTGCGGGGGGGTTGCGTGTAGTGTATGGTTAGGATAATAGGCTGCGGGGGGTGTGTGTATGGGTAGGGTAATAGGCTGTGGGGGTGTGTGCATGGTTAGGGTTATAGTCTGCGTGGGATGTGCATGGTTAGGGTTATAGGCTGTGGGGGGTGTGCATGGTTAGGGTTATAGGCTGCGGGAGGAGGTGTATGGTTAGGGCTATAGTCTGCGGGTGTGTATGGTTAGAGTTATAGGCTGCGGGGGGTGTGCATGGTTAGGGTTATAGGCTGCGGGGGGAGGTGTATGGTTAGGGCTATAGGCTGCGGGGAGTGTATGGTTAGGGTTATAGGCTGCGGAGGGGGGGGGGGTGTATGGTTAGGGTTATAGGCTGTGGGGTGTGTATGGTTAGGGCTATTTTTCAGTAGGCTCTAGCAGGAATTGAGGCCCTTATTCTAGTTCACTCTTTCTGACAAAATATTTCTTAGATGGACAAAACCATGTGCACTGCAGGTGAGGCAGGTGTTACTTGTGCAGAGATAATTAGATTTGGGTGGGGTTTTACACCTGCCTCACCTGCAGTGCACATGGTTTTGTACATCTAAGAAATATTTTGTCAGAAAGAGTGAACTACAATAAGGGCCTCAGTTCCTGCTGGAGCCTGCTGAAAAATAGCCCTGGTTAGGGCTATAGGCTGCGGTGGGGGGGGGGGGGGGGGTGTATGGTTAGGGTTATAGGCTGCTGGGGGTGTGCAAGGTTAGGGTTATAGGCTGTGAGGGGGAGGTGTATGGTTAGGATTATAGGCTGCGGGGCAGGTGTATAGTTAGGGTTATCGGGCTGCGGGGTGTGTATGGTTAGTGTTATAGGCTGCGGGGGTATGCATGGTTAGGGTTATAGGCTGTGGGGTGTGTGTATGGTTAGTGTTATAGACTGCGGGGGGTATGCATGGTTAGGGTTATAATCTGTGGGGGGGAGGTGTATGGTTAGTGTTATAGGCTGTGGGGTGTGTGTATGGTTAGGGTTATAGGCTGCAGGATGTGTATGGTTAGGGTTATAGGCTGCGGTGGGGTGTACACGGTTAGGGTTATAGGCTGGGGGGGTGTGCATGGTTAGGGTAATAGGCTGCGGGGTGTGCATGGTTAGGATTATAGGCTGCGGGGTGTGCATGGTTAGGGTTATAGGCTGCGGGGGTATGCATGGTTAGGGTTATAGACTGCGGGGTGTGTATGGTTACGTTTATAGGCTGCGGGGTGTGTGTGTATGGTTAGGGTTATAGGCTGGGTTGTGTGTGTATGGTTAGGTTTATAGGATGCGGGGGTTGTGCATGGTTACGGTTATAGGGTGCGGGGTGTATGTGTGTATGGTTAGTGTTATAGACTGTGGGGTGTGTGTATGGTTAGTGTTATAGGCTGCAGGGTGTGTGTGCATGGTTAGTGTCATAGGCTGCAGGGTGTTTATGGTTAAGTTAATAGGCTGCGGTGGGGGGGTGTATGGTTAGGGTTAAAGGCTGTGGGGTGTGTGTATGGTTAGGGCTGTAGGCTGCACGGTGTGTATGGTTAGGGTTATAGGCTGCGGGGGGGTGTGTGTATGGGTAGGGTTATAGGCTGCGGGATGTGTATGTAGCAGCTAGTAACCTGGCAAACTGTGCTTCAAAGGAGGCTGCTTTTGGGGGGACACTCTGGATGATTCACCTCTCTGCAACTCTTCATTCATCCTGACCGGACCTCTGGTTCCAGGTTCCCTGCAGCCTTCTTCCCCCTCAGCTCTTCAGTGCACTCTCCTGAGCTTCCTAACCTTCTGCTGCTGGCACTGTGTTTTCCTCTTCTGCTCCCCTCCAGCAGCCAGGACTGGAATGGCACAGAGCAGGGTGACGTGTCCTGTGCAGGAGTAGAGACATTGAAGAAATCATGATGATTTGCGTCGTGAACGCAAATCCTGGGAATCCCGCGTCTGGCTTGCAAGGAAGGGGGGGTCCACGTACCTCCCCCTGCGTATACAGGCGGAGGGGCACAGCGTACACACCGGGGGGGGGGGCTCAGCGTACACACGGGGGGGGGCATAGCAAACACACGGGTGGGCACAGCATACAAGGGGGGGCACTGTACACACGGGGGGGGCACAGTGTGCACGGGGAGCACAGCGTACACGGGGAGACACAGCATACATGGTGGGGGACCGCGTACAAGGAGGGGGGGCACAGCGTACACACTGGGAACCACAGCATAGCAGATTCCGTTACAGTGTCTTATATAGCGCAGCAGGTTCCGTTACAGTGTCTTATATAGCGCAGCAGGTTCCGTTACAGTGTCTTATATAGCGCAGCAGATTCCGTTACAGTGTCTTATATAGCGCAGCAGATAAGAACAATATCCTCGAATATTCAAGCTGTCATCCAAGGGTAACAGGGGCCTTCCCAATTATTATGGGTACACAGGATTGTCTTAGACCCACAGGTCGCTAACAAATAGATGGATAATATGATTTTTCAGTTCCAACAACCTGGCTATCTGATTTCTGAGCTATTGATAGCCAGAAAAAGAATCTGTAGGTAATATCATTTGGGTCACCACATATCACAATAGGAGTCTGGCCATCAAAAACATCTCTAAACAATATTGGCCCATAGTTGAAACAGATCCTGACCTCAAACTTCAGTCTTCTCCCCTGTTACAAAGGGTCAAAAAATCTTAGGGACATTCTGGTTAAGTCTGATTCATTTGCTCAGAGCAAGGCAATACTGTACAGTTTCATGATACCAGGGCCCACTTTTAACAATCCCCATACTGGCAAAGTGTTGTCTATTTGTCATACATTCAGTGGTGTAGCTAGGTGCCACGGCGCCCGGAGCAATGGCATGTTTCGCGCCCCCCTCAAATTTGTAGTAGGTGAGGCTCCTGCGCAGTGAAAAGTGGGCGTGGCCCAACATTATACCACACATTATACCACACACCGTAATGCTCAAGCATAGTAGTGGTGTGGAGCAGGGAATGAGTGATAGTGCGGAGCAGGGAGGGAAGGTGAGATTGATAGTGCGGAGCAGGGACGGAGGGTGGGAGTGATAGTGCGGTCCAGCAGCCACCAGTTGATTGGCTGCTGGGCCGCAAGCGCCTATTAACTAGCGGTCCAGCGGGAGACGTGAATTTTAAATTGCAGCACGTCTCCCGGACAGTGGACACAGCGGGGAGCCGGGATAGAGTGGGCAAGCTGGTGGTGCCGGCACGGCTCCGGCGCCATGTTATCTTCCGGCGCCCAGAGCTGGTGCTCCACCGGCACCACCCTCGCTACGCCTCTGCATAGATTGACATGCAATACCCGATACATAGTGAATCAAATAGTATGTCCCTGCAGTCTTTACTACATAGGAAAGACTGAATGTGCATTTAAAGATAGAATGGCAGCTCACTGTTCATCTATTCCCAAAACCCTGGAGACGGGAGTTGTGGCCAACCAGTTGCACGACATTTTGTTTATGCTAAACATAATCTGTCTTCCCTCAAACACTGTATGATCGATCACATCCCAAAGTCTTTAAGGGAAGGTGATCGAGGGGTGGCATTACTACAGTGTTTGTTTTGTTATGCTAACATATACAAAAGGGGAGATCTGGGGGTTGGGAGGTGGGCTAAGCCGTACCCACACTCCAGAGGAAATATGGCGCTGTTCAAAAAAATTTTTATGAAAAGTATTCTAAATATAGAGCAAAAATCAAAATGAATAAATAGGTGAACCATAAACCCCTCCTGCAGCAAATGTAAGAGCTTGCTAGGCTCTATGCAATGAAACCAACAAAAAGAAATGTGCACTGCGCTGGTGGGGAGAATATGTAATAATGTGTAATTCACGCTGATTATAAATATATAGGACACAATCCTGAAGAAATTTATATACAGTATATATATGTTTCCTTTTATGCCGGCACTCCAATAAGATAAATCAACTCGCCTGGTGCACTCTAATATCAATAAATACAAGTCCAATGAAAGAGGCACTCAGACTTTTCTTGCAAAAAAAATCACGCTGTATATATAAATTCATAAATCAAACAACATATTTAAAAATACATAATGCACGTGCATATTTGAAACAAAAAAGCATATACAGACGGCGCCGGCCTTATGCTTGCTGGCGCATCGCCAGCAGCATGCTGCTGGCGATGCGCCAGCAACACGGCGCGCCATCTGACTGAGACGCGCGTGCGTCCCCCACGCACGCGCGTCTCAGTATCCGGGCGGCCGGCCGGCGAGGCGGACGCATTACTGTCCGCCTCCCGCTCGAGGGGAGCTGGGGGGACCCGAGGAGGCTGTGGGGGGGTGCGGGCGCCCGGTGTGGGCACCGGGCGACCGTCGGAAGGGGACGGCAGCACCGTCGGAAGGGGACGCGCGCGCACCTCGTGCGCGCGCGTCCCCTTCCGACACACAGATGGCGCGGGAGCAGGGAATGGCGATGGCGTCGCCATCGCCATCCCCTGCAAAGATGAGCCCGGCCCCAACTGTATAGTAAAAAAGATTATAAAAGGTATTTATAATTGAAATTGAGGTAACTCAAGTCCAGCCTGAATAATAAAACAGCCTTAATTAGCCAAATATATAGGGTGATCCTTATTCATGAGTGCCAAGATAGTTACCTTTGGATTATTTGTTTGGAAGCAAGATAAATTCAAAGTTGAGTTTACGGAATTGACATGCAGTTTGCAGATTTCAAGCAGTTAAATACACATAGGCAAATGACATGTACAGATGGGTCTGTTCCCATCCTTGCAGGGGATGGCGCTGGCGTCGCCAGCCGCCATCCCCCGCCAGCGCCATGGCGATCGTGAGAAGGGGGCGCGCGCGCACGAGAGGCGCGCGCGCCCCCTTCCGACGGCGCTTCCAAACGTTTCCCCGGGTCCCCGCCGGCTTGCCGGCGGTAACCCGGGGTCCCCGCCGCCTGCCCGCATCCCCCCTAACCCCCCCTAACCCCATCCGTCTCCCTGAGGCGGAGACGGACAGGGTTTCCGCCACGCTAGCGACGGAGACTGAGACGCGCGTGCGCGTGAGACGCACGCGCGTCTCAGTCTCCTCGCTGGCGAGGCTGCTGGCGGGTCGCCAGCGCGTACGTTCTGGCGACCCGCCAGCAAGGATGGGGCCATGCACATACTGTACAGTAGTTCCTTACAGCGTCCTTTGAGAAAGCTCCAGCGAAACACGTGTCAGGAGGACGCCTCTGACACACCCCCCAGCCTCCGTCTAGCAGCCGATTCCGGCAACCATCACCTGCGGCGTCTACCGTCAATTCGGTGACGGGCGCCGCTCCCCCCGCCTGAGTATCCTCCGGTTGCCGTCCTCAAAGCTGATCCCGGCATCCACGCGGCGCATCCCGTCAACCTGAGGACGGGCACCGCTCTACAGCTAAGTCATTCAATCCTCACTTTCCCCATTTTTTCGTGCCCTCACTCCGGCACAAACACTTTGCAGCACCCTTAATTGCAATCCAGCCTGTATACATACATACGTATTAGCTGGAAACTGTTGTGCTGTTTTAAATTCTTATTAACCTCATGTATGCCAGCGGCATTTGGTCATGATAGAAAATCAACAGAAGTCTCATATATATATCTGCCTTTCCATTTTTTGTAACCTTGTGATACTATTGTTACCAGCAGAGCAAAAAGTGTTTAGGTGGCAACTGTTTCAGTTTATCTAAAAAAACATTTGAAGTCCGCTGCTTACAACATTTAGAGTTTTACAGCACTTATTCTTATCAATTCACCAGTGAGGGGTAACATTGTGGTCACAGTTTATTGATTATCGTTCAATTGGTTATGCAGTTACAATTATTAACAGTGTTATCACAGTGTTTTATTTGCAAAGAGTGAATTCCACGGCAACCGGTTGTTATTTTGCCTGGTCATTTGGCTGGGGAATGACAGATGTCAATTTACCCAAACCCCACCAACAAAAACCATACGGACCAGTCAATTGATGAGAAATATCCTCAGGCTGCCACAGAGGTCCCAGTAATACTATACTGATACTGGTGGCTAACCAGCTGCACTAGCAGCGAGGACACATTCACTATTTCAACTAAATAATTATTCTTTTATTGTACCTATGCAATTAGGGATTATATGAGCAGACCTTCCTTTTCTTCTCACCTCTTTCTATCAACCAACTGATATTTTAGGGAAGGTGTTGGCGCTGCTCACCTCTCTCATCCACCATTGGATACATCCAGTAGATGGTAGACAGCAGAAGGTGAGACACGCTACAGACAACAACCCAATTTTTACCTATATACCTGCTCAATGCTCTCTCATCAGTCGTGTCATATCTTGATCTCCCTGCAATGCAGGCAGGTAACAGGGTGAGATACTGCTGGCACTTCTGAAGGCAGAGGCACTTACTTTTCCTTGGGTATCAACACGTGTGTTCTCTCACTCTGATAATTTTACTACCATACATCACTGGATCGCCTGATTCCGTTCCGATCTCAGCAGCTAAGCAGTGATTGGCCAGCTTAGTACCTGTGGGCAGGACTCACTGGGAATATCAGGTGTTGTAATATCACAGAATAGCAGAAATACTCAGTGTCTGACCCTAAATTATAATCTGTACTAACTCTGCACTTCACCACCTGATATTGCAGCTCATTGTCTCATACTGTGTCTCTTGGACAGAGGTTACATATACGTATACCTACTGTACATATATTGTTTCATATTTGTGTCAAGCGTCTCAAATTGGACTACCTGTGCCAAATAACCTCTAGCATTTGTGCTAACTTAATCATTACTACTATTACTAATTTTTTGTTGACAGGTAGATCCGAGTTTTACTCCATCATTGCGCCAGCTTAAAAGATATATTCCGGACTCTCAACGCAAGGTGACCAGTCAAATCACTTGTGAGCTAACACAGGTGACGTGTTCACCTTTTCTCCTCTTTTAGCGCATATTTATTAAAAGTTAATTTTTACTTAATCACTCAATTTACACCTTCACATTACTATTTGTCAAGTGTGCCCCAAAAAACCTCACGTATGTTCTCTTGTAGTCATCTTCGTGACAACCCCCTTTTTTTCAGTTTCATTGCTGAACATCCTTTAGGAGCACCACCAACCAGACACTGCTAATCATTTAGATATTGCAGTAATTATGTTGGTAATTAAATGTATTGTTTAAATTAATTATTCCCATCAGCCTGTGCCAATCCCTCCCGTCTTCCTCATACGTGTATGCTGACACCCAGTCCGTGTGTAAATGGAGACAGTCAATGATATTAATATGCAAAAAAGGGCAATGGCTGTCCCAGCGCAATGGCTGAGTAGTTACAGGGGTGGAAGGTACAAGGAGCAGGGTGCAGAGGTTGGCAGTTACAGGGTGCAAGGAGGGATGGTACAGAGGTGGGAGGTACACAGTGCAGGGTGTAGAGGTGGGCAGTTAGACATGCAGGGAGAGAAGGCACAGGGTGCAGAAGTGGGCAGTTACAGGGTGCAAGGAAAGACAGTGTTGGGTACAGAAATGTTAGGTGAGGGGTGCATAAGTGGAAAGTACAGGGTTCAGGAATGGAGGGTGCAGGGATGTATGGTACATATTGCAGGGGTGGGCAGATACAGGGTGTTGGAATGAAAGTTGCAGGGGTGTCAGCTGCACAGAAGGCAGTATCAAGGTACAGGGGGGTTAGTTGAAGGGTGCAAGTGGACATGTGCAGAAGGCAAGTAGACAATAGAAGAGTAAGGGACTAATAGTTAGTAGAGGCTGGGTTAAACAATAGATTAGAGGGGGTGTAGCACAAGTAGGGTTGCCACCTCACTCATCACCAATTCCTGGAGATCTCCCCACCGAACTGTAATTTGCGTGCGCTCCTGGGGAAAGTGGGTGTGGCCTATTAATGGAATAGGGTGTGGCCTCTGTAATACAGACATATTCAAGTCCCTATTGTTACATTATATATAATATATATATATATATATAAATGTAGGAATGATGCATGTTGGTGATATCCATCATACTGTTACAGTGGATCCACACTGAGCAGTGTGAGAGACTATACTAAATTATGCTGCTATATTTCTTTTATTGATGTTTTTTTAATATGTTAACTTTTGCCTATATTTATGTATGTTGGGAGCATGTGCAATATATGGCTGTTCAATACACTGTTACAGCGGGCCACGCTGAGCAGTGTGAATGGCTTTTAGTGCATAAATGCCCCTAATATATAAATTATTAGGTTGAATATGTAATACTACCTGTGACAGAACCTGTGAACATCCAAATGTTAAATTCCATATTATATATAACATGGCTAATGCATAATCAATATATTAATTACAAGTGTAATGTATAAGGCCATATGTAACCTTAAACTGTAGGACCCTAATATGTGCATATTTACTATGCCCTGTGAATCTAAGTTTTTGAGTACATGTAAATACGGCCAGTCCCTGATCAAACTCAACCGCAGTGGTGCCTGAAATGAAGATACATATCATTACCAGGTCTGTCCGCATATTACGAGTGGGGTTGTCCCCTTGCATGCGTGAGTTTGATGTCGCGTCATCGCAGGTTCCCTGCACATGCGCAAGAGACGCGCAACATTTTTATACAAAGAACTGTCAGGAGTACTCTCGCGATGTCGCTGAGTACTCGCGCATGATTGCCAAGGCAACGCGGGAGTCATGCGCATGCGCAGATCTGTTTTCCGGACGCTACCCAATTAAGGGTAACCAAATAACGTATATATATCTCCCTACACCCTGATCACTTCATCTTTAACCCCTGAGGAAGTCCCACCATAAGGAGAAAAGGGACGAAACCGGTTGGGTAGAATACCTCTCCATCCCCCACTGGCATTACTATCAGATAAGATATAAATCTTTTTTGCCAATGTACGGGTCCACCTGTCACTGTTTTTATGTACTTTTTTAACTGTCATATATTGTTTTTTGAATAAATTTACTGTTTACAGTGTCCTGGAGGACACTCGCTGGAAATAGTACCAGGATATATATGATCTGAGTGTGAGTCTATTTAAGGAATTTTACCTTTGAAAACTATTCCTTTTTTTCACAAGGGGCCTTATTTTGGTTCATTCTTTCTGACAAAATCCTTCTTAGATGGGCAACACCATGTGCACTGCAGGTGGGGCAGATGTAACATGTGCAGAGAGAATTAGATTTGGGTTGGGTTTTACTTCAAAGTGAGATCTATATTGCAGTGTAAAAATAAAGCAGTCAGTATTTTCCCTGCACAGAAACAAAATTACTCACCCAAATCTAATTCTCTCTGCACATGTTACATCTGCCCCCCCCCTGCAGTGTACATGGTTTTGTCCATCTAAGAAGGATTTTGTCAGAAAGAATGAACCAAAATAAGGCCCAAGGTGATTTGCAGGTGCATACATTTTTTATACCACAAGGTGGCGTAGTTCACCTATCTATATTTCTTATGCACAAGCACCTATGAGAAAAATTCTTTTTTTCAAAGTCACAAAATAACCACCTGTAATAATACACCCCTCCTGCCACTTTCCCCATGTCTGGAATGTTCCATTGAGACGTGCCGACAGGAGAGAAAGTGAAGGAAGGACATCGTCTGATTGAAAGACATCACTATATGAGAGCATTCACTTACTTGCTGATACGCATATAAAAGTATCTAAGAAGGATTGTTATATCACGTATCGTTTAAAACACTGAAGGCGCAGAGGTCATACCACTTTTCCATACGTACTTTCTTGGTCCTATGGAAATTAGGACAACCTGATGACCTCCGACGACACAGTCACAATTTCTGGAGTGTTTTTTTCACTTTATTATTTAAGTTTTTTATTGCAACCACCATTCCACGGTTTGCAACCACAAATTACTGTAAATTACTGGTTAACACTTAGCAAGTGATAACGCTGCAGGTGCACCACACACCTTATATATACATATATATATATCTATAGGGATTTGTAGCGGCCCGGCACTCCACTTCAATGTGCAGCTTCCTCGGTGCCTTCTGGATAAATTTGCTAGAAGGTAACAAACAAACAGTGGCAATCGATAGGTTTTTTCAAACTGGTGTATTAAAGATGACCATACCAACGTTTCAGGGACAAGCCCCTTTGTCAAGGTGTAGGTGAAAACAGTGCTTGTAAAACGTGACAACTTAAAGTAGGGGTGAGTGCAATGAACATACCGTGTCTCTTCGTCCCGTGTCGCCAGGGAGCCCACTGCCGGAAGTGGCTGGACCGGAAGCAAGTCGCTGGTCCCAGAGGCGGATGTACGTGTGAATGGCTTGCATGGAACGCAATCTATCTTCTATTACTATAGTAACCGCTCTGTGACAGTGATTCTCCGGCGGCCGCGGGAGGTGCGCTGCACGGGAATATATAACATACACTTGTAAAACCAAAATAGCATTAAAAACTACATATCTAAAACAACATATAAAAAATAAATCATTATATGACATACGAATATACAGGATCACAGCACCGCCAGCTGTGATCCGTATCTGGTGAAAAAATCATTAGTGACAAATGCTATAGTGAAACATCTTAATAAGAGAAGAATTCTACCATTTCATTGAACAAGAATATCATTCGGAAATAATAAGTCATAATATATAACACATATACACATATATATATATATATATATATATATATACACATACATATGTATACATATATATATACATACATATGTATACACATATACATACATGCTGTGGACAATGATCACCGCTGCACACTGACAGCCCGCCCCACTCATTTGAGAGCTGCCGCCACCCGCCCTCACTGCTCCGCACCGCCCTGCAGCTCCCCGGGTTTTTATTTTACATGTGACAGTGACACACATAGTCCTGTGAGGGAGCATGGTGGGGGGGGGGAGTGTCACTGACTGATGATGATGCCTGCCACTGGGACCATAGAGCTGGTAGCAGTAACGGGACAAGCGCGCCTGCAACCCCCCCCCACTCCACCCAACAGCTGCAACGCGATGTCTGGGACCATGGGCATGGCAGGAGTCACAGAACACATGGACCCCCCCCCCTGTCTGACCTGCAGCAGCATGGTTTCTGCCAGTGGCACCATAGACTCTAGAGGCTGAGCCAACAGGGTTGAAAGAACCCATGGGCCCCCCCGACCTGCAGCAGCATGGTGCCTGCCAGTGGCACCATAGAGGCTGAGCCAACAGGAGTGACAGAACCCATGGGCCCCCACGACCTGCAGCAGCATGGTGCCTGCCAGTGGCACCATAGAGGTTGAGCCAGCAGGAGTGATGGAACCCACGGGCCCCTTTCGACCAGCCATATACCAGAAAGCAGAATCTTGAGCAGCAGCACCAAGTCAGCCAGTGGTAAGCTGACTCTTGTTGTTTTTTTGTGGTGCCGGGAGTAGTGATGATAGCCTCTCATTGCTCCCTGGCACAGAAGGGGCGATATATATGTATGGAGTCAGTGTACTGATGTATAGGGATGTCTAGATGGGGGAAGTAGTGATTATCAGTATTTTTTTTTGGGGGGGGGGGGGGGGGGCACCACAAACTTTTTGGCAGGGGGGAGCAAATATTATAGTTACGCCACTGGTGCCGTGGGCGTTCAGGCAGAAGGGGGGCGGGCGGAAGGGCGTGCAGACGATCAGACAGGTGTGCGTCTGTGCGAAACGGAGGCGGGGGATAGAGAGGCAGCGGCGGCTGGCGGGTTGGGAGCCTGGAGGCTTTTTTAGACACCCGAATTCCGGGATATTCCCGGAATCCGGGAGACTGGAAAAGCCTCCGGTATGGTTGCCTCCCAAAACGGGAGAATCCCTGAAATCTGGGAGAGGTGGCAACCCTAAGCACAAGGCAGTTAACTCCAGGTCACACTTTATCACACACATACATACACACACACTGTAACACATTGTGGCACACACACACACACATAAATACATACATACACACACTGTAACACATAGTGGTACACACACACATAATCACACACATACATACATACATACACACACTGTAACACATAGTGGTACACACACACATACATACATACATACATGCACACACTGTAACACATAGTGGTACACACACACACATACATATACACACTGTAACACATAGTGGCACACACACACACATAATCACACACACACACACACACATACATACATACATACATACATACATACACAAACTGTATCACATAGTGGCACACACACACACATAATCACACACACACACACACACTGTAACACATAGTGGCACACACACACACACACATACATACATACATACACACACTGTAACACATAATCACACACATATAGAAATATTCACAGATAACATTTCTCCCCCTACATTCTCTCACTTTACAGGGTTCCTCCGTTCCCTCTGCTCTCTCCCCACGCTGCTGGTCTGGCTGAGTGATATGCAGCTCTGACCCCTGCGTCTACTCATAGGCGTGCGCACGGGGGGTGCCGGGGGTGCACAGGCACCTCCTAATGCCCCGCAGCCTGTCAGTGGGGTCTTGGTCAAGACAAACACAGTTTGACAGCGGTCACCTGTATGTATATTAGCAGCGGGAGCGTGGGCGGCCGGGTGCCGAGTATGAAGAGGGAGTAGAGGTCAGAACAGCGGGATCAGTGTAATGACAGCGCCAGCAGTAGTCCCCCGCTGCTGCGGAGCTCTGCAGACACTCTCGCGAGAAGATGATTTCATCATCTTGCGAGTCTGTCTGTGTCTGCAGCAGCCGCTGGGACTGTAATAATGGTGCGCCGTGCGGGACATGCAGGAGGCTCGGAGCTCATGAACGGCTATGGAGGAGCTCAGGCAGGGCGGCTGTGCTCGAGCCGACACTGCACAAAAAATGTGGCTGTTCTGTAAGTACAATTCTCTGCCTGGCTTCATACATAAGATACTATGATTGATGTGTGTGTGTATGTATAATATATATAATTATACATATACACACACACATCAATCATAGTATCTTATGTATGAAGCCAGGCACTCCACAGCCTTTTCAATACATTTTACAACAAGCATATAAACCCCCCCAGGCAACTAGCATGTGACCACCCCCCTTGGCAATAAGCATGTAACTCCCTAGAAATGAGAATATCATTTCTCCTAGCAATGAGCATGTAGCTCCCTCTAGCAACAAGCATGTAATCCCTAATAGGAATGAAAATTAAACCCCTGGCAAGAAGCATGTAGGTAAGCTTCACTTACTGTATGTGGCATAATATGTAATAGGCATTACGGTGTGTAGTGTAGCGTGTAGTAGGCATTACGGTGTGTTGTATAATTAGTAGTAGGCATTACGTTGGGTGGCATGATGTGTAATGGGCATTACGTTGGATGGCATTATGTGTAAAGTTATGTGTAATGGGCATTACAGTGTAAATTTTTGAAGCGCGCCTTCATCACACACTGTCCCTCTTTCTGGTGTATGTGTAGGGGAAATTATTAAATCTGAAGTGCATATAAATAAATAAGTCAACTTCAATTTAGTTTGCATTGACGCCTAATAGGAGGTGATGGACACGCCCAGTAAGCGGTAATGGACACACCCAGTAGGTAGTGATGGACACGACCCTCCAATGGTGCACCCCCTAATAAAATGGGCTGCGCACGCCTATGCGTCTACTCCTCCACTTCTTCCTGTTCCACTAGCAGCAACAGTCGGAACAAGTTGAAAGCCTGTCTCACCAACATGACAGCTTTAGTATAAGTACTTGACTTAAAAAAAAAAGTTAAGAAAATTGAAAGTCATCTGTACTCACCCCCCAACTCCTGTGCTTTATATGGTGGTGGGAGGGGTGCTGGAGACTAGAGAACCCAGCAGCCAGTTCCCTCTAGAAATGCTAGTGACAGTGAGTGAAGGAGGCAGAGTCATGTGTGCTGGAATCACAGGCTCCGCATGGCCCGTGGAAGTTCACTTTCACTTAAGTCACCCATATGTTTTATTCATTCAGAATTCGATGCCAATGAAATAAAGACTCGGACACAAATAATTGGACTCGTAGACAATAAATAATGACTCAGACAACTGTATAAATTGGAAAATTAAGGTCACAGCCAAAATTTATTCAATCGAATGGCTGGAAATTCAAGGATTAATCAAAAGTGGCCCAAGAAGCATGGCCCTCGGCAATCGCCTATGTATCACTGCAAAAATGGGCGTGGCCATAGCCACGCCCTGCGTAACCTAACTGAGTAGCTCAATTTTCCCATAACTGGCAGAGCACTGGTCCCTCCCTAAGATGGTGACCTGGTCCTCCCCTAAGGTAGTGACCGACTCGCCTCTCTCCCAGGGAAAATGCAAGCCAATTTCTGTCACGCTAATCTCTTTCAACCGAGGAGCCATGCTCTCCGCCCTCCATCACTCTTGCAAGGTCCTAAACCTTTGCACTTTTCCTTCGCCCTTCAATTTGCAAGGCCCTAAACCTTTGCAACTTCTCCTTCTCCTCCTCCAGCAAGGTCCTAAACCTTTGCACTTACACAACAAAATTTCTTACTTCGGGTGGGTGGGATTCAAAAATTGGCAAGAGGGATAATTTACCTCAGCCAACACTTATAAAACCTACCAAACTCCTCCCCCTACTCTGTCACTGCTTTCTAACCCACCTGACCTGCAACCAACCAGCACCTAGCACTAAACCACCAATGACAACTGCTCTACTAATTCTTACTACAAAAACAGGGTGCTTATTTCATCTCAAGCTTAGGTAAGCTTTTAATTCTATTAAGTCACCCATATGTTTTATTCATTCAGAATTCGACGCCAATGAAATAAAGACTCGGACACAAATAATTGGACTCGTAGACAATAAATAATGACTCAGACAACTGTATAAATTGGAAAATTAAGGTCACAGCCAAAATTTATTCAATCGAATGGCTGGAAATTCAAGGATTAATTTAAAAGTGGCCCAAGAAGCATGGCCCTCGGCAATCGCCTATGTATCACTGCAAAAATGGGCGTGGCCATAGCCACGCCCTGCGTAACCTAACTGAGTAGCTCAATTTTCCCATAACTGGCAGAGCACTGGTCCCTCCCTAAGATGGTGACCTGGTCCTCCCCTAAGGTAGTGACCGACTCGCCTCTCTCCCAGGGAAAATGCTAGCCAATTTCTGTCACGCTAATCTCTTTCAACCGAGGAGCCATGCTCTCCGCCAAAACGAAGGCCGCCACCGCATGCCAGAGTCCGCCACCCAGCTAGAAATCCTCACATACCCAGCACTCCCAACAAGGCTGTGACAAATAGCTTCATCCCTTCCCTATTAAGATGCACTCCATCTGCTCTATAAAGCTCCACCTGCTCATATCTGATCCCCGGGTGCTTAATTACAAAACCTCCAATGCCCCAGATAAACTTGGACACTGCTGCATTAAGCTTTCTCCTCACCTTATCCAATGCAGCTCCTCCTTGTGTCCCTCTCCATACCCTCCTCGGAATCATCTCCGACCAATACAACCTCACTCCGGGCCATCTCTCTTTTATGCCCTGAAGATCATTCTTAATTGCCATAATCAATTCAACGCCTTTGCACGACCCTAAGTCGTTACCACCTGCGTGAATGATCAGCACATCTGGAGCACCCCACTTCTTCTCTGAATTCAATAATATGTCCCATAATCTGAACCAGCAAAGGCCTCTCACACCAATCCACTTCACCCTACCAGCCCCTTTGGTCCTGATCTCGTGCTTTCCTGCCCAATATACATATGAGTGTCCTACAATCCACACCCTACCCACCACATCAGCCGAACCTAAAATAAAATTATACAGAATAACCATTAGAAACTTAAATTACTTAACATAACTAAAGCAACTAGCCAAGGTAAGGTAAACTGAGTTGTTTAGGCTACCCAGATGGATGTGAACAACACAAAACCTCAGATTTTAAGAGGAAAAAAGTGAAACGCCATCCAATCCCCCTTTATAAAAGGCAGGTGGCTTATGGCCCTGGGTTACCTAAAGAACAAACTCGCCAGGAGCGCGCTCTCTATAACTTATCCCCTCTTATATACGCCTTAAAAGCTGAAGATTTCCATCTACCCAGCCGCTTGATTGCCTCCTCTGAACTGCCCGCTACTGATGCGCAAGTTGCTGCTCCAATCCTAAAGGAATGAGTCCCATATTCTTCCTCCGGGAGGCCCAAAGCCACCAAACATTTACCAAACACACTAGAAAATTGAAATTTGGTTAACGGCGTACCATCCTTATGCACTAACCACTGAACCCCCCCCTTTGGCCTAACCAAAGCAAAGTTGTTTGCTAATTCCACCGGACAGGTCCCCTTATTCTCCTCTGCCTTCAAAGAAATCCAGCGCCCCTTACCCAGCTGATCTGTTTTTGATATCTGAATCTTTATCAACGCTAAATCTTTTTTAATCACCACATTCTCTTTCAACACCCCAGAGACCACACACAATTTATTTCTTGCCACTAACTCCCCAATCCTAAACGCCCCAAAAAACGCAACCACAAACGCCAAACCAAAAAGGGCTGATTCATACTCATCCACTGCCACCCCCGAAACTGCTGTGACTAAATCCTGCAGTAAACCCTGATCTATGGGCCTTCTCAAATCTCCTTCCACCCTCTGTTCTCTGGCCCACCCCTTTAATGCCTTAGACAACAGGAATGACTTGGTAGGATCTTTTTGACCCTTCAATTTAGAAAAATAAGCGATTCCCGCCAAAGCCCCGGACATTGCTGCCTTAGATCTACCTTCCTGGTGGCAAGCCCACACAAATTCTAACATAACTTCCTCTTCGCACTTACCCTCACCCCACCTTGCTGTAAAAACCGACCATTCATTCCAAGCCGCCGAGTAACTTCTCAGCGTACTTGGGGCCAAAGCCTTCATGGCTAAACTCTCGATGCCGGCTCGATGATCTGCCATAATTGAGAAGGACATGACACACCATTAAGATCTGCTGTCGGGGCCAGCCTCCTGAACCTATCCCATTGGAACCTAGATAATGCATCCGCTATTTCATTCTTCACCCCTGGAACATGCCTTGCCGAGAAAGAAATATTCTCCTGCAAGCATCGCAGAATGAGATGCCTAAGTAACCGCATTACCCTTGGACAATCTGACCTCTGATTGTTAATTGAATGAACTACTCCCAAATTATCACACCAAAAAACAATGTTCTTGTTAGCAATCTGCCTAGCCCATAGTTCCACTGCTACGATTATTGGAAAAAGCTCTAATAGCAACATACTAGCAGTAAATCCTTTCACCCTCCAATCCACCGGCCACGCCTCTGCACACCAGTGCCCCTTAAAATATGCTCCAAAACCTACTGCCCCAGATGCATCCGTAAACAATTGCAGCTCGTCATTTGCCACCGCCTCCTGCCAAATCCTAACCCCATTAAAATCCTGCACGAAACATAACCAAACTTTCAGGTCCTCTTTCAATTCCGTGGAGATTCTTACTTAATGATGAGGCTTCCTAACCCCCGCAGTAGCTCTCTCCAACCTTCTACAAAAAACTCTGCCCATTGGGATTACCCTACAGGCGAAATTTAATAACCCCAGCAACGATTGCAACTGCTTCAACGTGACTCTTTTCACCTCTAAGAACTCTTCCAACTGCCCCTTCAACCTCGACACCTTTTCTACTGGAAGCCTGCAAATACCCATTACTGTGTCTATCTCAATACCCAAGTAAGATAGCCTACTAACAGGCCCCTCCGTCTTCTCCTTTGCAATAGGTACCCCCAGTACCCAAAACAATGCACTGGTTGAAAAAAGCAACTCACTACACACCTCACTATCCGCCGGATCTATCAGCAAGAAGTCATCCAGGTAGTGGGTCACCCCTTGCTGCTTGCAACCTGCCTTAATACACCACTGCAGGAAACTGCTAAAACGCTCAAAAAATGAGCATGAAACTAAACAACCCATCGGTAAACATCTGTCTATATAAAATTCCCCTCCTAACTTAAAACCCATAAACTTGAACGATTCCGGGTGTAAAGGCAAAATCCTAAAAGCTGATTCCACATCTACCTTAGCCATCAGGGCTCCCTTACCGTACCCCTGCACCAAACTTAATGCATGCTCAAACAATTCATAGCTAACGCTACAAACCTCCTGATCTAACGCCTCATTCACTGAGCCCCCCTCTGGATAAGATAAATGCTGAATCAACCTATATTTCCCAGGCTCTCTCTTAGGCACCACCCCAAGTGGAGAAATACATACTGTAGATCCGCAATTGGGGGCTCCCTGAAAGGTCCTACCATTCTACCTAAGTTTACCTCGCTCTGCACTTTTTTCCGAACCACCTCTAGGAAATCCCTAGCTGACTTCAAGTTTCTATTTGCCGATGCAATAACCCTATCTATAACCGGTAAACGAAAACCCTCTGAAAAACCCTGTAATAAAAAGGCTGCTTCCTCCCTAAGAGGATAGAGCCCTAACCACCTCTTTAACTCCTCAATCCTAACTGGCGACTCCGCCTTGCCTATTTCCAGGCCCAGCCTCTCCCCTCCCGGCTGCTTGCCCCCTTGATCTTGCACACTCTTTTGCTGGGTGGGTCCCGCTGCATTGCAAGCACACGTGTCTGTACCTACACCCTGTTCCTTTTGTGCACTGCCCGTTATTAAACGCATAGCATTTTCCCCTCCCGGGCACACTGTACCCGGGCTTGTTAAGAAAAAGCTGTCTTCGCCCCCCACCTGCTTCACTTGACCCCCTCATTTGCTGGGTAACCTCAAACCATACTTCCACATCCTTAAACCCTAAACTAAAAACTCTCTGCCCATCCTGCTTTTTTCTAAAAAGCTCATCGTACTGCCTCCACGCATTAACCCTGCCTGTTGAATACATGTTATGTATTAGATGAAAATACTTAAACATATTCATATGCTCTGATGGTCTGGTTTCCGTGTAACATGCTGCAAACACATAAGCCCCTGCCAGCCAGTTGGTATAAGACCTCCTAGCCTCCTCTGCTGCCGGGCCTTTTGCCTTGGCTGCATCCAATTCTTTCTTTGCTTCATGTGTTATAGCAAACATGTCCACGAAACGCCCCTTCTTTATTTTGTCTCTAATTTTAGACCTCACACCCCTCAATATAGCCGTGTTAGAACAATGCACCGCGTCACCTGATGCATCCGGACCTACCCTGGCTGCACTGCTAGCTACACTCCTCGAACTTCCTGTTCCCTTTTTCTTTCCCCTAATTTTCTGCGCAAAGTACTTCATCAGCTTGCGCGGCCTACCATCTGAGCTAGATGAATCAGTGGAACTGTCTGAATGCGACCCTTCCGCCTGCTGCTGTGCTGCGTGCGTGATCTCACCTGTTCCTGATGTCGACGGCCCCGCCTGCTCTTCAGTTCTAACCGTCTGTCCCACGCCGCGCAGTGCGCCCACCGCCACTTGACTCGATGATTCCAGGACTTCAGATATGCTTCCAGGCCCTGCGCTCTCCGAAACCGCCTGCAAAGTAATACTAACAGGAACAGAGTTCACAACATTTACTTCATCCGCGTCTAATGTAATAACCCCCTCACTGCCACCATGCTCCCTGTTCGGCCCCCCTCCCTGCCCAACCTGCTGAAGCGCTGCCGTTACCATGGGAGGTGCGGCCTCCGGAATGGGCGGGGGCGGGGGTGGGGGTGGCAATTGAAAATTGCTTTGCTGCGCTGAGGTGATTACGGCCTGCTGGCCACTAACCCCATAAAAACCACCCGGAGCTTGCCCGAATCCCTGATTTATTGCCCAAAATTGCTGACCCTGGTTACTAGGTACAGTGCTCATCCAAGCCTGACCCTGTGGCTGATAAAATGGCTGCTGCATGCTCCCCCACTGCGGCCCCGCTGGCCACTGCCCCTGCACACCCTGCTGCTGGACTGCCGCGTTAAAATAGGGAGACCAACTCCTGAACTGAGCCGTTTGGACCGCGGCTACATTGTTTACCGCCCCACCCACTGCCTGGAGCCCTGCAGGCTGCGCTATCGGCACCGGCCCCCGCACTAACACTGGTGTAGGTGGGGGCTGTGAGTAGTTTGGCAAAGGAGAGGATCTAATCCTAACAATGGGTGTAAATGCACCCCTCGCTGACTGAGGTGACTGCCAATCATTTATCCTAATCTCCTGCTGCCTGCTGACAGGGGACAAGTTAACTGACTGCCCCCGCTGCTGCATGTCCCCAGCTCCTAAAGCTGTAGGACTGCCCACTGCCTGCTGAAAATATTCAGTGGACAAAATGTCCGCCTGCGATAAGGGGGCGGGGCTAGCCGCCACCTCTGTACCCCCACTCTCTGACCTGGGCCCCCCCCTTTGCGTATCACCGCCGACTGAGGGTGACCCCCTGCCCTGCGCCCCCCTAGCCAACCAAGCCTGCATGCCGGAAGGCGAGGGGGCCGGGCGCGGCGTGCCTACTGCCGCGGCCGCCATTACAGGATCCTGCCCCCCCGGCAAAGCGAGCAGCCGCCCGCCCCGCCGACCCACTGCGTCCGCGCGCCCTCCCTCTTACTCCCGCCATGTTAACCGGGGGAGCTGGGGCCAGGCGCGAACCCCCCACCGCCGCCGCCGCTGATAAGCGCACTTCCCTGGAGACCTGGGAGGACGCGGCGGCCTGTAACGGCCTAGCCGCTTCCACCAGCCGCCGGGGAGGGGGCGCGTTGCGGCGAGGGCGAGACATCCCACTACCTACAGAAAACTTTTACCACAGTTTGTGCTGAAAGCCAGCAGGTGCAGGAAATAACTGCAGCCAGCAGCCAGACACTGACAAAGGGGATAATGACAGAAAATTAAAACACTCAAAAACGGACAGAAGAAATTTATACACAGAGATAGACAGAGTAAGAAATAGAAAGCTTAGAGCAAATAGAATATAGAAAAATAGTAATTGAAGCGATACTTAGCCTATCCAGACTCCAGAGGGACCGCAATCTCCAGGGAATCAAAAATTGGCAAGAGGGATAATTTACCTCAGCCAACACTTATAAAACCTACTAAACTCCTCCCCCTACTCTGTCACTGCTTGCTAACCCACCTGACCTGCAACCAACCAGCACCTAGCACTAAACCACCAATGACAACTGCTCTACTAATTCTTACTACAAAAACAGGGTGCTTATTTCATCTCAAGCTTAGGTAAGCTTTTAATTCTATTAATTGTGCTTCTCAACATGCACAGCCGCGAATCCTGCCTGATCTGAGCTATAGTGGCAAGGGCTGTCAGAGTGGTTTGGGCACCAGGGCAGGGAGCTGACTCCGAGGGCACCTAGATACCAGCCAAAGGTTAGGTGATCCGCCAGTCATCCCATTCCTCTCCGAACGGGCATTCGCCGGATGGGGAGGGGGGCGGAGGTCCATGCACCCGCCGCCGGGTGGAGAAGGGGGTCATGAAGGACTCTGGCTGGTGCAGCTGGATGGTTTCTACTGCGCTGACCAATCGCAGCTGCCTCACTGACAGGGGGCGGGGCTTGCTTTCACAGCATGTCCCTGTCACTGAGGCACCGCTATAGGTTCCGCTTATAGAGGTTTTTTAGATGGGATTTTATTTGGGGCGAGGGGGAGCAGTGTCTGTAGTGTGCGATTGCGGAGCAGGATGAGGAGCTGCAGTCGACGGTGGAATATAAAGATTATGTAATATGCAGAGTAGACAGGCTGCGGCCGAGGGGGCGTGGTTACAAGCCTCGCGGGACGATGGGGCGGGGTTACAGAGCGGACCACTGTGACGTAGGTCCTGGTCACGTGCCGCATAACCGTTAGAAGATCTAAGCACTAAGCAGCAATTGACAGCTGAATGGAAAGCACAGTGCCATAGATTCTCCAAGTTCAGGGGATCATGTCAGGTGTGTTACTTGGGCGGTGACAGCGGGAAACGGAGCGATGACAAAGCGGGGTCCTGGTAAATGTGAGAGGAATCCCCCGTTATTTATGCCTGACCCGCGCGCTACAGCTGATGTGGCCATTGTATAACAGGACACTTGATGGGAGCCGATAAGGGGGGGGGGGTCGCAGGAGGGAATTGGTTCATCTGTCAGAATGAACTTAGGTCTACAGTCATTAGGTCGACCCCATTAGGTCGACTGGCAGGAAGGTCGACCTGATTTAAGGTCGACATGGGCTACGGTCGACATGACTTAAGGTCGAATTTGCATAAAGGTCGACATGAGGAAGGTCGACTGGTCATAAGGTCGACATGGGTTTTTCACTGTTTTTTGAGCCGAATGTCGACACAGTCGACATGGACACAGTTGGCAATGAGAATCGGACCCTCGCATCGCTCGCTTCTTTTGCAATGCATTGGGCACGGTGGCTCGCTTCGCTCGCCACATCTTTAATAACCTCCTCCACGCCCTAGTGGATGGTAGGGCATGAAATACCGCCTGTCGGCTCAAAAAACAGTGAAAATCCCCATGTCGACCTTATGATAAGTCGACATTCCTCATGTCGACCTTTATGCAAATTTGACCTTAAGTCATGTCGACCTTGGCCCATGTCGACCTTAAGTCAGGTCGACCTTCCTGCCAGTCGACCTAGTGGGGTCGACCTAATGACTGTAGACCTAAGTTCATTCTAATAGATGACCGCTTCCCGCAGGAGATGGGATAGAGCAGCAGATGGCCAGCTGGTAGTTGGATGGAGCAGGAGATGGGAACCTGGAGGTTGGATGTCTGCAGGAAATGGGCAGCTGGAGGTGGGAGGGAGAAGGATATGGGCAGCAGGAGCTGGAATACAGCAGAAGATGGGCAGCTGGAGGTGGGATAGAGCAGGAGATGGCCAGCTGGTAGTTGGATGGAGCAGGAGATGGGAACCTGGAGGTTGGATGTCTGCAGGAAATGGGCAGCTGGAGGTGGGAGGGAGAAGGATATGGGCAGCAGGAGCTGGAATACAGCAGAAGATGGGCAGCTGGAGGTGGGATAGAGCAGGAGATGAGCAGCTGGAGGTGGAATGGATCAGGATATGGGTAGTTGGAGGTGGGGTGGGAGCAGGCGGTGGGATGGGGGCAGGAGATGGGCAGGTGGAGGTGGGATGGAGCAGGCAACAGTAGGGATGGCCATTGACCACCGATGTTTCAAAATCATCGATGGTTTATGCCCAATGTAGAATAGTTTTGCCATGATAGGGGAAAACCAGATGGTTTCCCACCATCGATGTCAAGCTTAAACTAATAGTTTAATTTAAATTTTTCCCACTAAGGGGCTGGGACAGAGAGCATAGCTATGCCACTGACACCCATGAAGCACCACCCCCATGTTTTGATTGGCCCATAGGCCAATTAGTCAAAGAAAATGGATGACCATCGATATGTAAAAACATAGATGATCATCCATTGCATAGTATGACACTATGACCAGTTGCACTATTGCCATCAATTTTCAGTAATAAAAAGTGAGATACGGTAATCATTGTGTGGCCATAAAATAGCCCAAACTTTACTTAGAACAATATTTTTTGTTCAAAGTCCTGAGATAATTTGTGAAAACATGAAAATCTTTGCAATTATATCATTATGGCTGTCATTTGGCATATACAGTAGTGATGATAATTGACAAAACAATTACTGTACATTTTGTTTAAAGTGTCATGTAACTTGTGTTGGGCCATTTCTAGTTTAATATAACTTTATTTAGTATTTTTGTATTGACCCCAATATGTTTTAAGTAAGTACTCAGTTCAATGCTTGTCAGCTATAGATTACCCCATGTGATGTCACAATACTGGTGATGTCACAATACTAGTGATGTCACAATACTAGTGATGTCACAATACTGGTGATGTCACAATACTGGTGATGTCACATTTCTAGTGTTGCCACCTCATAGAGCCGGGTAAGTTTACATGAAGCATGAACTGCTCAGTACTGTATGTTAGAAGTAATACGTGAAAAGCCGGCTCATAGACAAAGTTGTAAGCAATCTTAACTGCTTCATGCCAGTTTTTGTGTCTTTATTTTGTGGGTAAACAAAATATAAATTACAGCAGAGGGGTAAAACAACAACATGCAGATGTCAGGTTGCGTGTTATGCTGTGTACACACAGGGGAGATATATTGCTCAGTGTAATATATTGCTCAGTGTACAGGTTTTCTGAGAGATCAGAGATTTTTCCTTCAAATTGCTAGCAATTCTGTATAGATTTTTTTTACCCTCTATTCAATTTTTTTTTTTTATTGACATTCTATTGGTGTTGGGCAGCATGGTAATGCTCATGCTGCCCACCGATGGTGCAAATCACCATCGATGGGCAGCATGAACATAATCATGCTGCCCAACACCAATGTCCCCTTATTTTATGCAGCCTTGACATGTTATTGGTGTCGGGCAGCATGGTAATGCTCATGCTGCCCACCGATGGTGCAAATCACCATCGATGGGCAGCATGAACATAATCATGCTGCCCAACACCAATGCCCTCTAAATACAGCCTATGCACTTACTGGCTAGTGCGGCTGTGGGGCGCGCAGGAGGTGTGGGTGCTGGCACAGTGGGGGGAGATTTGCGCAGCAGCTTCTGTGCTGTATGCGCGGGCAGGGACGGAGGAGGAAGCAGGGGGGGCCGTGTGACACACTATGACGCGGAGGGTGGGCGGGTCCTGTCCGGTGCTGGAGGCTAGATATCGCTGGTCAGTGCTTTGTGCACCAGAGACCAGGGATTTTTAGCAAGAATCAGAGGTGCAAGCTCCTGCGACCAGCGACCATGAAGGGCTGGCCGCGGGAGCGCGCACCCAGCCATTTATCGCCGGCTGAACATGAAATCACTGGCAATATGGTCGCTGAGCGACCATTTTGCCAGCGATTTCATACATAATTGCCCCCGTGAGTACACAGCATTAGAGCCACCGGCCATGGCACCCCTGTCACAGCGCCGCGGCACCCTGGGAAGCCACAGCGCACAGTTTGGGAACCACTGGTATATTCAGTAGGTCCCTATAGCTACTAAATATCTACTGTATGACCTGCATTTCATGCTTCATCAGAAATAAAATTAATCAAACCCCATACATTCACAAAATGACTTACTGTATAGGCCATATGTAAATGTTTGGTCAGGTTTCGTTTATATGCAGTTAGACTTGACCATAATGACCATGATCAGTGCAAGAAGAAAGACAGGCGATAGAGTGCGATTAGACAATTAAATACAGTGCATTGACTTTTACAGAAATTACATAGCTAGAAAGATACAGTATATCATAATAATAAATATTTATTTTGGGATGTCAATTATCAGACTTGTGATTGCATAACATTTATTTTGTACAGAGCTGCAAGCTCCCCATATGGATGAACTCTGCTCCACTGCTACTAAGAGGCTACAGATGTGGAATAGACCGGCCTGAATACTATGCAAGGTAGGTGACTCAGCCGTGACCGCTTAGTTTTACCAGTATATTTGGCTGTGCATTATTCTAGAACTACAGAGACAGCATGTACTGTCAGATGCAAGCTGAAGCTTCTGGCTCCATAGTAGTGGGCGAGCCAAAGGTTACACTGCATCTTTCAGCATATTCATGGTATCTAATTCCTACTTAATGGGCCTTATTCTAGTTCACTCTTTCTGACAAAATCCTTCTTAGATGGACAAAACCATGTGCACTGCAGGTGGGGCAGATGTTACTTGTGCAGAGAGAATTAGATTTGGGTGGGTTTTTACTTCAAAGTGAGATCTATATTGCAGTGTAAAAATAAAGCAGCCAGTATTTACCCTGCACAGAAACAAAGGTACTTGTTTCCTAGCACGGCCACAATCTTATGGTTCGTGTACCTTTAAGTTAAGGTACACGATCCACACGATGGACCCGATTTCCTTTGAAATCAGGTCCATTTTGCCGGCTAAGACACAATATCGGGGGCATCGCGTCGGTCGGGACCATTAACATTGGTCCCGACGCGACCGACGCGATGCCCCCGATTTCCCCATAGGCTTCAATGTTAAAATATTTTTTAACATTGAAATCGTGAGGATCGCGTCGGTCTTGTGCCATTATAATGGCACAAGATGAGATGGACTTGATTAAGTCCATCTCACCTTTTAAAAAATGTGAAAAATGTGAAATGGGCCAATATGACCCATTTCACATTATAGATGTCCCCGTCGTCACCCCACGATAGACGCCAACCCGAAGCGTGGCGAGCGCAGCGTGCCCGCGAGGGGCGGCGGTGCGCGTCCTCTGACCTTTTCATTCCCCTACTATCCACTAGGGCGTGGTGAGAAAAGAATAGTGTGGCGAGCGCAGCGAGCCACCGCGCCCGAAGCGTGGCGAGCGCAGCGAGCCCCGCGAGGGGACATGGATACCTTCACAGGTAAATGCTTCCCTTCGCGGGCTTCACAGGTATCCGCGTCCCCTCGCGGGGCTCGCTGCGCTCGACACGCTTCGGGCTCGGTGGCTCGCTGCGCTCGCCACACTATTCTATTCTCACTCCACGCCCTAGTGCATAGTAGGGGAATGAAAAGGTCGGGGACGCGCACCGCCACCCCTCGCGGGCTCGCTGCGCTCGCCACGCTTCGGGTTGGCGTCTATCGTGGGGTGGGGTTAACGTCGTTAAATTTGGGGGTCTAGGGAATATTTTACATTGAATCCAATGTAAAATCGGGTCCCAGGGACCCGATTTACATTTCATTCAATCAAAAAATCGGGTCGAAAATCGGGTCGGTCGCGTCGATCGCATCGCATGCGACCAAATCGCATGCGATGCGATCGACCCGATTTTTCCGACACGACCACCCCGATGTAAATCGGGGTGGCCGTGCTAGGAAACAAGTACCGAAACAAAATATCTCACCCAAATCTAATTCTCTCTGCACATATTACATCTGCCCCCCTGCAGTGCACATGATTTTGTCCATCTAAGAAGGATTTTGTTAGAGAATGAAGAGTGAACTAGAATAAGGCCCAGTAGCTGGTGAACTGCTCATGCACTATATGCTGGGTGCTTATTCCAATGTCCCATTAGCTGCATTTTTTTTAATGATCCCCCTACCATACGTTTTCCCCTGGGGTCCCTCCATGTCCCAGTACGACCCTCTCCCTAATGTTTTTTTGTTTCGTTTGAACTTGCCTACACTGATGTCCACAAAGCCCCTACCCTGCAGACGTCAGTAGTGGGAGTGGTGGCATTGGATTCTGTTGCTCTAGGGGCGATGACATTTTTACAGTAGGTGATATATGATATAGATCTTAAGGCCGCCATACACTATGCGATTTGGCCCCGATTTCACCCGATCCAGATGGATCGGGCAGTGAAATTGGACCAAATCGCAGGTTTTGATACCTGGTCCGACCCGATGCGCGGGTCAGAGTAGGGACGTCGGACCGGCTGCACATAAGATAAATCTTATGTGCAGCCGTGGGGACTCTGAGGACACCGGCGAGGGAGGGGGCGGGAGACGCCGGCGCGGGAGGGGGGCGGCAGGGGAAGCCGGAGCAGGGAACTGTCATGCTCCGTCCGGGTAGGGGGGTGACACGCCGCTAGTAGTGCGGACGCTGCGGGGGACACAGGCGGCAGTAACATAGAGCCGGGCGGGGGGAGCCAGGAGCTGTCAGCACTGAAAAAAAAAAAAGCCCATACAATGAATGGGCAGCCTGTGATTGGCTGAGCGCTCTCTCAGCCTGTCAGCAATTGGCTGAGAGAGCGCTCAGCCAATCACAGGCTGCCCATTCATTGTATGGGCTTTTTTTTTTTTCAGTACTGACAGCTCCCGGCTCCCCCCGCCCGGCTCTATGTTACTGCCGCCTGTGTCCCCCGCAGCGTCCGCACTACTAGCAGCGTTCGTCCGTCCCCACAGCCGCCTTGCAGCATCCCCCGCCCGCCACCTCGATGTCCCCGGCCCCCCTGCTCGCTCCACATTGCAGCTCCCCGGGAGTTGCAAATGATACATCGCATGCGATGCATCATTTGCAAAACTTGGCACATCAAGGGCCAAATCGGGTGTCCCCCTCCCGGGGAGCTGCAGGGGGAAATCTGGTCCGACTTGTCCTTAGGACAAGTCGGACTAATGTATGGGGGCCTTTAGGGCCTGATTCAGACCTGATCGCCTCTGGGCAAATTAGCAGAGTCCTGCGATCAGATGGTCGCAAAACAGAGACAAAGATATATTGCCGAATGGCGTCCAGCTGCAAATCAATTTGCAGCTCACTTACCATTGAATGGTTTTCCAAGTCTGTGCAAACATACACAACTCTGACCCTTCCACAACTGTGCGATAGAAACACGCTGATCGAGGCCGGAGCTGACATCACAGTCCCTCCCTGAGAGCACCAGTGAGAATTGCTGATTACAAACCATCCATTTACCTGCCAGTGACGTGCCCACCACCCCACAGACAATCCTCAAAAAATCTTCTGGATATACAAATCTTCTGGGATATTGCCTGATCCCTAATTCTTCCAGTCAACCTAAGAGGACATTCATATTGGGGAACCCTGAGTCCTTGAAAATATAGGACAAACCACAGGACACCTTGTCACAGATCCTGGCTTTCAACCAACCAGGCACAATGGGATGTAATATACAGCTTCATTCATTCAATCTGTTAATTAAACAGCTCAAAACTAAAAACCAAGACCCTGATTATCCCCGTGATAGCTATTTATGATTGTGTGCTATGAACTATATGTGCTGCACTCATTAATCACTGACACATTTTAAAAGATCCACAGATGGAGCTAATTAGCTCACTTGTGATTCTGTGAGGAGACCTGCAAAACATGCACTGTTGGTAGCTCTCGAGGACTAGGGTTGGCTATCCCAGTTCTAGAGTGATTCACCTCTTTTATATTTTATCGATTTTTTAGATTTATTTGATGTTGTAATAATAAAGGGGGAAATTTACTAAAGGAAATTTGTAAAAAATAGGTGTATTTGTATCCAGAAATATAGATATATCAGAAAGATAGCACATCAATACGAATACGAATTGCCGTATTTTCGGGATAGTAAATGTCAAAAATGAGTGTATTTTTTGATACAAATACACCTATTTTTTACAAATTTCCTTTAATAAATTTCCCCCAAATTGTCTTATATTTTGAGAACCGTGTATTGTAGATTTCTTTACAGCCAGCGCTGGCACACTTTTTCTTTATATTTACCTCCCTGAGAGCCCTTGAGCACGCCAGCATTTTTACTGTCACTCCTAGTAGACCGTTGGTTACCACCCATAAATGGCATCTTCCTGTCATTCAACTTGCGAGGTGCTTGTAAGTAGAGAAATGTGTTTTTTGGCACTGTTTGGCCTCGATAATCGTACGCCTTGATAATTCAAACAGCTGCGGTCAGTTCTGAATAACACTAGTAACTTGTTCCCAGAATGGTTTTTTTCCCCCTTTATTGCTAACCAGAAATATTTAGGCTCAAAATAGGGAAAATGATGACAAAAACATAATTTTCTGTTTCAAATACGTTTGGCACGAACCTCAGACTATTGATGTATGTATTACTATGTATGGATATACCTCCCACAAAAAAAATCTAAGCTGAGATAGTGGCACCCTGTAAACTCAGACTTTCACTTTTTTTGTTCTTATTTAGGCCCTTTTTCAGTAGGAATGGGATCATTCGTCAGACTGCATTTAGGTCTACAAGCATTAGGTCTACACCATTAGGTCGACTTGCATTTAGGTCGACCTGACTGAAGGTTGACAGGGTCATTAGGTCGACAGGTGTTAGGTCGACAGGGTCATAAGGTCGGCAGGGTCATTAGGTCGATAGTAAAAAAGTCGACATGTTTGTTTTATTTTCAAGCGTCGACACAGTCAACATAGCACCGCGTCCCCTCGCATGGCTCGCTGCGCTCGTCACACTATTTTATTCTCCCACCACGCCCTAGTGGATGGTAGGGCATGAAATACCGCCTGTCGGCACATGTCGACTCATAAAACAGACAAATTACCCCATGTCGACCTTTTGCCTGTCGACCTTCCCCATGTTGACCTAATGACCCTGTCAACCTTATAAAAGTCGACCTAATGACCCTGTCGACCTAATGACCCTGTTGACCTGTCATGTCGACCTTCAGTCATGTCGACCTAAATGCAGGTCGACCTTAATGCAGGTCGACCTAGTGGTGTAGACCTAATGCTTGTAGACCTAAATGCTGTAGACAATATGACCGTATCCCTTTCAGTAATAAAAAGTGAGATAAGGTAATCATTGTTTGCCCATGAAATAGCCCAAACTTTACTGAGAACAAGTCCTGAGATAATTGCATTTATGAAAGCATGAAAATATTTGCAATTATATCATTATGGCTGTCATTTGGCATATACAGTAGTGGTGATAATTGACAGTACAAATATATTTTTTTTAAGTATCTTGTAACTTGTGTTGGGCCATTTCTAGTTTAATATAACGTTATTGAGTATTTCTGTATTGACCCCAATATGTTTTAGATAATGTACTCAGTTCAATGCTTGTCAGCTATAGATTACCCCATTTGATGTCACAATACTGGTGATGTCACAATACTGGTGATGTCACAATACTGGTGATGTCACAATACTGGTGATGTCACAATATTGGTGATGTTCCAATTCTATTGTTGCCACCTCATAGAGCCGGGTAAGTTTACATGAAGCATGAGCTGCTCAGTACTGTAGAAGTAATACGTGAAAAGCCGGCTCATAGACAAAGTGTTAAGCAATCTCTAACTGCTTCATGCCAATATTTGTGTCTTTTTTTTTTTGTGGGTAAAAAAAAAAAATTATAGCAATAAGTTATTGTCATTGCGATAAGTATCAGTAAACATTCTGTGCATAAAACCACATGCGATGAAGGTCCCTATTTCTTTGAACTAGATCTCTAGTTTTTATCAGAAATCAAATGTATTAAATCCCTTACATTAAATGAAACTAATGATGAATAATATAGAATATATATTTTATATAAAACAGTTTTTAATAGGTGTCTGTTTTAGTGTAGTGAGAGACCTTTAAAATATTAGACTTGCGATTAATTATAATATATATTGTGTATAGCCTGCAAGCTTGGCGGCTCAACATGGATGAACTCCGCTCTCCTGCTCTACTCCAGAGAACCCGAGCCAGAATACAACTCATAGTAGGCGGCTTTCAGCCAATGAAACTTTTGTTGTAGTAGTTTATTTGACTCTTTGGTATTGTGGAATTAGATAACACAGCATGTCCTGGGTCAATGGGGCAAGCTGGAACTGGTAGCTGGTAAATAGCTGGTGATTTTGTATGTACACGCAACACGTACACGTGCTGTCAGCTGCCCACCCCCGGCAGTCACGTCACTGTCGAACATCCATGGAAACACACATGAAACGCTGGGTGTTCATATGGGCATGTCCACCTGCCCCATGCCCCCCGTCCGCACTGGTCAGTGCGAACAGGATGGCAAACTAGCAGTTTGTATGCGCATGTGTAGAAATGCGCATGTGCTGTAGTAAAACATCGGTCCCTGGTGCGAACACGCTAGGGACCAAGCAAATTAGAATAACCTCCTATATGCTGGGTGCTCATTCTTACCTCCCATCACCTGCGCTTTATCATCTTTATTAAGTGGCCCTCCAGCTGTTGATGAACTACACATCCCAGCATGCCTTGCCTTAGTTTAGCTATCTGGACATGCTGAAACTGATGCAAGGCATGCTGGGATGTGTAGTTCAGCAACAGCTGGAGGGCCGGTTATTGCCCACCCCTGCTCTAGCGGAACCATCATGCCCCAGTCTGCTGCTGCCCTTAATAGGTTTTCTTTCCATGTGTACTTGCCTGCTAGACATAGCAGACTTTAGTAATGGGAGCTTGGACATATAGAATTACTCACAGGTTCCATGACTCATTGGGGGGTTGTGAGCTGAAGTGAGCAAAAAGTGACCCGTTTGGGACTTTTTGTGACACGCTAGTTAGTTTGTTCGGGTTTAGCCACTATTTGCGGCTGAGCCAGGCCATATTAAGCGGAATATGCAAGAAATTAAGCAGCAATTCTTCCCCTGCTCTGTTCAACACCACCCCTTCCTACTGTACTGTATGTCTTATATTTCTTTGCTGCTATGTACCGCTCCTCCCATTGCATAGTGTTTAAACACATTGAATGTGATATATAATGAAGGGTTTCTTGAACTACAACACATGAAATGGAAATATAAGTGAATTGGTGCAGATTATCTCAGTTATGTAAATAATTCAGACAGAAACGCACCTGGGCTTGGTACCTTTGAAAAAGCTGTATTTCCCAAACACCGAAACACGTCAGTCGTTTACTCTGGACCGGACAATTGTGTCCAAAACTCATACCAAGACCTGGCTGCACCTGTCACCTGTGACATTTTACAAAATTGGAACCTTTTGGCTATTCCATCTGCCTATCAACTGTGATCATTGGCCCTCATTGCTGGTTTCTACCATCTCCAGCTTGGATTACAATTACAAGTAACATCTGCAATCTCCCATTTGGCTGTACCAATCTGAGGACAACAGCTGCAATGCCATCCCAAGGGATTAACAACCTCTAACGGCGCTGGGTAACTATTAGCCCTTATTGGGCAACCAATTGCTCCAATTCTGTTCCAAACTTTATTTGGTGCTAATACAGGTCCACAACTGAGACGGGACAGTCATTCCCTGTGTGCGTACACACACGCCACCTCCTGCACTATCCATTCATCCGGTCCAGTCTACTTTTTATGAATTTACATGTAAAAGCTAATTTGTATTGTCAGTAAACTATGTATTTTTATTTTATGTTTTCATTTTATTAATGTTATTACATTTATATATCATTTTCATCAAACAAGCACCACTTCTTGCATATATTTCTTTCTCCTGTTATTGGGTTTGACAAACCCGTTTTTAAGTGGCAGCTATTGGCATAAGCATCCCTGTTGGCGCCTACTTCTGCTACCTAGGTAGCAATTTTGCTGGGCTTGGCAAGAAGCCTTGTAGTATACACTTTGGACCTCATTCTGGTTCACACGCAAGTCTGCGAAATTCGCAGCTTTGCGTATGCTTTAAACACTGCCCGCAAGAACATCTACCCCCCCCTCGAATGCCGAATATCCCTGCACACATGCAAATGGATGTTTGCCATAAATATCCATTCACAGCCTTGCATATGGGGAAAAACATTATTTGATGATTTTTCATGCGCTTTCAGATCTAAGATATACGGACTCCCTGTACGTGAAGCGGGCGGACAGCTGACATCAGCTGCCCGCCCCACACACCTGCATCACAGGCACATTTACATGAGAACACTCAGCGTTATTATGGTGTTTTATGGTTTTCCCATTGGCGCGACCCCTCGCCGGTTAGGTTTAGGCATCAGGGTATGAGGATTAGTGTTAGGCACAACTGGGTAGTGTTAAGCTATGGTGAAAGGATGGTTAGGGGGTAGAGGCAGAGGGTTTGGGCACGGACGGAGCCTGTGTCGACATCATCCCTATTGGCGCGCCGTTGTCTGTCTTTGTCATGCTGTCACAGCCGAGGCCACCCGATACCTGAACCCTTACAAATACTACATACAGTAAGAAAGCCATTTAGTAGATGCAAAAATCCATTTAAGTCAACAACATACTGTATAACTATGTTGCAGTACTTTTTTTTATAGTGTTTTAACACTTTGACAACGTACAATAATTATGCTTACAAATGTGACAATATTGTGGCACATTCCAATTTAAATTGTCATACTGTATATCATTTTTGTATATAAGAAACAAATACGATGTCAGACAAAAATGTCTAACAATGTATGCACTGTTTCTCATTTTTTGAAAGCCTCAGTCTGTTTATATAGAGGCTCCTCTAGTCATTTACCACATTTTTCAATTGTGTTCATTTCTGGGTCTATCTTGTCTTAGGCACTTAGAAGTTGGGTGTGGCTAAAGGAATGTATATTATCTTAATTTTTTTTGTCATAGAATAACATGAATGTAATCGTTAAAAATATAACTGTATATCGGGAATAATAACTGTATATAACGGGCATAATACTGTTTATTATCATGTACTGTATAATCATGAATGTAATCATTAAAAATATAACTGTATATAACGGGAATAATAACTGTATATAGCGGGCATAATACTGTGTATACATGTAATCATGTACTGTATAATCATGACATTTTTGGGATTGCTTGATAAAAATCTTTCAGGATTTACTGTGAGGTCAAATCCTGGGCCCTTATTCTGCATCGTGCGGTACGGCCCGCGTGCGGCCGTACCGCCGATGTTTTCAGTCTACACATGCGCAGAGGTCAATCTGCGCATGTGCAGCCCAATTCGCCGCAGACGTAGTTCGTCCGCCGCAAAGGGGGCGTATAGGGGCGTGAGGGGCTTCATACCCTCATTTCCCTATGCATACGCCCCGCGTTTCATGGGCGTTCCCATGCAAACGCGGGGCGTATGCATGCTAATGAGGGTATGACGCCAGTGATGGGGGCGGGAAGCTGACGTCGCCGGATGTCAGCTCTCAGCCCCCATACAAGCTATCACACGGACGATTGTCCGTGTGGTCTCAGCTTGCGGGACCTGGTGGGGCGTGCGGCCCTGCCTTCGATGGTCGCCGACCATCGAATGCAGGGGGCAGCTCCCACCATGGTGGAGGCGTACGCCCCACCATTTTCTTGCGGATCGCCAGCCGTCCGTGTACGGACGGCCGTGGCGATCCGTCTCGTGGGCGGGGATTGGTTTGTGCGGCCGGAGCACCGTGTGCGGCTCCGGCCGCACCAACCAGAATAAGGGCCCTGACCTGGTCGAGTGCTGGAAGTGATAGAGTTGCGAGTCACTTGCAGAGGTGTAAAAGAGATTTTGATTTGGGACTCCGCGGATCCAAGGCCTGGTAGGAAGAAGGGGGATGAGCAAATCAATAATCAGTACTGTGGCAATAAGTTACTGCTTGATGACATCCAGGAGTAGCACTTATGTGCCCGAAGAAGGATCATGCCGTGAGGTCTGCCTGCGTCGCTGGATCGTTGGATGGGCAATATGCACTGTTTCTCATTTTTTTGAAAGCCTCAGTCTGTTTATATAGAGGCTCCTCTAGTCATTCACCACATTTTTCAATTGTGTTCATTTCTGGATCTATCTTGTCTTAGGCACTTAGAAGTGGGGTTTGGCTGGAGGGATGTTTATTATCTTAATTTTTTTTTTTTTTGTCATAAAATAACATGAATGTAATCGTTAAAAATATAACTGTATATAATGGGCATAAAAACTGTATATAATGGGCATAACACTGTGTATAATCATGTATTGTATTATCATGACATTTTGGGGGATTGCTTGGTAAAAATGTTTCAGGATTTACTGTGAGGTCAAATCGTGACCTGGTCGAGTGCTGGAGGTGATAGAGTCGCGAGTCACTTGTATAGGTGTAAAAGAGATTTTGATTTGGGACTCCGCGGATCCAAGAAGAAGAAGGGGGATGAGCAAATCAGTACTGTGGCAGGAAGTGACTGCTTGATGACATCCAGGAGTAGCACTTACCTGCCCGAAGAAGAATCATGCCGTGAGGTCTGCCAGCGTCGCTGGATCGTTGGATGCGTAATATGCACTGTTTCTCATTTTTCGAAAGCCTCAGGGGGAGATTGTGTAAGGTAAAAACACCGTTATCTGGGTTTTTACCGCATTTCGGGATGCTCTAAGCATCCCCCGCTGGGTTACCGCGGCGGGTGGCATCGCCAGAAAAATCTGGCGATGCCCCATAGAAGCCAATGGGCTTCTAACGCGAACCCTCTGCCGCCCCGCACGGACCCCCGCCGCCCAGCACGGACCCCCGCCGCCCCGCATTGCCCCCTCACCTGTGTCCGGGCAGCACAGAGCTGTGCTGCCTGGACTTGTAACCTCCTCCCTGCACTGATCCTCTTCCGGGTGCAGGGAGGAGGAGAGCCCGGCGCAGCAGCGCCGGGTGTGGGAGGGAGGGGAGAGCCGCCGGGAACTGCTGTGACCCGGCGACTCTCACCGCAAAGGACAGCTCTTAAAGCAAGAGCTGTCCTTTGCTATAATTATCGCATATATTTATTTTGTCATAAAATAACATGAATGTAATCGTTAAAAATATAACTATATATCGGGAATAATAACTGTATATAGCGGGCATAATACTATGTATAATCATGTACTATATAATAATGAATGTAATTGTTAAAAATATAACTGTATATAACGGGAATAATAACTGTATATAGCGGGCATAATACTATGTATAATCATGTACTGTATAATAATGAATGTAATTGTTAAAAATATAACTGTATATAACGGGAATAATAACTGTATATAGCGGGCATAATACTGTGTATACATGTAATCATGTACTGTATAATCATGACATTTTTGGGATTGCTTGATACAAATCTTTCAGGATTTACTGTGAGGTCAAATCCTGACCTGGTCGAGTGCTGGAAGTGATAGAGTCACGAGTCACTTGCAGAGGTGTAAAAGTGATTTTGATTTGGGACTCCGCGGATCCAAGGCCTTGTAGGATGAAGGGGGATGAGCAACTCAATAATCAGTACTGTGGCAGTAAGTTACTGCTTGATGACATCCAGGAGTAGCACTTATGTGCCCAAAGAAGGGTCACGCCGTAAGGTCTGTCAGCGTCGCTGGATCGTTGGATGGGCAATATGCACTGTTTCTCATTTTTTGAAAGCTTTAGTCTGTTTATATAGAGGCTCCTGTAGTTATTAACCAGATTTTTAAAGTGTGTCCATTTCTGGGTCTATCTTGTTTTAGGCACTTAGAAGTGGGGTTTGGCTGGAGGGATGTATATTATCTTAATTTTTTTTTTTTGTCATAAAATAACATGAATGTAATCATTAAAAATATAACTGTATGTAATGGGCATAATAACTGTATATAATGGGAAAAACACTGTGTATAATCATGTATTGTATTGTCATGACATTTTGGGGGATTGCTTGGTAAAAATGTTTCAGGATTTACTGTGAGGTCAAATCGTGACCTGGTCGAGTGCTGGAGGTGATAGAGTCGCGAGTCACTTGTATAGGTGTAAAAGAGATTTTGATTTGGGACTCCGCGGATCCAAGAAGAAGAAGGGGGATGAGCAAATCAGTACTGTGGCAGGAAGTGACTGCTTGATGACATCCAGGAGTAGCACTTACCTGCCCTAAGAAGAATCATGCCGTGAGGTCTGCCAGCGTCGCTGGATCGTTGGATGCGTAATATGCACTGTTTCTCATATTTTGAAAGCCTCAGGGGGAGATTGTCTAAGGTGGAAATGCGGTAAAAACCCCGTTATCTGGGTTTTTACCGCATTTCGGGATGCTCTAAGCATCCCCCGCTGGGTTACCGCGGCGGGTGGCATCGCCTGAAAAATCTGGCGATGCCCCATAGAAGCCAATGGGCTTTTAACGCGAACCCTCTGCCGCCCAGCACGGACCCCCGCCGCCCAGCACGGACCCCCGCCGCCCCGCATTGCCCCCTCACCTGTGTCCGGGCAGCACAGAGCTGTGCTGCCTGGACTTGTAACCTCCTCCCTGCACTGATCCTCTTCCGGGTGCAGGGAGGAGGAGAGCCCGGCGCAGCAGCGCCGGGTGTGGGAGGGAGGGGAGAGCCGCCTGGAACTGCTGTGACCCGGCGACTCTCACCGCAAAGGACAGCTCTTAAAGCAAGAGCTGTCCTTTGCTATAATTATCGCATATATTTATTTTGTCATAAAATAACATGAATGTAATCGTTAAAAATATAACTATATATCGGGAATAATAACTGTATATAGCGGGCATAATACTATGTATAATCATGTACTATATAATAATGAATGTAATTGTTAAAAATATAACTGTATATAACGGGAATAATAACTGTATATAGCGGGCATAATACTATGTATAATCATGTACTGTATAATAATGAATGTAATTGTTAAAAATATAACTGTATATAACGGGAATAATAACTGTATATAGCGGGCATAATACTGTGTATACATGTAATCATGTACTGTATAATCATGACATTTTTGGGATTGCTTGATAAAAATCTTTCAGGATTTACTGTGAGGTCAAATCCTGACCTGGTCGAGTGCTGGAAGTGATAGAATCGCGAGTCACTTGCAGAGGTGTAAAAGTGATTTTGATTTGGGACTCCGCGGATCCAAGGCCTGGTAGGATGAAGGGGGATGAGCAACTCAATAATCAGTACTGTGGCAGTAAGTTACTGCTTGATGACATCCAGGAGTAGCACTTATGTGCCCAAAGAAGGGTCACGCCGTAAGGTCTGCCAGCGTCGCTGGATCGTTGGATGGGCATTATGCACTGTTTCTCATTTTTTGAAAGCCTCAGTCTGTTTATATAGAGGCTCCTGTAGTCATTAACCAGATTTTTAAAGTGTGTCCATTTCTGGGTCTATCTTGTTTTAGGCACTTAGAAGTGGGGTTTGGCTGGAGGGATGTATATTATCTTAATTTTTTTTTTTTGTCATAAAATAACATGAATGTAATCGTTAAAAATATAACTGTATATAATGGGCATAATAACTGTATATAATGGGCATAACACTGTGTATAATCATGTATTGTATTATCATGACATTTTGGGGGATTGCTTGGTAAAAATGTTTCAGGATTTACTGTGAGGTCAAATCGTGACCTGGTCGAGTGCTGGAGGTGATAGAGTCGCGAGTCACTTGTATAGGTGTAAAAGAGATTTTGATTTGGGACTCCGCGGATCCAAGAAGAAGAAGGGGGATGAGCAAATCAGTACTGTGGCAGGAAGTGACTGCTTGATGACATCCAGGAGTAGCACTTACCTGCCCGAAGAAGAATCATGCTGTGAGGTCTGCCAGCGTCGCTGGATCGTTGGATGCGTAATATGCACTGTTTCTCATTTTTTGAAAGCCTCAGGGGGAGATTGTCTAAGGTAAAAACCCCGTTATCTGGGTTTTTACCGCATTTTGGGATGCTCTAAGCATCCCCCGCTGGGTTACCGCGGCGGGTGGCATCGCCTGAAAAATCTGGCGATGCCCCATAGAAGCCAATGGGCTTCTAACGTGAACCCACTGCCGCCCCGCACAGACCCCCGCCGCCCAGCACGGACCCCCGCCGCCCCGCATTGCCCCCTCACCTGTCTCCGGGCAGCACAGAGCTGTGCTGCCTGGACTTGTGACCTCCTCCCTGCACTGATCCTCTTCCGGGTGCAGGGAGGAGGAGAGCCCGGCGCAGCAGCGCCGCGTGTGGGAGGGAGGGGAGAGCCGCCGGGAACTGCTGTGACCCGGCGACTATCACCGCAAAGGACAGCTCTTAAAGCAAGAGCTGTCCTTTGCTATAATTATCGCATATATTTATTTTGTCATAAAATAACATGAATGTAATCGTTAAAAATATAACTATATATCGGGAATAATAACTGTATATAGCGGGCATAATACTATGTATAATCATGTACTATATAATAATGAATGTAATTGTTAAAAATATAACTGTATATAACGGGAATAATAACTGTATATAGCGGGCATAATACTATGTATAATCATGTACTGTATAATAATGAATGTAATTGTTAAAAATATAACTGTATATAACGGAAATAATAACTGTATATAGCGGGCATAATAACTGTATATAATGGGCATAACACTGTGTATAATCATGTATTGTATTATCATGACATTTTGGGGGATTGCTTGGTAAAAATGTTTCAGGATTTACTGTGAGGTCAAATCGTGACCTGGTCGAGTGCTGGAGGTGATAGAGTCGCGAGTCACTTGTATAGGTGTAAAAGAGATTTTGATTTGGGACTCCGCGGATCCAAGAAGAAGAAGGGGGATGAGCAAATCAGTACTGTGGCAGGAAGTGACTGCTTGATGACATCCAGGAGTAGCACTTACCTGCCCGAAGAAGAATCATGCTGTGAGGTCTGCCAGCGTCGCTGGATCGTTGGATGCGTAATATGCACTGTTTCTCATTTTTTGAAAGCCTCAGGGGGAGATTGTCTAAGGTAAAAACCCCGTTATCTGGGTTTTTACCGCATTTTGGGATGCTCTAAGCATCCCCCGCTGGGTTACCGCGGCGGGTGGCATCGCCTGAAAAATCTGGCGATGCCCCATAGAAGCCAATGGGCTTCTAACGTGAACCCACTGCCGCCCTGCACAGACCCCCGCCGCCCAGCACGGACCCCCGCCGCCCCGCATTGCCCCCTCACCTGTCTCCGGGCAGCACAGAGCTGTGCTGCCTGGACTTGTGACCTCCTCCCTGCACTGATCCTCTTCCGGGTGCAGGGAGTAGGAGAGCCCGGCGCAGCAGCGCCGCGTGTGGGAGGGAGTGGAGAGCCGCCGGGAACTGCTGTGACCCGGCGACTCTCACCGCAAAGGACAGCTCTTAAAGCAAGAGCTGTCCTTTGCTATAATTATCGCATATATTTATTTTGTCATAAAATAACATGAATGTAATCGTTAAAAATATAACTATATATCGGGAATAATAACTGTATATAGCGGGCATAATACTATGTATAATCATGTACTATATAATAATGAATGTAATTGTTAAAAATATAACTGTATATAACGGGAATAATAACTGTATATAGCGGGCATAATACTATGTATAATCATGTAATGTATAATAATGAATGTAATTGTTAAAAATATAACTGTATATAACGGAAATAATAACTGTATATAGCGGGCATAATAACTGTATATAATGGGCATAACACTGTGTATAATCATGTATTGTATTATCATGACATTTTGGGGGATTGCTTGGTAAAAATGTTTCAGGATTTACTGTGAGGTCAAATCGTGACCTGGTCGAGTGCTGGAGGTGATAGAGTCGCGAGTCACTTGTATAGGTGTAAAAGAGATTTTGATTTGGGACTCCGCGGATCCAAGAAGAAGAAGGGGGATGAGCAAATCAGTACTGTGGCAGGAAGTGACTGCTTGATGACATCCAGGAGTAGCACTTACCTGCCCGAAGAAGAATCATGCTGTGAGGTCTGCCAGCGTCGCTGGATCGTTGGATGCGTAATATGCACTGTTTCTCATTTTTTGAAAGCCTCAGGGGGAGATTGTCTAAGGTAAAAACCCTGTTATCTGGGTTTTTACCGCATTTTGGGATGCTCTAAGCATCCCCCGCTGGGTTACCGTGGCGGGTGGCATCGCCTGAAAAATCTGGCGATGCCCCATAGAAGCCAATGGGCTTCTAACGCAAACCCACTGCCGCCCCGCACAGACCCCCGCCGCCCAGCACGGACCCCCGCCGCCCCGCATTGCCCCCTCACCTGTGTCCGGGCAGCACAGAGCTGTGCTGCCTGGACTTGTGACCTCCTCCCTGCACTGATCCTCTTCCGGGTGCAGGGAGGAGGAGAGCCCGGCGCAGCAGCGCCGCGTGTGGGAGGGAGGGAAGAGCCGCCGGGAACTGCTGTGACCCGGCGACTCTCACCGCAAAGAACAGCTCTTAAAGCAAGAGCTGTCCTTTGCTATAATTATCGCATATATTTATTTTGTCATAAAATAACATGAATATAATCGTTAAAAATATAACTATATATCGGGAATAATAACTGTATATAGTGGGCATAATACTATGTATAATCATGTACTATATAATAATGAATGTAATTGTTAAAAATATAACTGTATATAACGGGAATAATAACTGTATATAGCGGGCATAATACTATGTATAATCATGTACTGTATAATAATGAATGTAATTGTTAAAAATATAACTGTATATAACGGAAATAATAACTGTATATAGCGGGCATAATAACTGTATATAATGGGCATAACACTGTGTATAATCATGTATTGTATTATCATGACATTTTGGGGGATTGCTTGGTAAAAATGTTTCAGGATTTACTGTGAGGTCAAATCGTGACCTGGTCGAGTGCTGGAGGTGATAGAGTCGCGAGTCACTTGTATAGGTGTAAAAGAGATTTTGATTTGGGACTCCGCGGATCCAAGAAGAAGAAGGGGGATGAGCAAATCAGTACTGTGGCAGGAAGTGACTGCTTGATGACATCCAGGAGTAGCACTTACCTGCCCGAAGAAGAATCATGCTGTGAGGTCTGCCAGCGTCGCTGGATCGTTGGATGCGTAATATGCACTGTTTCTCATTTTTTGAAAGCCTCAGGGATAGATTGTCTAAGGTAAAAACCCCGTTATCTGGGTTTTTACCGCATTTTGGGATGCTCTAAGCATCCCCCGCTGGGTTACCGCGGCGGGTGGCATCGCCTAAAAAATCTGGCGATGCCCCATAGAAGCCAATGGGCTTCTAACGCGAACCCACTGCCGCCCCGCACAGACCCCCGCCGCCCAGCACGGACCCCCGCCGCCCCGCATTGCCCCCTCACCTGTGTCCGGGCAGCACAGAGCTGTGCTGCCTGGACTTGTAAGCTCCTCCCTGCACTGATCCTCTTCCGGGTGCAGGGAGGAGGAGAGCCCGGCGCAGCAGCGCCGGGTGTGGGAGGGAGGGGAGAGCCGCCGGGAACTGCTGTGACCCGGCGACTCTCACCGCAAAGGACAGCTCTTAAAGCAAGAGCTGTCCTTTGCTATAATTATCGCATATATTTATTTTGTCATAAAATAACATGAATGTAATCGTTAAAAATATAACTATATATCGGGAATAATAACTGTATATAGCGGGCATAATACTATGTATAATCATGTACTATATAATAATGAATGTAATTGTTAAAAATATAACTGTATATAACGGGAATAATAACTGTATATAGCGGGCATAATACTATGTAAAATCATGTACTGTATAATAATGAATGTAATTGTTAAAAATATAACTGTATATAACGGAAATAATAACTGTATATAGCGGGCATAATAACTGTATATAATGGGCATAACACTGTGTATAATCATGTATTGTATTATCATGACATTTTGGGGGATTGCTTGGTAAAAATGTTTCAGGATTTACTGTGAGGTCAAATCGTGACCTGGTCGAGTGCTGGAGGTGATAGAGTCGCGAGTCACTTGTATAGGTGTAAAAGAGATTTTGATTTGGGACTCCGCGGATCCAAGAAGAAGAAGGGGGATGAGCAAATCAGTACTGTGGCAGGAAGTGACTGCTTGATGACATCCAGGAGTAGCACTTACCTGCCCGAAGAAGAATCATGCTGTGAGGTCTGCCAGCGTCGCTGGATCGTTGGATGCGTAATATGCACTGTTTCTCATTTTTTGAAAGCCTCAAGGGGAGATTGTCTAAGGTAAAAACCCCGTTATCTGGGTTTTTACCGCATTTTGGGATGCTCTAAGCATCCCCCGCTGGGTTACCGCAGCGGGTGGCATCGCCTGAAAAATCTGGCGATGCCCCATAGAAGCCAATGGGCTTCTAACGCGAACCCACTGCCGCCCCGCACGGACCCCCGCCGCCCAGCACGGACCCCAGCCGCCCCGCATTGCCCCCTCACCTGTGTCCGGGCAGCACAGAGCTGTGCTGCCTGGACTTGTGACCTCCTCCCTGCACTGATCCTCTTCCGGGTGCAGGGAGGAGGAGAGCCCGGCGCAGCAGCGCCGCGTGTGGGAGGGAGTGGAGAGCCGCCGGGAACTGCTGTGACCCGGCGACTCTCACCGCAAAGGACAGCTCTTAAAGCAAGAGCTGTCCTTTGCTATAATTATCGCATATATTTATTTTGTCATAAAATAACATGAATGTAATCGTTAAAAATATAACTATATATCGGGAATAATAACTGTATATAGCGGGCATAATACTATGTATAATCATGTACTATATAATAATGAATGTAATTGTTAAAAATATAACTGTATATAACGGGAATAATAACTGTATATAGCGGGCATAATACTATGTATAATCATGTACTGTATAATAATGAATGTAATTGTTAAAAATATAACTGTATATAACGGAAATAATAACTGTATATAGCGGGCATAATAACTGTATATAATGGGCATAACACTGTGTATAATCATGTATTGTATTATCATGACATTTTGGGGGATTGCTTGGTAAAAATGTTTCAGGATTTACTGTGAGGTCAAATCGTGACCTGGTCGAGTGCTGGAGGTGATAGAGTCGCGAGTCACTTGTATAGGTGTAAAAGAGATTTTGATTTGGGACTCCGCGGATCCAAGAAGAAGAAGGGGGATGAGCAAATCAGTACTGTGGCAGGAAGTGACTGCTTGATGACATCCAGGAGTAGCACTTACCTGCCCGAAGAAGAATCATGCTGTGAGGTCTGCCAGCGTCGCTGGATCGTTGGATGCGTAATATGCACTGTTTCTCATTTTTTGAAAGCCTCAGGGGGAGATTGTCTAAGGTAAAAACCCCGTTATCTGGGTTTTTACCGCATTTTGGGATGCTCTAAGCATCCCCCGCTGGGTTACCGCAGCGGGTGGCATCGCCTGAAAAATCTGGCGATGCCCCATAGAAGCCAATGGGCTTCTAACGCGAACCCACTGCCGCCCCGCACGGACCCCCGCCGCCCAGCACGGACCCCCGCCGCCCCGCATTGCCCCCTCACCTGTGTCCGGGCAGCACAGAGCTCTGCTGCCTGGACTTGTGACCTCCTCCCTGCACTGATCCTCTTCCGGGTGCAGGGAGGAGGAGAGCCCGGCGCAGCAGCGCCGCGTGTGGGAGGGAGGGGAGAGCCGCCGGGAACTGCTGTGACCCGGCGACTCTCACCGCAAAGGACAGCTCTTAAAGCAAGAGCTGTCCTTTGCTATAATTATCGCATATATTTATTTTGTCATAAAATAACATGAATGTAATCGTTAAAAATATAACTATATATCGGGAATAATAACTGTATATAGCGGGCATAATACTATGTATAATCATGTACTATATAATAATGAATGTAATTGTTAAAAATATAACTGTATATAACGGGAATAATAACTGTATATAGCGGGCATAATACTATGTATAATCATGTACTGTATAATAATGAATGTAATTGTTAAAAATATAACTGTATATAACGGAAATAATAACTGTATATAGCGGGCATAATAACTGTATATAATGGGCATAACACTGTGTATAATCATGTATTGTATTATCATGACATTTTGGGGGATTGCTTAGTAAAAATGTTTCAGGATTTACTGTGAGGTCAAATCGTGACCTGGTCGAGTGCTGGAGGTGATAGTCGCGAGTCACTTGTATAGGTGTAAAAGAGATTTTGATTTGGGACTCCGCGGATCCAAGAAGAAGAAGGGGGATGAGCAAATCAGTACTGTGGCAGGAAGTGACTGCTTGATGACATCCAGGAGTAGCACTTACCTGCCCGAAGAAGAATCATGCTGTGAGGTCTGCCAGCGTCGCTGGATCGTTGGATGCGTAATATGCACTGTTTCTCATTTTTTGAAAGCCTCAGGGGGAGATTGTCTAAGGTAAAAACCCCGTTATCTGGGTTTTTACCGCATTTTGGGATGCTCTAAGCATCGCCCGCTGGGTTACCGCGGCGGGTGGCATCGCCTGAAAAATCTGGCGATGCCCCATAGAAGCCAATGGGCTTCTAACGTGAACCCACTGCCGCCCCGCACAGACCCCCGCCGCCCCGCATTGCCCCCTCACCTGTCTCCGGGCAGCACAGAGCTGTGCTGCCTGGACTTGTGACCTCCTCCCTGCACTGATCCTCTTCCGGGTGCAGGGAGGAGGAGAGCCCGGCGCAGCAGCGCCGCGTGTGGGAGGGAGGGGAGAGCCGCCGGGAACTGCTGTGACCCGGGGACTCTCACCGCAAAGGACAGCTCTTAAAGCAAGAGCTGTCCTTTGCTATAATTATCGCATATATTTATTTTGTCATAAAATAACATGAATGTAATCGTTAAAAATATAACTATATATCGGGAATAATAACTGTATATAGCGGGCATAATACTATGTATAATCATGTACTATATAATAATGAATGTAATTGTTAAAAATATAACTGTATATAACGGGAATAATAACTGTATATAGCGGGCATAATACTATGTATAATCATGTACTGTATAATAATGAATGTAATTGTTAAAAATATAACTGTATACAACGGAAATAATAACTGTATATAGCGGGCATAATAACTGTATATAATGGGCATAACACTGTGTGTAATCATGACATTTTGGGGGATTGCTTGGTAAAAATGTTTCAGGATTTACTGTGAGGTAAAATCGTGACCTGGTCGAGTGCTGGAGGTGATAGAGTCGCGAGTCACTTGTATAGGTGTAAAAGAGATTTTGATTTGGGACTCCGCGGATCCAAGAAGAAGAAGGGGGATGAGCAAATCAGTACTGTGGCAGGAAGTGACTGCTTGATGACATCCAGGAGTAGCACTTACCTGCCCGAAGAAGAATCATGCTGTGAGGTCTGCCAGCGTCGCTGGATCGTTGGATGCGTAATATGCACTGTTTCTCATTTTTTGAAAGCCTCAGGGGGAGATTGTCTAAGGTAAAAACCCCGTTATCTGGGTTTTTACCGCATTTTGGGATGCTCTAAGCATCCCCCGCTGGGTTACCGCGGCGGGTGGCATCGCCTGAAAAATCTGGCGATGCCCCATAGAAGCCAATGGGCTTCTAACGTGAACCCACTGCCGCCCCGCACAGACCCCCGCCGCCCAGCACGGACCCCCGCCGCCCCGCATTGCCCCCTCACCTGTCTCCGGGCAGCACAGAGCTGTGCTGCCTGGACTTGTGACCTCCTCCCTGCACTGATCCTCTTCCGGGTGCAGGGAGGAGGAGAGCCCGGCGCAGCAGCGCCGCGTGTGGGAGGGAGGGGAGAGCCGCCGGGAACTGCTGTGACCCGGCGACTCTCACCGCAAAGGACAGCTCTTAAAGCAAGAGCTGTCCTTTGCTATAATTATCGCATATATTTATTTTGTCATAAAATAACATGAATGTAATCGTTAAAAATATAACTATATATCGGGAATAATAACTGTATATAGCGGGCATAATACTATGTATAATCATGTACTATATAATAATGAATGTAATTGTTAAAAATATAACTGTATATAACGGGAATAATAACTGTATATAGCGGGCATAATACTATGTATAATCATGTACTGTATAATAATGAATGTAATTGTTAAAAATATAACTGTATATAACTGAAATAATAACTGTATATAGCGGGCATAATAACTGTATATAATGGGCATAACACTGTGTATAATCATGTATTGTATTATCATGACATTTTGGGGGATTGCTTGGTAAAAATGTTTCAGGATTTACTGTGAGGTCAAATCGTGACCTGGTCGAGTGCTGGAGGTGATAGAGTCGCGAGTCACTTGTATAGGTGTAAAACAGATTTTGATTTGGGACTCCGCGGATCCAAGAAGAAGAAGGGGGATGAGCAAAATAGTACTGTGGCAGGAAGTGACTGCTTGATGACATCCAGGAGTAGCACTTACCTGCCCGAAGAAGAATCATGCTGTGAGGTCTGCCAGCGTCGCTGGATCGTTGGATGCGTAATATGCACTGTTTCTCATTTTTTGAAAGCCTCAGGGGGAGATTGTCTAAGGTAAAAACCCCGTTATCTGGGTTTTTACCGAATTTTGGGATGCTCTAAGCATCCCCCGCTGGGTTACCGCGGCGGGTGGCATCGCCTGAAAAATCTGGCGATGCCCCATAGAAGCCAATGGGCTTCTAACGCAAACCCACTGCCGCCCCGCACAGACCCCCGCCGCCCAGCACGGACCCCCGCCGCCCCGCATTGCCCCCTCACCTGTGTCCGGGCAGCACAGAGCTGTGCTGCCTGGACTTGTGACCTCCTCCCTGCACTGATCCTCTTCCGGGTGCAGGGAGGAGGAGAGCCCGGCGCAGCAGCGCCGGGTGTGGGAGGGAGGGGAGAGCCGCCGGGAACTGCTGTGACCCGGCGACTCTCACCGCAAAGAACAGCTCTTAAAGCAAGAGCTGTCCTTTGCTATAATTATCGCATATATTTATTTTGTCATAAAATAACATGAATATAATCGTTAAAAATATAACTATATATCGGGAATAATAACTGTATATAGTGGGCATAATACTATGTATAATCATGTACTATATAATAATGAATGTAATTGTTAAAAATATAACTGTATATAACGGGAATAATAACTGTATATAGCGGGCATAATACTATGTATAATCATGTACTGTATAATAATGAATGTAATTGTTAAAAATATAACTGTATATAACGGAAATAATAACTGTATATAGCGGGCATAATAACTGTATATAATGGGCATAACACTGTGTATAATCATGTATTGTATTATCATGACATTTTGGGGGATTGCTTGGTAAAAATGTTTCAGGATTTACTGTGAGGTCAAATCGTGACCTGGTCGAGTGCTGGAGGTGATAGAATCGCGAGTCACTTGTATAGGTGTAAAAGAGATTTTGATTTGGGACTCCGCGGATCCAAGAAGAAGAAGGGGGATGAGCAAATCAGTACTGTGGCAGGAAGTGACTGCTTGATGACATCCAGGAGTAGCACTTACCTGCCCGAAGAAGAATCATGCTGTGAGGTCTGCCAGCGTCGCTGGATCGTTGGATGCGTAATATGCACTGTTTCTCATTTTTTGAAAGCCTCAGGGGGAGATTGTCTAAGGTAAAAACCCCGTTATCTGGGTTTTTACCGCATTTTGGGATGCTCTAAGCATCCCCCGCTGGGTTACCGCGGCGGGTGGCATCGCCTAAAAAATCTGGCGATGCCCCATAGAAGCCAATGGGCTTCTAACGCGAACCCACTGCCGCCCCGCACAGACCCCCGCCGCCCAGCACGGACCCCCGCCGCCCCGCATTGCCCCCTCACCTGTGTCCGGGCAGCACAGAGCTGTGCTGCCTGGACTTGTGACCTCCTCCCTGCACTGATCCTCTTCCGGGTGCAGGGAGGAGGAGAGCCCGGCGCAGCAGCGCCGGGTGTGGGAGGGAGGGGAGAGCCGCCGGGAACTGCTGTGACCCGGCGACTCTCACCGCAAAGGACAGCTCTTAAAGCAAGAGCTGTCCTTTGCTATAATTATCGCATATATTTATTTTGTCATAAAATAACATGAATGTAATCGTTAAAAATATAACTATATATCGGGAATAATAACTGTATATAGCGGGCATAATACTATGTATAATCATGTACTATATAATAATGAATGTAATTGTTAAAAATATAACTGTATATAACGGGAATAATAACTGTATATAGCGGGCATAATACTATGTATAATCATGTACTGTATAATAATGAATGTAATTGTTAAAAATATAACTGTATATAACGGAAATAATAACTGTATATAGCGGGCATAATAACTGTATATAATGGGCATAACACTGTGTATAATCATGTATTGTATTATCATGACATTTTGGGGGATTGCTTGGTAAAAATGTTTCAGGATTTACTGTGAGGTCAAATCGTGACCTGGTCGAGTGCTGGAGGTGATAGAGTCGCGAGTCACTTGTATAGGTGTAAAAGAGATTTTGATTTGGGACTCCGCGGATCCAAGAAGAAGAAGGGGGATGAGCAAATCAGTACTGTGGCAGGAAGTGACTGCTTGATGACATCCAGGAGTAGCACTTACCTGCCCGAAGAAGAATCATGCTGTGAGGTCTGCCAGCGTCGCTGGATCGTTGGATGCGTAATATGCACTGTTTCTCATTTTTTGAAAGCCTCAAGCGGAGATTGTCTAAGGTAAAAATCCCGTTATCTGGGTTTTTACCGCATTTTGGGATGCTCTAAGCATCCCCCGCTGGGTTACCGCAGCGGGTGGCATCGCCTGAAAAATCTGGCGATGCCCCATAGAAGCCAATGGGCTTCTAACGCGAACCCACTGCCGCCCCGCACGGACCCCCGCCGCCCAGCACGGACCCCCGCCGCCCCGCATTGCCCCCTCACCTGTGTCCGGGCAGCACAGAGCTGTGCTGCCTGGACTTGTGACCTCCTCCCTGCACAGATCCTCTTCCGGGTGCAGGGAGGAGGAGAGCCCGGCGCAGCAGCGCCGGGTGTGGGAGGGAGGGGAGAGCCGCCGGGAACTGCTGTGACCCGGCGACTCTCACCGCAAAGGACAGCTCTTAAAGCAAGAGCTGTCCTTTGCTATAATTATCGCATATATTTGTTTTGTCATAAAATAACATGAATGTAATCGTTAAAAATATAACTATATATCTGGAATAATAACTGTATATAGCGGGCATAATACTATGTATAATCATGTACTATATAATAATGAATGTAATTGTTAAAAATATAACTGTATATAACGGGAATAATAACTGTATATAGCGGGCATAATACTATGTATAATCATGTACTGTATAATAATGAATGTAATTGTTAAAAATATAACTGTATATAACGGAAATAATAACTGTATATAGCGGGCATAATAACTGTATATAATGGGCATAACACTGTGTATAATCATGTATTGTATTATCATGACATTTTGGGGGATTGCTTGGTAAAAATGTTTCAGGATTTACTGTGAGGTCAAATCGTGACCTGGTCGAGTGCTGGAGGTGATAGAGTCGCGAGTCACTTGTATAGGTGTAAAAGAGATTTTGATTTGGGACTCCGCGGATCCAAGAAGAAGAAGGGGGATGAGCAAATCAGTACTGTGGCAGGAAGTGACTGCTTGATGACATCCAGGAGTAGCACTTACCTGCCCGAAGAAGAATCATGCTGTGAGGTCTGCCAGCGTCGCTGGATCGTTGTATGCGTAATATGCACTGTTTCTCATTTTTTGAAAGCCTCAGGGGGAGATTGTCTAAGGTAAAAACCCCGTTATCTGGGTTTTTACCGCATTTTGGGATGCTCTAAGCATCCCCAGCTGGGTTACCGCGGCGGGTGGCATCGCCTGAAAAATCTGGCGATGCCCCATAGAAGCCAATGGGCTTCTAACGCAAACCCACTGCCGCCCCGCACAGACCCCCGCCGCCCCGCATTGCCCCCTCACCTGTGTCCGGGCAGCACAGAGCTGTGCTGCCTGGACTTGTGACCTCCTCCCTGCACTGATCCTCTTCCGGGTGCAGGGAGGAGGAGAGCCCGGCGCAGCAGCGCCGGGTGTGGGAGGGAGGGGAGAGCCGCCGGGAACTGCTGTGACCCGGCGACTCTCACCGCAAAGGACAGCTCTTAAAGCAAGAGCTGTCATTTGCTATAATTATCGCATATATTTATTTTGTCATAAAATAACATGAATATAATCGTTAAAAATATAACTATATATCGGGAATAATAACTGTATATAGCGGGCATAATACTATGTATAATCATGTACTATATAATAATGAATGTAATTGTTAAAAATATAACTGTATATAACGGGAATAATAACTGTATATAGCGGGCATAATACTATGTATAATCATGTACTGTATAATAATGAATGTAATTGTTAAAAATATAACTTTATATAACGGAAATAATAACTGTATATAGCGGGCATAATAACTGTATATAATGGGCATAACACTGTGTATAATCATGTATTGTATTATCATGACATTTTGGGGGATTGCTTGGTAAAAATGTTTCAGGATTTACTGTGAGGTCAAATCGTGACCTGGTCGAGTGCTGGAGGTGATAGTCGCGAGTCACTTGTATAGGTGTAAAAGAGATTTTGATTTGGGACTCCGCGGATCCAAGAAGAAGAAGGGGGATGAGCAAATCAGTACTGTGGCAGGAAGTGACTGCTTGATGACATCCAGGAGTAGCACTTACCTGCCCGAAGAAGAATCATGCTGTGAGGTCTGCCAGCGTCGCTGGATCGTTGGATGCGTAATATGCACTGTTTCTCATTTTTTGAAAGCCTCAGGGGGAGATTGTCTAAGGTAAAAACCCCGTTATCTGGGTTTTTACCGCATTTTGGGATGCTCTAAGCATCCCCCGCTGGGTTACCGCGGCGGGTGGCATCGCCTGAAAAATCTGGCGATGCCCCATAGAAGCCAATGGGCTTCTAACGCAAACCCACTGCCGCCCCGTACAGACCCCCGCCGCCCAGCACGGACCCCCGCCGCCCCGCATTGCCCCCTCACCTGTGTCCGGGCAGCACAGAGCTGTGCTGCCTGGACTTGTGACCTCCTCCCTGCACTGATCCTCTTCCGGGTGCAGGGAGGAGGAGAGCCCGGCGCAGCAGCGCCGCGTGTGGGAGGGAGGGGAGAGCCGACGGGAACTGCTGTGACCCGGCGACTTTCACCGCAAAGGACAGCTCTTAAAGCAAGAGCTGTCCTTTGCTATAATTATCGCATATATTTATTTTGTCATAAAATAACATGAATGTAATCGTTAAAAATATAACTATATATCGGGAATAATAACTGTATATAGTGGGCATAATACTATGTATAATCATGTACTATATAATAATGAATGTAATTGTTAAAAATATAACTGTATATAACGGGAATAATAACTGTATATAGCGGGCATAATACTATGTATAATCATGTACTGTATAATAATGAATGTAATTGTTAAAAATATAACTGTATATAACTGAAATAATAACTGTATATAGCGGGCATAATAACTGTATATAATGGGCATAACACTGTGTATAATCATGTATTGTATTATCATGACATTTTGGGGGATTGCTTGGTAAAAATGTTTCAGGATTTACTGTGAGGTCAAATCGTGACCTGGTCGAGTGCTGGAGGTGATAGAGTCGCGAGTCACTTGTATAGGTGTAAAACAGATTTTGATTTGGGACTCCGCGGATCCAAGAAGAAGAAGGGGGATGAGCAAAATAGTACTGTGGCAGGAAGTGACTGCTTGATGACATCCAGGAGTAGCACTTACCTGCCCGAAGAAGAATCATGCTGTGAGGTCTGCCAGCGTCGCTGGATCGTTGGATGCGTAATATGCACTGTTTCTCATTTTTTGAAAGCCTCAGGGGGAGATTGTCTAAGGTAAAAACCCCGTTATCTGGGTTTTTACCGAATTTTGGGATGCTCTAAGCATCCCCCGCTGGGTTACCGCGGCGGGTGGCATCGCCTGAAAAATCTGGCGATGCCCCATAGAAGCCAATGGGCTTCTAACGCAAACCCACTGCCGCCCCGCACAGACCCCCGCCGCCCAGCACGGACCCCCGCCGCCCCGCATTGCCCCCTCACCTGTGTCCGGGCAGCACAGAGCTGTGCTGCCTGGACTTGTGACCTCCTCCCTGCACTGATCCTCTTCCGGGTGCAGGGAGGAGGAGAGCCCGGCGCAGCAGCGCCGGGTGTGGGAGGGAGGGGAGAGCCGCCGGGAACTGCTGTGACCCGGCGACTCTCACCGCAAAGAACAGCTCTTAAAGCAAGAGCTGTCCTTTGCTATAATTATCGCATATATTTATTTTGTCATAAAATAACATGAATATAATCGTTAAAAATATAACTATATATCGGGAATAATAACTGTATATAGTGGGCATAATACTATGTATAATCATGTACTATATAATAATGAATGTAATTGTTAAAAATATAACTGTATATAACGGGAATAATAACTGTATATAGCGGGCATAATACTATGTATAATCATGTACTGTATAATAATGAATGTAATTGTTAAAAATATAACTGTATATAACGGAAATAATAACTGTATATAGCGGGCATAATAACTGTATATAATGGGCATAACACTGTGTATAATCATGTATTGTATTATCATGACATTTTGGGGGATTGCTTGGTAAAAATGTTTCAGGATTTACTGTGAGGTCAAATCGTGACCTGGTCGAGTGCTGGAGGTGATAGAATCGCGAGTCACTTGTATAGGTGTAAAAGAGATTTTGATTTGGGACTCCGCGGATCCAAGAAGAAGAAGGGGGATGAGCAAATCAGTACTGTGGCAGGAAGTGACTGCTTGATGACATCCAGGAGTAGCACTTACCTGCCCGAAGAAGAATCATGCTGTGAGGTCTGCCAGCGTCGCTGGATCGTTGGATGCGTAATATGCACTGTTTCTCATTTTTTGAAAGCCTCAGGGGGAGATTGTCTAAGGTAAAAACCCCGTTATCTGGGTTTTTACCGCATTTTGGGATGCTCTAAGCATCCCCCGCTGGGTTACCGCGGCGGGTGGCATCGCCTAAAAAATCTGGCGATGCCCCATAGAAGCCAATGGGCTTCTAACGCGAACCCACTGCCGCCCCGCACAGACCCCCGCCGCCCAGCACGGACCCCCGCCGCCCCGCATTGCCCCCTCACCTGTGTCCGGGCAGCACAGAGCTGTGCTGCCTGGACTTGTGACCTCCTCCCTGCACTGATCCTCTTCCGGGTGCAGGGAGGAGGAGAGCCCGGCGCAGCAGCGCCGGGTGTGGGAGGGAGGGGAGAGCCGCCGGGAACTGCTGTGACCCGGCGACTCTCACCGCAAAGGACAGCTCTTAAAGCAAGAGCTGTCCTTTGCTATAATTATCGCATATATTTATTTTGTCATAAAATAACATGAATGTAATCGTTAAAAATATAACTATATATCGGGAATAATAACTGTATATAGCGGGCATAATACTATGTATAATCATGTACTATATAATAATGAATGTAATTGTTAAAAATATAACTGTATATAACGGGAATAATAACTGTATATAGCGGGCATAATACTATGTATAATCATGTACTGTATAATAATGAATGTAATTGTTAAAAATATAACTGTATATAACGGAAATAATAACTGTATATAGCGGGCATAATAACTGTATATAATGGGCATAACACTGTGTATAATCATGTATTGTATTATCATGACATTTTGGGGGATTGCTTGGTAAAAATGTTTCAGGATTTACTGTGAGGTCAAATCGTGACCTGGTCGAGTGCTGGAGGTGATAGAGTCGCGAGTCACTTGTATAGGTGTAAAAGAGATTTTGATTTGGGACTCCGCGGATCCAAGAAGAAGAAGGGGGATGAGCAAATCAGTACTGTGGCAGGAAGTGACTGCTTGATGACATCCAGGAGTAGCACTTACCTGCCCGAAGAAGAATCATGCTGTGAGGTCTGCCAGCGTCGCTGGATCGTTGGATGCGTAATATGCACTGTTTCTCATTTTTTGAAAGCCTCAAGCGGAGATTGTCTAAGGTAAAAATCCCGTTATCTGGGTTTTTACCGCATTTTGGGATGCTCTAAGCATCCCCCGCTGGGTTACCGCAGCGGGTGGCATCGCCTGAAAAATCTGGCGATGCCCCATAGAAGCCAATGGGCTTCTAACGCGAACCCACTGCCGCCCCGCACGGACCCCCGCCGCCCAGCACGGACCCCCGCCGCCCCGCATTGCCCCCTCACCTGTGTCCGGGCAGCACAGAGCTGTGCTGCCTGGACTTGTGACCTCCTCCCTGCACAGATCCTCTTCCGGGTGCAGGGAGGAGGAGAGCCCGGCGCAGCAGCGCCGGGTGTGGGAGGGAGGGGAGAGCCGCCGGGAACTGCTGTGACCCGGCGACTCTCACCGCAAAGGACAGCTCTTAAAGCAAGAGCTGTCCTTTGCTATAATTATCGCATATATTTGTTTTGTCATAAAATAACATGAATGTAATCGTTAAAAATATAACTATATATCTGGAATAATAACTGTATATAGCGGGCATAATACTATGTATAATCATGTACTATATAATAATGAATGTAATTGTTAAAAATATAACTGTATATAACGGGAATAATAACTGTATATAGCGGGCATAATACTATGTATAATCATGTACTGTATAATAATGAATGTAATTGTTAAAAATATAACTGTATATAACGGAAATAATAACTGTATATAGCGGGCATAATAACTGTATATAATGGGCATAACACTGTGTATAATCATGTATTGTATTATCATGACATTTTGGGGGATTGCTTGGTAAAAATGTTTCAGGATTTACTGTGAGGTCAAATCGTGACCTGGTCGAGTGCTGGAGGTGATAGAGTCGCGAGTCACTTGTATAGGTGTAAAAGAGATTTTGATTTGGGACTCCGCGGATCCAAGAAGAAGAAGGGGGATGAGCAAATCAGTACTGTGGCAGGAAGTGACTGCTTGATGACATCCAGGAGTAGCACTTACCTGCCCGAAGAAGAATCATGCTGTGAGGTCTGCCAGCGTCGCTGGATCGTTGTATGCGTAATATGCACTGTTTCTCATTTTTTGAAAGCCTCAGGGGGAGATTGTCTAAGGTAAAAACCCCGTTATCTGGGTTTTTACCGCATTTTGGGATGCTCTAAGCATCCCCAGCTGGGTTACCGCGGCGGGTGGCATCGCCTGAAAAATCTGGCGATGCCCCATAGAAGCCAATGGGCTTCTAACGCAAACCCACTGCCGCCCCGCACAGACCCCCGCCGCCCCGCATTGCCCCCTCACCTGTGTCCGGGCAGCACAGAGCTGTGCTGCCTGGACTTGTGACCTCCTCCCTGCACTGATCCTCTTCCGGGTGCAGGGAGGAGGAGAGCCCGGCGCAGCAGCGCCGGGTGTGGGAGGGAGGGGAGAGCCGCCGGGAACTGCTGTGACCCGGCGACTCTCACCGCAAAGGACAGCTCTTAAAGCAAGAGCTGTCATTTGCTATAATTATCGCATATATTTATTTTGTCATAAAATAACATGAATATAATCGTTAAAAATATAACTATATATCGGGAATAATAACTGTATATAGCGGGCATAATACTATGTATAATCATGTACTATATAATAATGAATGTAATTGTTAAAAATATAACTGTATATAACGGGAATAATAACTGTATATAGCGGGCATAATACTATGTATAATCATGTACTGTATAATAATGAATGTAATTGTTAAAAATATAACTTTATATAACGGAAATAATAACTGTATATAGCGGGCATAATAACTGTATATAATGGGCATAACACTGTGTATAATCATGTATTGTATTATCATGACATTTTGGGGGATTGCTTGGTAAAAATGTTTCAGGATTTACTGTGAGGTCAAATCGTGACCTGGTCGAGTGCTGGAGGTGATAGTCGCGAGTCACTTGTATAGGTGTAAAAGAGATTTTGATTTGGGACTCCGCGGATCCAAGAAGAAGAAGGGGGATGAGCAAATCAGTACTGTGGCAGGAAGTGACTGCTTGATGACATCCAGGAGTAGCACTTACCTGCCCGAAGAAGAATCATGCTGTGAGGTCTGCCAGCGTCGCTGGATCGTTGGATGCGTAATATGCACTGTTTCTCATTTTTTGAAAGCCTCAGGGGGAGATTGTCTAAGGTAAAAACCCCGTTATCTGGGTTTTTACCGCATTTTGGGATGCTCTAAGCATCCCCCGCTGGGTTACCGCGGCGGGTGGCATCGCCTGAAAAATCTGGCGATGCCCCATAGAAGCCAATGGGCTTCTAACGCAAACCCACTGCCGCCCCGTACAGACCCCCGCCGCCCAGCACGGACCCCCGCCGCCCCGCATTGCCCCCTCACCTGTGTCCGGGCAGCACAGAGCTGTGCTGCCTGGACTTGTGACCTCCTCCCTGCACTGATCCTCTTCCGGGTGCAGGGAGGAGGAGAGCCCGGCGCAGCAGCGCCGCGTGTGGGAGGGAGGGGAGAGCCGACGGGAACTGCTGTGACCCGACGACTTTCACCGCAAAGGACAGCTCTTAAAGCAAGAGCTGTCCTTTGCTATAATTATCGCATATATTTATTTTGTCATAAAATAACATGAATGTAATCGTTAAAAATATAACTATATATCGGGAATAATAACTGTATATAGTGGGCATAATACTATGTATAATCATGTACTATATAATAATGAATGTAATTGTTAAAAATATAACTGTATATAACGGGAATAATAACTGTATATAGCGGGCATAATACTATGTATAATAATGTACTGTATAATAATGAATGTAATTGTTAAAAATATAACTGTATATAACGGAAATAATAACTGTATATAGCGGGCATAATAACTGTATATAATGGGCATAACACTGTGTATAATCATGTATTGTATTATCATGACATTTTGGGGGATTGCTTGGTAAAAATGTTTCAGGATTTACTGTGAGGTCAAATCGTGACCTTGTCGAGTGCTGGAGGTGATAGAGTCGCGAGTCACTTGTATAGGTGTAAAAGAGATTTTGATTTGGGACTCCGCGGATCCAAGAAGAAGAAGGGGGATGAGCAAATCAGTACTGTGGCAGGAAGTGACTGCTTGATGACATCCAGGAGTAGCACTTACCTGCCCGAAGAAGAATCATGCTGTGAGGTCTGCCAGCGTCGCTGGATCGTTGGATGCGTAATATGCACTGTTTCTCATTTTTTGAAAGCCTCAGGGATAGATTGTCTAAGGTAAAAACCCCGTTATCTGGGTTTTTACCGCATTTTGGGATGCTCTAAGCATCCCCCGCTGGGTTACCGCGGCGGGTGGCATCGCCTGAAAAATCTGGCGATGCCCCATAGAAGCCAATGGGCTTCTAACGCGAACCCACTGCCGCCCCGCACAGACCCCCGCCGCCCAGCACGGACGCCCGCCGCCCCGCATTGCCCCCTCACCTGTGTCCGGGCAGCACAGAGCTGTGCTGCCTGGACTTGTAAGCTCCTCCCTGCACTGATCCTCTTCCGGGTGCAGGGAGGAGGAGAGCCCGGCGCAGCAGCGCCGGGTGTGGGAGGGAGGGGAGAGCCGCCGGGAACTGCTGTGACCCGGCGACTCTCACCGCAAAGGACAGCTCTTAAAGCAAGAGCTGTCCTTTGCTATAATTATCGCATATATTTATTTTGTCATAAAATAACATGAATGTAATCGTTAAAAATATAACTATATATCGGGAATAATAACTGTATATAGCGGGCATAATACTATGTATAATCATGTACTATATAATAATGAATGTAATTGTTAAAAATATAACTGTATATAACGGGAATAATAACTGTATATAGCGGGCATAATACTATGTATAATCATGTACTGTATAATAATGAATGTAATTGTTAAAAATATAACTGTATATAACGGAAATAATAACTGTATATAGCGGGCATAATAACTGTATATAATGGGCATAACACTGTGTATAATCATGTATTGTATTATCATGACATTTTGGGGGATTGCTTGGTAAAAATGTTTCAGGATTTACTGTGAGGTCAAATCGTGACCTGGTCGAGTGCTGGAGGTGATAGAGTCGCGAGTCACTTGTATAGGTGTAAAAGAGATTTTGATTTGGGACTCCGCGGATCCAAGAAGAAGAAGGGGGATGAGCAAATCAGTACTGTGGCAGGAAGTGACTGCTTGATGACATCCAGGAGTAGCACTTACCTGCCCGAAGAAGAATCATGCTGTGAGGTCTGCCAGCGTCGCTGGATCGTTGGATGCGTAATATGCACTGTTTCTCATTTTTTGAAAGCCTCAAGGGGAGATTGTCTAAGGTAAAAACCCCGTTATCTGGGTTTTTACCGCATTTTGGGATGCTCTAAGCATCCCCCGCTGGGTTACCGCAGCGGGTGGCATCGCCTGAAAAATCTGGCGATGCCCCATAGAAGCCAATGGGCTTCTAACGCGAACCCACTGCCGCCCCGCACGGACCCCCGCCGCCCAGCACGGACCCCCGCCGCCCCGCATTGCCCCCTCACCTGTGTCCGGGCAGCACAGAGCTGTGCTGCCTGGACTTGTAACCTCCTCCCTGCACTGATCCTCTTCCGGGTGCAGGGAGGAGGAGAGCCCGGCGCAGCAGCGCCGGGTGTGGGAGGGAGGGGAGAGCCGCCGGGAACTGCTGTGACCCGGCGACTCTCACCGCAAAGGACAGCTCTTAAAGCAAGAGCTGTCCTTTGCTATAATTATCGCATATATTTGTTTTGTCATAAAATAACATGAATGTAATCGTTAAAAATATAACTATATATCGGGAATAATAACTGTATATAGCGGGCATAATACTATGTATAATCATGTACTATATAATAATGAATGTAATTGTTAAAAATATAACTGTATATAACGGGAATAATAACTGTATATAGCGGGCATAATACTATGTATAATCATGTACTGTATAATAATGAATGTAATTGTTAAAAATATAACTGTATATAACGGAAATAATAACTGTATATAGCGGGCATAATAACTGTATATAATGGGCATAACACTGTGTATAATCATGTATTGTATTATCATGACATTTTGGGGGATTGCTTGGTAAAAATGTTTCAGGATTTACTGTGAGGTCAAATCGTGACCTGGTCGAGTGCTGGAGGTGATAGAGTCGCGAGTCACTTGTATAGGTGTAAAAGAGATTTTGATTTGGGACTCCGCGGATCCAAGAAGAAGAAGGGGGATGAGCAAATCAGTACTGTGGCAGGAAGTGACTGCTTGATGACATCCAGGAGTAGCACTTACCTGCCCGAAGAAGAATCATGCTGTGAGGTCTGCCAGCGTCGCTGGATCGTTGGATGCGTAATATGCACTGTTTCTCATTTTTTGAAAGCCTCAGGGGGAGATTGTCTAAGGTAAAAACCCCGTTATCTGGGTTTTTACCGCATTTTGGGATGCTCTAAGCATCCCCAGCTGGGTTACCGCGGCGGGTGGCATCGCCTGAAAAATCTGGCGATGCCCCATAGAAGCCAATGGGCTTCTAACGCGAACCCACTGCCGCCCCGCACAGACCCCCGCCGCCCCGCATTGCCCCCTCACCTGTGTCCGGGCAGCACAGAGCTGTGCTGCCTGGACTTGTGACCTCCTCCCTGCACTGATCCTCTTCCGGGTGCAGGGAGGAGGAGAGCCCGGCGCAGCAGCGCCGGGTGTGGGAGGGAGGGGAGAGCCGCCGGGAACTGCTGTGACCCGGCGACTCTCACCGCAAAGGACAGCTCTTAAAGCAAGAGCTGTCCTTTGCTATAATTATCGCATATATTTATTTTGTCATAAAATAACATGAATATAATCGTTAAAAATATAACTATATATCGGGAATAATAACTGTATATAGCGGGCATAATACTATGTATAATCATGTACTATATAATAATGAATGTAATTGTTAAAAATATAACTGTATATAACGGGAATAATAACTGTATATAGCGGGCATAATACTATGTATAATCATGTACTGTATAATAATGAATGTAATTGTTAAAAATATAACTGTATATAACGGAAATAATAACTGTATATAGCGGGCATAATAACTGTATATAATGGGCATAACACTGTGTATAATCATGACATTTTGGGGGATTGCTTGGTAAAAATGTTTCAGGATTTACTGTGAGGTAAAATCGTGACCTGGTCGAGTGCTGGAGGTGATAGAGTCGCGAGTCACTTGTATAGGTGTAAAAGAGATTTTGATTTGGGACTCCGCGGATCCAAGAAGAAGAAGGGGGATGAGCAAATCAGTACTGTGGCAGGAAGTGACTGCTTGATGACATCCAGGAGTAGCACTTACCTGCCCGAAGAAGAATCATGCTGTGAGGTCTGCCAGCGTCGCTGGATCGTTGGATGCGTAATATGCACTGTTTCTCATTTTTTGAAAGCCTCAGGGGGAGATTGTCTAAGGTAAAAACCCCGTTATCTGGGTTTTTACCGCATTTTGGGATGCTCTAAGCATCCCCCGCTGGGTTACCGCGGCGGGTGGCATCGCCTGAAAAATCTGGCGATGCCCCATAGAAGCCAATGGGCTTCTAACGTGAACCCACTGCCGCCCCGCACAGACCCCCGCCGCCCAGCACGGACCCCCGCCGCCCCGCATTGCCCCCTCACCTGTCTCCGGGCAGCACAGAGCTGTGCTGCCTGGACTTGTGACCTCCTCCCTGCACTGATCCTCTTCCGGGTGCAGGGAGGAGGAGAGCCCGGCGCAGCAGCGCCGCGTGTGGGAGGGGGGTGGAGAGCCGCCGGGAACTGCTGTGACCCGGCGACTCTCACCGCAAAGGACAGCTCTTAAAGCAAGAGCTGTCCTTTGCTATAATTATCGCATATATTTATTTTGTCATAAAATAACATGAATGTAATCGTTAAAAATATAACTATATATCGGGAATAATAACTGTATATAGCGGGCATAATACTATGTATAATCATGTACTATATAATAATGAATGTAATTGTTAAAAATATAACTGTATATAACGGGAATAATAACTGTATATAGCGGGCATAATACTATGTATAATCATGTACTGTATAATAATGAATGTAATTGTTAAAAATATAACTGTATATAACGGAAATAATAACTGTATATAGCGGGCATAATAACTGTATATAATGGGCATAACACTGTGTATAATCATGTATTGTATTATCATGACATTTTGGGGGATTGCTTGGTAAAAATGTTTCAGGATTTACTGTGAGGTCAAATCGTGACCTGGTCGAGTGCTGGAGGTGATAGAGTCGCGAGTCACTTGTATAGGTGTAAAAGAGATTTTGATTTGGGACTCCGCGGATCCAAGAAGAAGAAGGGGGATGAGCAAATCAGTACTGTGGCAGGAAGTGACTGCTTGATGACATCCAGGAGTAGCACTTACCTGCCCGAAGAAGAATCATGCTGTGAGGTCTGCCAGCGTCGCTGGATCGTTGGATGCGTAATATGCACTGTTTCTCATTTTTTGAAAGCCTCAGGGGGAGATTGTCTAAGGTAAAAACCCCGTTATCTGGGTTTTTACCGCATTTTGGGATGCTCTAAGCATCCCCCGCTGGGTTACCGCGGCGGGTGGCATCGCCTGAAAAATCTGGCGATGCCCCATAGAAGCCAATGGGCTTCTAACGCAAACCCACTGCCGCCCCGCACAGACCCCCGCCGCCCAGCACGGACCCCCGCCGCCCCGCATTGCCCCCTCACCTGTGTCCGGGCAGCACAGAGCTGTGCTGCCTGGACTTGTGACCTCCTCCCTGCACTGATCCTCTTCCGGGTGCAGGGAGGAGGAGAGCCCGGCGCAGCAGCGCCGGGTGTGGGAGGGAGGGGAGAGCCGATGGGAACTGCTGTGACCCGGCGACTCTCACCGCAAAGAACAGCTCTTAAAGCAAGAGCTGTCCTTTGCTATAATTATCGCATATATTTATTTTGTCATAAAATAACATGAATATAATCGTTAAAAATATAACTATATATCGGGAATAATAACTGTATATAGTGGGCATAATACTATGTATAATCATGTACTATATAATAATGAATGTAATTGTTAAAAATATAACTGTATATAACGGGAATAATAACTGTATATAGCGGGCATAATACTATGTATAATCATGTACTGTATAATAATGAATGTAATTGTTAAAAATATAACTGTTTATAACGGAAATAATAACTATATAGCGGGCATAATAACTGTATATAATGGGCATAACACTGTGTATAATCATGTATTGTATTATCATGACATTTTGGGGGATTGCTTAGTAAAAATGTTTCAGGATTTACTGTGAGGTCAAATCGTGACCTGGTCGAGTGCTGGAGGTGATAGTCGCGAGTCACTTGTATAGGTGTAAAAGAGATTTTGATTTGGGACTCCGCGGATCCAAGAAGAAGAAGGGGGATGAGCAAATCAGTACTGTGGCAGGAAGTGACTGCTTGATGACATCCAGGAGTAGCACTTACCTGCCCGAAGAAGAATCATGCTGTGAGGTCTGCCAGCGTCGCTGGATCGTTGGATGCGTAATATGCACTGTTTCTCATTTTTTGAAAGCCTCAGGGGGAGATTGTCTAAGGTAAAAACCCCGTTATCTGGGTTTTTACCGCATTTTGGGATGCTCTAAGCATCCCCCGCTGGGTTACCGCGGCGGGTGGCATCGCCTGAAAAATCTGGCGATGCCCCATAGAAGCCAATGGGCTTCTAACGTGAACCCACTGCCGCCCCGCACAGACCCCCGCCGCCCAGCACGGACCCCCGCCGCCCCGCATTGCCCCCTCACCTGTCCCCGGGCAGCACAGAGCTGTGCTGCCTGGACTTGTGACCTCCTCCCTGCACTGATCCTCTTCCGGGTGCAGGGAGGAGGAGAGCCCGGCGCAGCAGCGCCGCGTGTGGGAGGGAGGGGAGAGCCGCCGGGAACTGCTGTGACCCGGCGACTCTCACCGCAAAGGACAGCTCTTAAAGCAAGAGCTGTCCTTTGCTATAATTATCGCATATATTTATTTTGTCATAAAATAACATGAATGTAATCGTTAAAAATATAACTATATATCGGGAATAACTGTATATAGCGGGCATAATACTATGTATAATCATGTACTATATAATAATGAATGTAATTGTTAAAAATATAACTGTATATAACGGGAATAATAACTGTATATAGCGGGCATAATACTATGTATAATCATGTACTGTATAATAATGAATGTAATTGTTAAAAATATAACTGTATACAACGGAAATAATAACTGTATATAGCGGGCATAATAACTGTATATAATGGGCATAACACTGTGTATAATCATGACATTTTGGGGGATTGCTTGGTAAAAATGTTTCAGGATTTACTGTGAGGTAAAATCGTGACCTGGTCGAGTGCTGGAGGTGATAGAGTCGCGAGTCACTTGTATAGGTGTAAAAGAGATTTTGATTTGGGACTCCGCGGATCCAAGAAGAAGAAGGGGGATGAGCAAATCAGTACTGTGGCAGGAAGTGACTGCTTGATGACATCCAGGAGTAGCACTTACCTGCCCGAAGAAGAATCATGCTGTGAGGTCTGCCAGCGTCGCTGGATCGTTGGATGCGTAATATGCACTGTTTCTCATTTTTTGAAAGCCTCAGGGGGAGATTGTCTAAGGTAAAAACCCTGTTATCTGGGTTTTTACCGCATTTTGGGATGCTCTAAGCATCCCCCGCTGGGTTACCGCGGCGGGTGGCATCGCCTGAAAAATCTGGCGATGCCCCATAGAAGCCAATGGGCTTCTAACGTGAACCCACTGCCGCCCCGCACAGACCCCCGCCGCCCAGCACGGACCCCCGCCGCCCCGCATTGCCCCCTCACCTGTCTCCGGGCAGCACAGAGCTGTGCTGCCTGGACTTGTGACCTCCTCCCTGCACTGATCCTCTTCCGGGTGCAGGGAGGAGGAGAGCCCGGCGCAGCAGCGCCGCGTGTGGGAGGGAGGGGAGAGCCGCCGGGAACTGCTGTGACCCGGCGACTCTCACCGCAAAGGACAGCTCTTAAAGCAAGAGCTGTCCTTTGCTATAATTATCGCATATATTTATTTTGTCATAAAATAACATGAATGTAATCGTTAAAAATATAACTATATATCGGGAATAATAACTGTATATAGCGGGCATAATACTATGTATAATCATGTACTATATAATAATGAATGTAATTGTTAAAAATATAACTGTATATAACGGGAATAATAACTGTATATAGCGGGCATAATACTATGTATAATCATGTACTGTATAATAATGAATGTAATTGTTAAAAATATAACTGTATACAACGGAAATAATAACTGTATATAGCGGGCATAATAACTGTATATAATGGGCATAACACTGTGTATAATCATGACATTTTGGGGGATTGCTTGGTAAAAATGTTTCAGGATTTACTGTGAGGTAAAATCGTGACCTGGTCGAGTGCTGGAGGTGATAGAGTCGCGAGTCACTTGTATAGGTGTAAAAGAGATTTTGATTTGGGACTCCGCGGATCCAAGAAGAAGAAGGGGGATGAGCAAATCAGTACTGTGGCAGGAAGTGACTGCTTGATGACATCCAGGAGTAGCACTTACCTGCCCGAAGAAGAATCATGCTGTGAGGTCTGCCAGCGTCGCTGGATCGTTGGATGCGTAATATGCACTGTTTCTCATTTTTTGAAAGCCTCAGGGGGAGATTGTCTAAGGTAAAAACCCCGTTATCTGGGTTTTTACCGCATTTTGGGATGCTCTAAGCATCCCCCGCTGGGTTACCGCGGCGGGTGGCATCGCCTGAAAAATCTGGCGATGCCCCATAGAAGCCAATGGGCTTCTAACGTGAACCCACTGCCGCCCCGCACAGACCCCCGCCGCCCAGCACGGACCCCCGCCGCCCCGCATTGCCCCCTCACCTGTCTCCAGGCAGCACAGAGCTGTGCTGCCTGGACTTGTGACCTCCTCCCTGCACTGATCCTCTTCCGGGTGCAGGGAGGAGGAGAGCCCGGCGCAGCAGCGCCGCGTGTGGGAGGGAGGGGAGAGCCGCCGGGAACTGCTGTGACCCGGCGACTCTCACCGCAAAGGACAGCTCTTAAAGCAAGAGCTGTCCTTTGCTATAATTATCGCATATATTTATTTTGTCATAAAATAACATGAATGTAATCGTTAAAAATATAACTATATATCGGGAATAATAACTGTATATAGCGGGCATAATACTATGTATAATCATGTACTATATAATAATGAATGTAATTGTTAAAAATATAACTGTATATAACGGGAATAATAACTGTATATAGCGGGCATAATACTATGTATAATCATGTACTGTATAATAATGAATGTAATTGTTAAAAATATAACTGTATATAACGGAAATAATAACTGTATATAGCGGGCATAATAACTGTATATAATGGGCATAACACTGTGTATAATCATGTATTGTATTATCATGACATTTTGGGGGAATGCTTGGTAAAAATGTTTCAGGATTTACTGTGAGGTCAAATCGTGACCTGGTCGAGTGCTGGAGGTGATAGAGTCGCGAGTCACTTGTATAGGTGTAAAAGAGATTTTGATTTGGGACTCCGCGGATCCAAGAAGAAGAAGGGGGATGAGCAAATCAGTACTGTGGCAGGAAGTGACTGCTTGATGACATCCAGGAGTAGCACTTACCTGCCCGAAGAAGAATCATGCTGTGAGGTCTGCCAGCGTCGCTGGATCGTTGGATGCGTAATATGCACTGTTTCTCATTTTTTGAAAGCCTCAGGGGGAGATTGTCTAAGGTAAAAACCCCGTTATCTGGGTTTTTACCGCATTTTGGGATGCTCTAAGCATCCCCCGCTGGGTTACCGCGGCGGGTGGCATCGCCTGAAAAATCTGGCGATGCCCCATAGAAGCCAATGGGCTTCTAACGCAAACCCACTGCCGCCCCGCACAGACCCCCGCCGCCCAGCACGGACCCCCGCCGCCCCGCATTGCCCCCTCACCTGTGTCCGGGCAGCACAGAGCTGTGCTGCCTGGACTTGTGACCTCCTCCCTGCACTGATCCTCTTCCGGGTGCAGGGAGGAGGAGAGCCCGGCGCAGCAGCGCCGGGTGTGGGAGGGAGGGGAGAGCCGCCGGGAACTGCTGTGACCCGGCGACTCTCACCGCAAAGAACAGCTCTTAAAGCAAGAGCTGTCCTTTGCTATAATTATCGCATATATTTATTTTGTCATAAAATAACATGAATATAATCGTTAAAAAATAACTATATATCGGGAATAATAACTGTATATAGTGGGCATAATACTATGTATAATCATGTACTATATAATAATGAATGTAATTGTTAAAAATATAACTGTATATAACGGGAATAATAACTGTATATAGCGGGCATAATACTATGTATAATCATGTACTGTATAATAATGAATGTAATTGTTAAAAATATAACTGTATATAACGGAAATAATAACTGTATATAGCGGGCATAATAACTGTATATAATGGGCATAACACTGTGTATAATCATGTATTGTATTATCATGACATTTTGGGGGATTGCTTGGTAAAAATGTTTCAGGATTTACTGTGAGGTCAAATCGTGACCTGGTCGAGTGCTGGAGGTGATAGAGTCGCGAGTCACTTGTATAGGTGTAAAAGAGATTTTGATTTGGGACTCCGCGGATCCAAGAAGAAGAAGGGGGATGAGCAAATCAGTACTGTGGCAGGAAGTGACTGCTTGATGACATCCAGGAGTAGCACTTACCTGCCCGAAGAAGAATCATGCTGTGAGGTCTGCCAGCGTCGCTGGATCGTTGGATGCGTAATATGCACTGTTTCTCATTTTTTGAAAGCCTCAGGGGGAGATTGTCTAAGGTAAAAACCCCGTTATCTGGGTTTTTACCGCATTTTGGGATGCTCTAAGCATCCCCCGCTGGGTTACCGCGGCGGGTGGCATCGCCTGAAAAATCTGGCGATGCCCCATAGAAGCCAATGGGCTTCTAACGCGAACCCACTGCCGCCCCGCACAGACCCCCGCCGCCCAGCACGGACCCCCGCCGCCCCGCATTGCCCCCTCACCTGTGTCCGGGCAGCACAGAGCTGTGCTGCCTGGACTTGTGACCTCCTCCCTGCACTGATCCTCTTCCGGGTGCAGGGAGGAGGAGAGCCCGGCGCAGCAGCGCCGGGTGTGGGAGGGAGGGGAGAGCCGCCGGGAACTGCTGTGACCCGGCGACTCTCACCGCAAAGGACAGCTCTTAAAGCAAGAGCTGTCCTTTGCTATAATTATCGCATATATTTATTTTGTCATAAAATAACATGAATGTAATCGTTAAAAATATAACTATATATCGGGAATAATAACTGTATATAGCGGGCATAATACTATGTATAATCATGTACTATATAATAATGAATGTAATTGTTAAAAATATAACTGTATATAACGGGAATAATAACTGTATATAGCGGGCATAATACTATGTATAATCATGTACTGTATAATAATGAATGTAATTGTTAAAAATATAACTGTATATAACGGAAATAATAACTGTATATAGCGGGCATAATAACTGTATATAATGGGCATAACACTGTGTATAATCATGTATTGTATTATCATGACATTTTGGGGGATTGCTTGGTAAAAATGTTTCAGGATTTACTGTGAGGTCAAATCGTGACCTGGTCGAGTGCTGGAGGTGATAGAGTCGCGAGTCACTTGTATAGGTGTAAAAGAGATTTTGATTTGGGACTCCGCGGATCCAAGAAGAAGAAGGGGGATGAGCAAATCAGTACTGTGGCAGGAAGTGACTGCTTGATGACATCCAGGAGTAGCACTTACCTGCCCGAAGAAGAATCATGCTGTGAGGTCTGCCAGCGTCGCTGGATCGTTGGATGCGTAATATGCACTGTTTCTCATTTTTTGAAAGCCTCAAGGGGAGATTGTCTAAGGTAAAAACCCCGTTATCTGGGTTTTTACTGCATTTTGGGATGCTCTAAGCATCCCCCGCTGGGTTACCGCAGCGGGTGGCATCGCCTGAAAAATCTGGCGATGCCCCATAGAAGCCAATGGGCTTCTAACGCGAACCCACTGCCGCCCCGCACGGACCCCCGCCGCCCAGCACGGACCCCCGCCGCCCCGCATTGCCCCCTCACCTGTGTCCGGGCAGCACAGAGCTGTGCTGCCTGGACTTGTGACCTCCTCCCTGCACAGATCCTCTTCCGGGTGCAGGGAGGAGGAGAGCCCGGCGCAGCAGCGCCGGGTGTGGGAGGGAGGGGAGAGCCGCCGGGAACTGCTGTGACCCGGCGACTCTCACCGCAAAGGACAGCTCTTAAAGCAAGAGCTGTCCTTTGCTATAATTATCGCATATATTTGTTTTGTCATAAAATAACATGAATGTAATCGTTAAAAATATAACTATATATCTGGAATAATAACTGTATATAGCGGGCATAATACTATGTATAATCATGTACTATATAATAATGAATGTAATTGTTAAAAATATAACTGTATATAACGGGAATAATAACTGTATATAGCGGGCATAATACTATGTATAATCATGTACTGGATAATAATGAATGTAATTGTTAAAAATATAACTGTATATAACGGAAATAATAACTGTATATAGCGGGCATAATAACTGTATATAATGGGCATAACACTGTGTATAATCATGTATTGTATTATCATGACATTTTGGGGGATTGCTTGGTAAAAATGTTTCAGGATTTACTGTGAGGTCAAATCGTGACCTGGTCGAGTGCTGGAGGTGATAGAGTCGCGAGTCACTTGTATAGGTGTAAAAGAGATTTTGATTTGGGACTCCGCGGATCCAAGAAGAAGAAGGGGGATGAGCAAATCAGTACTGTGGCAGGAAGTGACTGCTTGATGACATCCAGGAGTAGCACTTACCTGCCCGAAGAAGAATCATGCTGTGAGGTCTGCCAGCGTCGCTGGATCGTTGGATGCGTAATATGCACTGTTTCTCATTTTTTGAAAGCCTCAGGGGGAGATTGTCTAAGGTAAAAACCCCGTTATCTGGGTTTTTACCGCATTTTGGGATGCTCTAAGCATCCCCCGCTGGGTTACCGCGGCGGGTGGCATCGCCTGAAAAATCTGGCGATGCCCCATAGAAGCCAATGGGCTTCTAACGTGAACCCACTGCCGCCCCGCACAGACCCCCGCCGCCCAGCACGGACCCCCGCCGCCCCGCATTGCCCCCTCACCTGTGTCCGGGCAGCACAGAGCTGTGCTGCCTGGACTTGTGACCTCCTCCCTGCACTGATCCTCTTCCGGGTGCAGGGAGGAGGAGAGCCCGGCGCAGCAGCGCCGCGTGTGGGAGGGAGGGGAGAGCCGCCGGGAACTGCTGTGACCCGGCGACTCTCACCGCAAAGGACAGCTCTTAAAGCAAGAGCTGTCCTTTGCTATAATTATCGCATATATTTATTTTGTCATAAAATAACATGAATGTAATCGTTAAAAATATAACTATATATCGGGAATAATAACTGTATATAGCGGGCATAATACTATGTATAATCATGTACTATATAATAATGAATGTAATTGTTAAAAATATAACTATATATAACGGGAATAATAACTGTATATAGCGGGCATAATACTATGTATAATCATGTACTGTATAATAATGAATGTAATTGTTAAAAATATAACTGTATATAACGGAAATAATAACTGTATATAGCGGGCATAATAACTGTATATAATGGGCATAACACTGTGTATAATCATGTATTGTATTATAATGACATTTTGGGGGATTGCTTGGTAAAAATGTTTCAGGATTTACTGTGAGGTCAAATCGTGACCTGGTCGAGTGCTGGAGGTGATAGAGTCGCGAGTCACTTGTATAGGTGTAAAAGAGATTTTGATTTGGGACTCCGCGGATCCAAGAAGAAGAAAGGGGATGAGCAAATCAGTACTGTGGCAGAAAGTGACTGCTTGATGACATCCAGGAGTAGCACTTACCTGCCTAAAGAAGAATCATGCCGTGAGGTCTGCCAGCGTCGCTGGATCGTTGGATGCGTAATATGCACTGTTTCTCATTTTTTGAAAGCCTCAGGGGGAGATTGTCTAAGGTAAAAACCCCGTTATCTGGGTTTTTACCGCATTTTGGGATGCTCTAAGCATCCCCAGCTGGGTTACCGCGGCGGGTGGCATCGCCTGAAAAATCTGGCGATGCCCCATAGAAGCCAATGGGCTTCTAACGCGAACCCACTGCCGCCCCGCACAGACCCCCGCCGCCCCGCATTGCCCCCTCACCTGTGTCCGGGCAGCACAGAGCTGTGCTGCCTGGACTTGTGACCTCCTCCCTGCACTGATCCTCTTCCGGGTGCAGGGAGGAGGAGAGCCCGGCGCAGCAGCGCCGCGTGTGGGAGGGAGGGGAGAGCCGCCGGGAACTGCTGTGACCCGGCGACTCTCACCGCAAAGGACAGCTCTTAAAGCAAGAGCTGTCCTTTGCTATAATTATCGCATATATTTATTTTGTCATAAAATAACATGAATGTAATCGTTAAAAATATAACTATATATCGGGAATAATAACTGTATATAGCGGGCATAATACTATGTATAATCATGTACTATATAATAATGAATGTAATTGTTAAAAATATAACTATATATAACGGGAATAATAACTGTATATAGCGGGCATAATACTATGTATAATCATGTACTGTATAATAATGAATGTAATTGTTAAAAATATAACTGTTTATAACGGAAATAATAACTGTATATAGCGGGCATAATAACTGTATATAATGGGCATAACACTGTGTATAATCATGTATTGTATTATAATGACATTTTGGGGGATTGCTTGGTAAAAATGTTTCAGGATTTACTGTGAGGTCAAATCGTGACCTGGTCGAGTGCTGGAGGTGATAGAGTCGCGAGTCACTTGTATAGGTGTAAAAGAGATTTTGATTTGGGACTCCGCGGATCCAAGAAGAAGAAAGGGGATGAGCAAATCAGTACTGTGGCAGAAAGTGACTGCTTGATGACATCCAGGAGTAGCACTTACCTGCCCAAAGAAGAATCATGCCGTGAGGTCTGCCAGCGTCGCTGGATCGTTGGATGCGTAATATGCACTGTTTCTCATTTTTTGAAAGCCTCAGGGGGAGATTGTCTAAGGTAAAAACCCCGTTATCTGGGTTTTTACCGCATTTCGGGATGCTCTAAGCATCCCCCGCTGGGTTACCGCGGCGGGTGGCATCGCCTGAAAAATCTGGCGATGCCCCATAGAAGCCAATGGGCTTCTAACGCGAACCCACTGCCGCTCCGCACGGACCCCCGCCGCCCAGCACGGACCCCCGCCGCCCCGCATTGCCCCCTCACCTGTGTCCAGGCAGCACAGAGCTGTGCTGCCTGGACTTGTGACCTCCTCCCTGCACTGATCCTCTTCCGGATGCAGGGAGGAGGAGAGCCCGGCGCAGCAGCGCCGGGTGCGGGAGGGAGGGGAGAGCCGCCGGGAACTGCTGTGACCCGGCGACTCTCACCGCAAAGGACAGCTCTTAAAGCAAGAGCTGTCCTTTGCTATAATTATCGCATATATTTATTTTGTCATAAAATAACATGAATATAATCGTTAAAAATATAACTATATATCGGGAATAATAACTGTATATAGCGGGCATAATACTATGTATAATCATGTGCTATATAATAATGAATGTAATTGTTAAAAATATAACTGTATATAACGGGAATAATAACTGTATATAGCAGGCATAACAGAGGCGTAGCTATGGCTCCGCAGCCCCAGCGGTGGCGGGGGGGAGCTGGAGCCCCCAGGGTGCAGGGTCACTCAGGGAACCCCCGCAGTTTGCGCTGCAGATGATCGCCCAGCAGTCTGCTGGCCACCCGCAGAGCATTACCTGAAGCGGAGGGAGGCGGGATCCCTACTTTACCCTCTCTGCGTAGTCTGTGTGTACAGAGCAGTGCTATGCTGCGGCAGTGTGATCTACGGCTCCCGCTCCTCTTCCGTGCTTCCGTCCTGGCTACTGCTGCTCCATATCCACCCAGCTAATCTCTCTCCCCTGTCACATCCCGCCCGCAGCCCACGATGGCTGAAAACAGATGGACGGGATGCTCAAAATCTTAGGCATGCAGCAATTACACCAGCCAAAGCAAGCACCATTGCGCCTGTCTGGCCACCCACGTGACCCACACTCTCTCCCCCAGGCCCCCCTATACTCTACTGCGCTGCCTGGAGCCCTGGACAGGTAGAGGAAGAGAGAAGTAAGTTGTAGATGGTTGTTTAACTTATTACTTAGCAGTTTATTGGTTGCATGGCAGCTGGGCAGGCACAGCACACTACCTGAGGAACATTTAGTCTGGAGATTGTATGCTTATATTTTGCAGTCAGCACTGCTCGATCACTGTTCTGCAACACAGTATCGGGAGGGGTGTAATCTTTCAGTCATCAGGGGGCCACCACCCACACACCCCTGGCACTCACTATGTACAGTGCCCCGTAGGTATCTAAAGTAGGTGCCTGTCTCCCTGTCATCGGGGGGCCTAAGTGATGGGGGCCAGCACCCACCCACTAACCCCTATGTACAGTGTCCCCTATATATGCAAGTGGCTGTCTCACCGTCATCATGGGTGCACCCACCCACCCATAAGCCTTATATACAGTGACCACTATGTATCTAGGTGGCTATCTCACTGCCATCATGTCATGGGTGCTATATGATGGGAATCGGGAATCATCTGTCTATAGGTAAGGATCATTTTGTCATTATAGTGTATCGTATAGTGTAAAGTGTGTGCGTGGGGGGGGGGGGGGCAGAAGCTATTTTGGCTGGGGGGAGCAAATTTTATAGTTACGCCACTGGGGCATAATACTATGTATAATCATGTACTGTATAATAATGAATGTAATTGTTAAAAATATAACTGTATATAACGGAAATAATAACTGTATATAGCGGGCATAATAACTGTATATAATGGGCATAACACTGTGTATAATCATGTATTGTATTATCATGACATTTTGGGGGATTGCTTGGTAAAAATGTTTCAGGATTTACTGTGAGGTCAAATCGTGACCTGGTCGAGTGCTGGAGGTGATAGTCGCGAGTCACTTGTATAGGTGTAAAAGAGATTTTGATTTGGGACTCCGCGGATCCAAGAAGAAGAAGGGGGATGAGCAAATCAGTACTGTGGCAGGAAGTGACTGCTTGATGACATCCAGGAGTAGCACTTACCTGCCCGAAGAAGAATCATGCTGTGAGGTCTGCCAGCGTCGCTGGATCGTTGGATGTGTAATATGCACTGTTTCTCATTTTTTGAAAGCCTCAGGGGGAGATTGTCTAAGGTAAAAACCCCGTTATCTGGGTTTTTACCGCATTTTGGGATGCTCTAAGCATCCCCCGCTGGGTTACCGCGGCGGGTGGCATCGCCTGAAAAATCTGGCGATGCCCCATAGAAGCCAATGGGCTTCTAACGTGAACCCACTGCCGCCCCACACAGACCCCCGCCGCCCAGCACGGACCCCCGCCGCCCCGCATTGCCCCCTCACCTGTGTCCGGGCAGCACAGAGCTGTGCTGCCTGGACTTGTGACCTCCTCCCTGCACTGATCCTCTTCCGGGTGCAGGGAGGAGGAGAGCCCGGCGCAGCAGCGCCGCGTGTGGGAGGGAGGGGAGAGCCGCCGGGAACTGCTGTGACCCGGCGACTCTCACCGCAAAGGACAGCTCTTAAAGCAAGAGCTGTCCTTTGCTATAATTATCGCATATATTTATTTTGTCATAAAATAACATGAATGTAATCGTTAAAAATATAACTATATATCGGGAATAATAACTGTATATAGCGGGCATAATACTATGTATAATCATGTACTATATAATAATGAATGTAATTGTTAAAAATATAACTGTATATAACGGGAATAATAACTGTATATAGCGGGCATAATACTATGTATAATCATGTACTGTATAATAATGAATGTAATTGTTAAAAATATAACTGTATATAACGGAAATAATAACTGTATATAGCGGGCATAATAACTGTATATAATGGGCATAACACTGTGTATAATCATGTATTGTATTATCATGACATTTTGGGGGATTGCTTGGTAAAAATGTTTCAGGATTTACTGTGAGGTCAAATCGTGACCTGGTCGAGTGCTGGAGGTGATAGTCGCGAGTCACTTGTATAGGTGTAAAAGAGATTTTGATTTGGGACTCCGCGGATCCAAGAAGAAGAAGGGGGATGAGCAAATCAGTACTGTGGCAGGAAGTGACTGCTTGATGACATCCAGGAGTAGCACTTACCTGCCCGAAGAAGAATCATGCTGTGAGGTCTGCCAGCGTCGCTGGATCGTTGGATGCGTAATATGCACTGTTTCTCATTTTTTGAATGCCTCAGGGGGAGATTGTCTAAGGTAAAAACCCCGTTATCTGGGTTTTTACCGCATTTTGGGATGCTCTAAGCATCCCCCGCTGGGTTACCGCGGCGGGTGGCATCGCCTGAAAAATCTGGCGATGCCCCATAGAAGCCAATGGGCTTCTAACGTGAACCCACTGCCGCACCGCACAGACCCCCACCGCCCAGCACGGACCCCCGCCGCCCCGCATTGCCCCCTCACCTGTGTCCGGGCAGCACAGAGCTGTGCTGCCTGGACTTGTGACCTCCTCCCTGCACTGATCCTCTTCCGGGTGCAGGGAGGAGGAGAGCCCGGCGCAGCAGCGCCGCGTGTGGGAGGGAGGGGAGAGCCGCCGGGAACTGCTGTGACCCGGCGACTCTCACCGCAAAGGACAGCTCTTAAAGCAAGAGCTGTCCTTTGCTATAATTATCGCATATATTTATTTTGTCATAAAATAACATGAATGTAATCGTTAAAAATATAACTATATATCGGGAATAATAACTGTATATAGCGGGCATAATACTATGTATAATCATGTACTATATAATAATGAATGTAATTGTTAAAAATATAACTGTATATAACGGGAATAATAACTGTATATAGCGGGCATAATACTATGTATAATCATGTACTGTATAATAATGAATGTAATTGTTAAAAATATAACTGTATATAACGGAAATAATAACTGTATATAGCGGGCATAATAACTGTATATAATGGGCATAACACTGTGTATAATCATGTATTGTATTATAATGACATTTTGGGGGATTGCTTGGTAAAAATGTTTCAGGATTTACTGTGAGGTCAAATCGTGACCTGGTCGAGTGCTGGAGGTGATAGAGTCGCGAGTCACTTGTATAGGTGTAAAAGAGATTTTGATTTGGGACTCCGCGGATCCAAAAAGAAGAAAGGGGATGAGCAAATCAGTACTGTGGCAGAAAGTGACTGCTTGATGACATCCAGGAGTAGCACTTACCTGCCCGAAGAAGAATCATGCTGTGAGGTCTGCCAGCGTCGCTGGATCGTTGGATGCGTAATATGCACTGTTTCTCATTTTTTGAAAGCCTCAGGGGGAGATTGTCTAAGGTAAAAACCCCGTTATCTGGGTTTTTACTGCATTTCGGGATGCTCTAAGCATCCCCCGCTGGGTTACCGCGGCGGGTGGCATCGACTGAAAAATCTGGCGATGCCCCATAGAAGCCAAAGGGCTTCTAACACGAACCCACTGCCGCTCCGCACGGACCCCCGCCGCCCAGCACGGACCCCCGCCGCCCCGCATTGCCCCCTCACCTGTGTCCGGGCAGCACAGAGCTGTGCTGCCTGGACTTGTGACCTCCTCCCTGCACTTATCCTCTTCCGGGTGCAGGGAGGAGGAGAGCCCGGCGCAGCAGCGCCGGCTGTGGGAGGGAGGGGAGAGCCGCCGGGAACTGCTGTGACCCGGCGACTCTCACCGCAAAGGACAGCTCTTAAAGCAAGAGCTGTCCTTTGCTATAATTATCGCGTATATTTGTTTTGTCATAAAATAACATGAATGTAATCGTTAAAAATATAACTATATATCGGGAATAATAACTGTATATAGCGGGCATAATACTATGTATAATCATGTACTATATAATAATGAATGTAATTGTTAATAATATAACTGTATATAATGGGAATAATAACTGTATATAGCGGGCATAATACTATGTATAATCATGTACTGTATAATAATTAGAGATGTGCACCGGACACTTTTTCGCGTTTTGGGTTTTGGGTTTTGGGTTCTGATTACCTTCAGGTTTTGGGTTCTAATGGGTTTTGCCAAAACACCCCCTAAAGGTTTTGGGTTTTGGGTTTTGGGTTTTGGGTTCTGATTTTTTTGAAAAAAGCATAAAAATGGTTAACATTGCATAATTTAGGTGTTTTTTTGCTCCTATGCTATTATTAACCCCATCAGCTTTCTTCTCCACTCATTTACAGTCTATTCTGAAGACCTCACACCTCACAATATTGTTTTTAGGCCAAAATGTTGCACCGAGGTAGCTGGATGACTATGATAAGCAAGACAAATGGGCGGCACAAACACGTGGCCCATCTAGGAGTGGCACTGCAGTGGCAGATAGAAAAACTAGGCCCCAAAGAGCACATTATTCAAAAGAAAAAAAGAGGTGCAAGATGGAATTGTCCAAGGGCCCTCCCACCCAAACTAGGCCCCAAAGAGCACATCATTCAAAAGACAAAAAAGAGGTGCAAGATGGAATTGTCCTACGGCACTCCCACCCAAACTAGGCCCCAAAGAGCACATTATTCAAAAGACAAAAAAGAGGTGCAAGATGGAATTGTCCTACGGCACTCCCACCCAAACTAGGCCCCAAAGAGCACATTATTCAAAAGACAAAAAAGAGGTGCAAGATGGAAGTGTCCAAGGGCACTCCCACCCAAACTAGGCCCCAAAGAGCACATTATTCAAAAGACAAAAAAGAGGTGCAAGATGGAATTGTCCTACGGCACTCCCACCCAAACTAGGCCCCAAAGAGCACATTATTCAAAAGATAAAAAAGAGGTGCAAGATGGAAGTGTCCAAGGGCACTCCCACCCAAACTAGGCCCCAAAGAGCACATTATTCAAAAGACAAAAAAGAGGTGCAAGATGGAATTGTCCTACGGCACTCCCACCCAAACTAGGCCCCAAAGAGCACATTATTCAAAAGACAAAAAAGAGGTGCAAGATGGAATTGTCCTACGGCACTCCCACCCAAACTAGGCCCCAAAGAGCACATTATTCAAAAGACAAAAAAGAGGTGCAAGATGGAAGTGTCCAAGGGCACTCCCACCCAAACTAGGCCCCAAAGAGCACATTATTCAAAAGACAAAAAAGAGGTGCAAGATGGAATTGTCCTACGGCACTCCCACCCAAACTAGGCCCCAAAGAGCACATTATTCAAAAGACAAAAAAGAGGTGCAAGATGGAATTGTCCTTGGGCCCTCCCACCCACCCTTATGTTGTATAAACAGGACACGCACACTTTAACAAACCAATCATTTCAGCCACAGGGTCTGCCACACGACTGTGGCTGAAATGATTGGTTCGTTTGGGCCCCCACATCACAAGCTGCCATTTAATATGTCCCTGCACAAACTGGCTCTACAGAGGCAAAAGGTCGTCCTCATCCTCATCCAGCGATTCCTCACCACCATCAGTATCTTGTTCTTCCTCACCCTCACAGAGTATTAATTCGTCCCCGCTGGAATCCACCACCACAGGTTCCTGTGTACTTTGTGGACGCTGGTCTTTCTCGTAGAATTGATAATTCGGTACTTATGTAATATCTGGACTCCCGTTTTTCTTATGAGACCGTGTCCCCTCGCGGGGCTCGCTGCGCTCACCACGCTTCGGGCACGGTGGCTCGCTGCGCTCGCCACACTATATAAAATCAACTCCATGCGTATTTGGATAGTAGGGGTATGAAAAAATGGGGTGCATTTAACATGGGAGTCCAGATAATACATAAGTACCGATAATTCATTTTTATGAACATCATCTTCTCCACATTTTTTGGAAGCAACCTCCTACGCTTATTGCTGACAAGGTTCCCAGCTGCACTAAAAACTCTTTCGGAGTACACACTGGAGGAAGGGCAACTGAGGTAATATAGAGCCAGTTTGTACAGGGGCTTCCAAATTTCCTTTTTTTTCTGCCAGTACTGGTAAGGACTCTCTGACATGCCTACTTGGGTGCTGTCACCCATATAATCCTCCACCATTCTGTCAATGGTGATAGCATCATAGGCAGTGGAAGTAGACATGTCAGAAATTGTTGGAAGGTCCTTCAGCCCAGACCAAATGTCCAAACTTGGTCCTTTATCACCACCAGCGGGGGGTTTAGGAAATCGCAGTTGTTTCCTTGCAGAACCAGTTGCTGGAGAAAATGAAGGAGAAGGTGCTGCTGAGTCACTTTCCACTTCAGAAGATGACAGTTTTCTAACCAGCAGTTCTTTGCACTTCTGCAGGCTTGTGTCCGCCGGAAAGAGTGACACCACGTAGGCTTTAAACCGAGGATCGAGCACGGTGGCCAAAATGTACTCCTCTGATTTCAAAATTTGTACCACCCTCGAATCCTGGCAAAGCGTATGAAGGACTTCATCCACAAGTCCCACATGCTTAGAGGACTCGCTCCGTCTCAGCTCCTCCTTCACTTTCTCCAACTGTTTCTGCAAAAGCCTGATGAGGGGAATGACCTGACTCAAGCTGGCAGTGTCTGAACTGACTTCACGTGTGGCAAGTTCGAAGGGTTGGAGAATCTTGCACAACACTGAAATCATTCTCCACTGTGCTTGAGTCAGGTGCATACCCCCTCCTTTGCCTATGTCATAGGTGGATGTATAGGCTTGAATGGCCCTTTGCTGCTCCTCCATCCTCTGAAGCATATAGAGGGTTGAGTTCCACCGCGTTACGACCTCTTGCTTCAGCTGATGGAGGGGCAGGTTCAACAGTGTTTGCTGCCGCTCCAGTCTTTGGCATGCAGCCGCCGAATGATGAAAGTGGCCACAAATTTTTCGGGCCACCGAAAGAGTCCCCTGCACAGCTCTGTTGTCTCTTAGAAAACTCTGGACCACCAAATTTATCGTGTGAGCAAAACAGGGCACATGCTGGAATTTGCCCTGCTTTAATGCCCGCACGATATTGCAGGCATTGTCTGACACCACAAATCCCCAGGAGAGTCTAAGAGGGGTAAGCCATTGCCCAATGATTACCCTCAGTTTCTGTAAGAGGTTATCGGCGGTGTGCCTCTTACGGAAAGCGGTTACACACAACGTAGCCTGCCTAGGAAGGAGCTGGCATTTCCCAGGTCCTACTACTGGTGCTGCTGCTGTTGTTGCTGCTGGACAAGGTGATTCATCTACCCAGTGGGCTGTCACGGTCATGTAATCCCTAGTCTGCCCTTTTCCACTTGTCCACATGTCCGTTGTTAAGTGGACAGTGGGTATGACCGCATTTTTCAGGGCACTGAGAACACTTTTATGCACTTTACTGTACAGCTTCGGTATCGCCTGTCTAGCGAAGTGGAATCTTGACGGTATTTTGTAACGGGGACACACTAAGTCCATCAATCGTCTAAATCCTACTCCAGCAGTTATGGACACCGGAAGCACATCTAATACAATCAGATCTGCTAAGGCCTCAGTTACCCGCTTTGCCATTGGATGACTGCTGTCATACTTCATCTTCATGGCAAAGGACTGTTGGACAGTCAATTGCTTAGTGAAAGAAGTGTTCCGACTTCCCCTCCGGGATGATGAATGACTCCCAGCAGCAACAGCAGCAGCGGCAGCAGTAGGAGGCGTAGCAATGCAGGATCCTCCAGAAGAATCCCGGATAGGAGAGGAGTCAGTCAGGCAAGTAACATGGCCTATAGGACTACTCCCAATCCTCATTGAGGAAGAAATTGACGAGGAGGGACTTTGCGGTGTAGTTGGGCACGTGGACACAACAGGACAAAGGGATTTAGTTGTCCCTGGACTGTGTACATTCTTAGCCACAGTTTCTGAACTAAACAGCAACTTATGAACGCTCTTCAAGTGACGTAGAAGGGAGGATGTCCCTAGGTGGGAAACGTCCTTACCCCTGCTTATTTGAGCTTTGCATAAGCTACATATGGCAAAACAATTGTTGGACGGTTTGGGATAAAAATAATTCCAGACCGAAGAGGTGGATTTATTGGTCTTCTGTCCAGGCATGGTGATGCCCTTTGGGATCTCACGGACAACAACTGTCTTGCCCGGTGCCTCATTTAAGCAAACCGCATCAGCATCGTCCTCCTCGTCAATTTCTCCCTCAGCACCAGCTTCATCAATATCCTCCTCCTGGTGTACAACACTGACACCTTCATTATCGACATCTGCAACTGCACTGTCTGTGATCCTTCCAGCACATGCAGAGGGTGTGCTGCGAATGCTGAAAGGAGCATCCTCTTCCCGTACAGTGATGGGAAGGTCAGGCATCGCAACCACCAACACCCTTGGACTCTCCACTGGGATTTGTGATACCATGTCTTCTTTGGAAGGCAGAGTTGTTTGCTGGATTTTTGTTGGTGACACCTTAAATCTCTTAAATTTTAAAGTGGGAGAAGGAGGAGGAGGAGGAGGAGGAGGAGGACTTTGATCATCTTGTGAAGCTGAGCCACTAGTCATGAACATAGGCCATGGCCGTAGCCGTTCCTTGCCACTCCGCGTTGTAAATGGCACACTGGCAACTTTAAGTTTCTCCTCCAATGATTTGCTTTTTCTTTTTAAGGGCCTTTTACTCAACTTTGGCTTTTTGGATTTTACATGCCCTCTACTTTGACACTGGGCATCGGCCTTGGCAGACGACGTCGATGGCATTTCATCGCCTATGTCATGATGACTAGTGGCATCAGCTTCAGAAGCACGACGAAGTGGCTCCTCATCTTTTCCTTTTTTTTATCCTCCATATTTTGGATATCTAACGGTAGGCAGCGGTGTCAGCAAACTGGATACCGAGATATCAGCTGGTTGTTGTCACTATCCAGTGACAACAGCAGCAAGATACAAAAGTGGATATATATCAGTAACACAACAAGTGGCGTCAGCAAACCAGAGTTATGTACTGCGATATCTAACGGTAGGCAGCGGTGGCAGCAAACTGGATACCGAGATATCAGCTGGTTGTTGTCACTAGCCAGTGACAACAGCAGCAAGATACAATATTTATTTTGTGGATAGTTACACTGGTAGGTAACACAACAAGTGGCGTCAGCAAACCGGAGTTATTTACTGCGATATATGTAACGGCAGCAGTGGCAGCAAACTGGATACCCAGATATCAGCTGGTTGTTGTCACTAGCCAGTGACAACAGCAGCAAGATACAAAAGTGGATACACTGGTAGGTAACACAACAAGTGGCGTCAGCAAACCGGAGTTATTTACTGCGATATATGTAACGGCAGCAGTGGCAGCAAACTGGATACCCAGATATCAGCTGGTTGTTGTCACTAGCCAGTGACAACAGCAGCAAGATACAATATTTATTTTGTGGATAGTTACACTGGTAGGTAACACAACAAGTGGCGTCAGCAAACCGGAGTTATTTACTGCGATATATGTAACGGCAGCAGTGGCAGCAAACTGGATACCCAGATATCAGCTGGTTGTCACTAGCCAGTGACAACAGCAGCAAGATACAATATTTATTTTGTGGATAGTTACACTGGTAGGTAACACAACAAGTGGCGTCAGCAAACCGGAGTTATTTACTGCGATATATGTAACGGCAGCAGTGGCAGCAAACTGGATACCCAGATATCAGCTGGTTGTTGTCACTAGCCAGTGACAACAGCAGCAAGATACAATATTTATTTTGTGGATAGTTACACTGGTAGGTAACACAACAAGTGGCGTCAGCAAACCGGAGTTATTTACTGCGATATATGTAACGGCAGCAGTGGCAGCAAACTGGATACCCAGATATCAGCTGGTTGTCACTAGCCAGTGACAACAGCAGCAAGATACAATATTTATTTTGTGGATAGTTACACTGGTAGGTAACACAACAAGTGGCGTCAGCAAACCGGAGTTATTTACTGCGATATATGTAACGGCAGCAGTGGCAGCAAACTGGATACCCAGATATCAGCTGGTTGTTGTCACTAGCCAGTGACAACAGCAGCAAGATACAATATTTATTTTGTGGATAGTTACACTGGTAGGTAACACAACAAGTGGCGTCAGCAAACCGGAGTTATTTACTGCGATATATGTAACGGCAGCAGTGGCAGCAAACTGGATACCCAGATATCAGCTGGTTGTTGTCACTAGCCAGTGACAACAGCAGCAAGATACAAAAGTGGATACACTGGTAGGTAACACAACAAGTGGCGTCAGCAAACCGGAGTTATTTACTGCGATATATGTAACGGCAGCAGTGGCAGCAAACTGGATACCCAGATATCAGCTGGTTGTTGTCACTAGCCAGTGACAACAGCAGCAAGATACAATATTTATTTTGTGGATAGTTACACTGGTAGGTAACACAACAGGTGGCGTCAGCAAACCGGAGTTATTTACTGCGATATATGTAACGGCAGCGGTGGCAGCAAACTGGATACCCAGATATCAGCTGGTTGTTGTCACTAGCCAGTGACAACAGCAGCAAGATACAATATTTATTTTGTGGATAGTTACACTGGTAGGTAACACAACAAGTGGCGTCAGCAAACCGGAGTTATTTACTGCGATATATGTAACGGCAGCAGTGGCAGCAAACTGGATACCCAGATATCAGCTGGTTGTTGTCACTAGCCAGTGACAACAGCAGCAAGATACAATATTTATTTTGTGGATAGTTACACTGGTAGGTAACACAACAGGTGGCGTCAGCAAACCGGAGTTATTTACTGCGATATATGTAACGGCAGCGGTGGCAGCAAACTGGATACCCAGATATCAGCTGGTTGTTGTCACTAGCCAGTGACAACAGCAGCAAGATACAATATTTATTTTGTGGATAGTTACACTGGTAGGTAACACAACAGGTGGCGTCAGCAAACCGGAGTTATTTACTGCGATATATGTAACGGCAGCGGTGGCAGCAAACTGGATACCCAGATATCAGCTGGTTGTCACTAGCCAGTGACAACAGCAGCAAGATACAATATTTATTTTGTGGATAGTTACACTGGTAGGTAACACAACAAGTGGCGTCAGCAAACCGGAGTTATTTACTGCGATATATGTAACGGCAGCAGTGGCAGCAAACTGGATACCCAGATATCAGCTGGTTGTTGTCACTAGCCAGTGACAACAGCAGCAAGATACAATATTTATTTTGTGGATAGTTACACTGGTAGGTAACACAACAAGTGGCGTCAGCAAACCGGAGTTATTTACTGCGATATATGTAACGGCAGCAGTGGCAGCAAACTGGATACCCAGATATCAGCTGGTTGTCACTAGCCAGTGACAACAGCAGCAAGATACAATATTTATTTTGTGGATAGTTACACTGGTAGGTAACACAACAAGTGGCGTCAGCAAACCGGAGTTATTTACTGCGATATATGTAACGGCAGCGGTGGCAGCAAACTGGATACCCAGATATCAGCTGGTTGTCACTAGCCAGTGACAACAGCAGCAAGATACAATATTTATTTTGTGGATAGTTACACTGGTAGGTAACACAACAAGTGGCGTCAGCAAACCGGAGTTATTTACTGCGATATATGTAACGGCAGCGGTGGCAGCAAACTGGATACCCAGATATCAGCTGGTTGTCACTAGCCAGTGACAACAGCAGCAAGATACAATATTTATTTTGTGGATACACTGGTAGGTAACACAACAAGTGGCGTCAGCAAACCGGAGTTATTTACTGCGATATATGTAACGGCAGCGGTGGCAGCAAACTGGATACCCAGATATCAGCTGGTTGTTGTCACTAGCCAGTGACAACAGCAGCAAGATACAAAAGTGGATACACTGGTAGGTAACACAACAAGTGGCGTCAGCAAACCACAGTTAAAAATTTAATTACTGAGTCTGCGATATCTAACGGCAGCCAGTGGTGTCAGCAACAACAACAACTTAATTATTTTTTTTAATATTTTTATATATTTTTAATTTTTTTTTTATTTTTTTTTATATACTCTGAGAGGTAGGTACAAGGTAGTGGCACTGGCAACAACAGAGGTGACTGCCTGGTAGGTGTTTACAACCATATAACAGGTAGCCAGGCAGCACAAAAACCCTCTCTGGCAGCACAATAAAAATTATTAAACCCCCCTCTGTCTGTAGTATTCTGTAGCAGGCTAGCAGCAGCAGTGACACAATTAGAGATGAGCAGGCTATAGCAATATAGAAAGAAAACCCCCTCTGCGGCAGTACAATAAACCCCCCTCTGTCTGTAGTATTCTGTAGCAGCAGCAGTGACACAAATTACAGATGAGCAGGCTACAGCAATATAGAAAAAAAAATCACTCTCCAGCAGCACAATAAAAATGATTAAACCCCCTCTGTACTTGCAGCTCTTTAGCAGCAAGCAGCACAGTGACACACACAACGCTCCAGCAAACCCCCCTCACGGAGCAATAAATAAAACCCCCCTCTCTGGCAGCACTGCTGCCTGCTCTGCGTCGCCCCACAGAATGAAGATGGCGGAGGCGGGTCCCGGCTTTTATGTAATCCGGATCTCGCGAGAATCCGACGTCACCAATGTGACGTCGGGCCTCGATTTCGGCTCCGGGCCTGCGCGGGAGTCCGCGGACGTCCTGGATCCGGATTCGGATTCAGGACGTCCGTGCGGATCCGGATCTCGGAGATCCGGACCCGCTCATCACTAGTTTATATAGAGGCTCCTCTAGTCATTCACCACATTTTTCAATTGTGTTCATTTCTGGGTCTATCTTGTCTTAGGCACTTAGAAGTGGGGTTTGGCTGGAGGGATGTTTATTATCTTAATTTTTTTTTTTTTTGTCATAAAATAACATGAATGTAATCGTTAAAAATATAACTGTATATAATGGGCATAAAAACTGTATATAATGGGCATAACACTGTGTATAATCATGTATTGTATTATCATGACATTTTGGGGGATTGCTTGGTAAAAATGTTTCAGGATTTACTGTGAGGTCAAATCGTGACCTGGTCGAGTGCTGGAGGTGATAGAGTCGCGAGTCACTTGTATAGGTGTAAAAGAGATTTTGATTTGGGACTCCGCGGATCCAAGAAGAAGAAGGGGGATGAGCAAATCAGTACTGTGGCAGGAAGTGACTGCTTGATGACATCCAGGAGTAGCACTTACCTGCCCGAAGAAGAATCATGCCGTGAGGTCTGCCAGCGTCGCTGGATCGTTGGATGCGTAATATGCACTGTTTCTCATTTTTCGAAAGCCTCAGGGGGAGATTGTGTAAGGTAAAAACACCGTTATCTGGGTTTTTACCGCATTTCGGGATGCTCTAAGCATCCCCCGCTGGGATACCGCGGCGGGTGGCATCGCCAGAAAAATCTGGCGATGCCCCATAGAAGCCAATGGGCTTCTAACGCGAACCCTCTGCCGCCCCGCACGGACCCCCGCCGCCCAGCACGGACCCCCGCCGCCCCGCATTGCCCCCTCACCTGTGTCCGGGCAGCACAGAGCTGTGCTGCCTGGACTTGTAACCTCCTCCCTGCACTGATCCTCTTCCAGGTGCAGGGAGGAGGAGAGCCCGGCGCAGCAGCGCCGGGTGTGGGAGGGAGGGGAGAGCTGCCGGGACCTTTTGTGACCCAGCGACTCTCACCGCAAAGGACATCTCTTAAAGCAAGAGCTGTCCTTTGCTATAATTATCGCATATATTTGTTTTGTCATAAAATAACATGAATGTAATCGTTAAAAATATAACTATATTTCGGGAATAATAACTGTATATAGCGGGCATAATACTATGTATAATCATGTACTATATAATAATGAATGTAATTGTTAAAAATATAACTGTATATAACGGGAATAATAACTGTATATAGCGGGCATAATACTGTGTATACATGTAATCATGTACTGTATAATCATGACATTTTTAGGATTGCTTGATAAAAATCTTTCAGGATTTACTGTGAGGTCAAATCCTGACCTGGTCTAGTGCTGGAAGTGATAGAGTCGCGAGTCACTTGCAGAGGTGTAAAAGTGATTTTGATTTGGGACTCCGCGGATCCAAGGCCTGGTAGGATGAAGGGGGATGAGCAACTCAATAATCAGTACTGTGGCAGTAAGTTACTGCTTGATGACATCCAGGAGTAGCACTTATGTGCCCAAAGTACGGTCACGCCGTAAGGTCTGCCAGCGTCGCTGGATCGTTGGATGGGCAATATGCACTGTTTCTCATTTTTTGAAAGCCTCAGTCTGTTTATATAGAGGCTCCTGTAGTCATTAACCAGATTTTTAAAGTGTGTCCATTTCTGGGTCTATCTTGTTTTAGGCACTTAGAAGTGGGGTTTGGCTGGAGGGATGTATATTATCTTAATTATTTTTTTTTGTCATAAAATAACATGAATGTAATCGTTAAAAATATAACTGTATATAATGGGCATAATAACTGTATATAATGGGCATAACACTGTGTATAATCATGTATTGTATTATCATGACATTTTGGGGGATTGCTTGGTAAAAATGTTTCAGGATTTACTGTGAGGTCAAATAGTGACCTGGTCGAGTGCTGGAGGTGATAGAGTCGCGAGTCACTTGTATAGGTGTAAAAGAGATTTTGATTTGGGACTCCGCGGATCCAAGAAGAAGAAGGGGGATGAGCAAATCAGTACTGTGGCAGGAAGTGACTGCTTGATGACATCCAGGAGTAGCACTTACCTGCCCGAAGAAGAATCATGCCGTGAGGTCTGCCAGCGTCGCTGGATCGTTGGATGCGTAATATGCACTGTTTATCATTTTTTGAAAGCCTCAGGGGGAGATTGTCTAAGGTAAAAACCCCGTTATCTGGGTTTTACCGCATTTTGGGATGCTCTAAGCATCCCCCGCTGGGTTACCGCGGCGGGTGGCATCGCCTGAAAAATCTGGCGATGCCCCATAGAAGCCAATGGGCTTCTAACGCAAACCCACTGCCGCCCCGCACAGACCCCCGCCGCCCAGCACGGACCCCCGCCGCCCCGCATTGCCCCCTCACCTGTGTCCGTGCAGCACAGAGCTGTGCTGCCTGGACTTGTGACCTCCTCCCTGCACTGATCCTCTTCCGGGTGCAGGGAGGAGGAGAGCCCGGCGCAGCAGCGCCGGGTGTGGGAGGGAGGGGAGAGCCGCCGGGAACTGCTGTGACCCGGCGACTCTCACCGCAAAGGACAGCTCTTAAAGCAAGAGCTGTCCTTTGCTATAATTATCGCATATATTTATTTTGTCATAAAATAACATGAATGTAATCGTTAAAAATATAACTATATATCGGGAATAATAACTGTATATAGCGGGCATAATACTATGTATAATCATGTACTATATAATAATGAATGTAATTGTTAAAAATATAACTGTATATAACGGGAATAATAACTGTATATAGCGGGCATAATACTATGTATAATCATGTACTGTATAATAATGAATGTAATTGTTAAAAATATAACTGTATATAACGGGAATAATAACTGTATATAGCGGGCATAATACTGTGTATACATGTAATCATGTACTGTATAATCATGACATTTTTGGGATTGCTTGATACAAATCTTTCAGGATTAACTGTGAGGTCAAATCCTGACCTGGTCGAGTGCTGGAAGTGATAGAGTCACGAGTCACTTGCAGAGGTGTAAAAGTGATTTTGATTTGGGACTCCGCGGATCCAAGGCCTTGTAGGATGAAGGGGGATGAGCAACTCAATAATCAGTACTGTGGCAGTAAGTTACTGCTTGATGACATCCAGGAGTAGCACTTATGTGCCCAAAGAAGGGTCACGCCGTAAGGTCTGCCAGCGTCGCTGGATCGTTGGATGGGCAATATGCACTGTTTCTCATTTTTTGAAAGCTTTAGTCTGTTTATATAGAGGCTCCTGTAGTTATTAACCAGATTTTTAAAGTGTGTCCATTTCTGGGTCTATCTTGTTTTAGGCACTTAGAAGTGGGGTTTGGCTGGAGGGATGTATATTATCTTAATTTTTTTTTTTTGTCATAAAATAACATGAATGTAATCATTAAAAATATAACTGTATGTAATGGGCATAATAACTGTATATAATGGGCAAAACACTGTGTATAATCATGTATTGTATTGTCATGACATTTTGGGGGATTGCTTGGTAAAAATGTTTCAGGATTTACTGTGAGGTCAAATCGTGACCTGGTCGAGTGCTGGAGGTGATAGAGTCGCGAGTCACTTGTATAGGTGTAAAAGAGATTTTGATTTGGGACTCCGCGGATCCAAGAAGAAGAAGGGGGATGAGCAAATCAGTACTGTGGCAGGAAGTGACTGCTTGATGACATCCAGGAGTAGCACTTACCTGCCCGAAGAAGAATCATGCCGTGAGGTCTGCCAGCGTCGCTGGATCGTTGGATGCGTAATATGCACTGTTTCTCATATTTTGAAAGCCTCAGGGGGAGATTGTCTAAGGTGGAAATGCGGTAAAAACCCCGTTATCTGGGTTTTTACCGCATTTCGGGATGCTCTAAGCATCCCCCGCTGGGTTACCGCGGCGGGTGGCATCGCCAGAAAAATCTGGCGATGCCCCATAGAAGCCAATGGGCTTTTAACGCGAACCCTCTGCCGCCCCGCACGGACCCCCGCCGCCCAGCACGGACCCCCGCCGCCCCGCATTGCCCCCTCACCTGTGTCCGGGCAGCACAGAGCTGTGCTGCCTGGACTTGTAACCTCCTCCCTGCACTGATCCTCTTCCGGGTGCAGGGAGGAGGAGAGCCCGGCGCAGCAGCGCCGGGTGTGGGAGGGAGGGGAGAGCCGCCTGGAACTGCTGTGACCCGGCGACTCTCACCGCAAAGGACAGCTCTTAAAGCAAGAGCTGTCCTTTGCTATAATTATCGCATATATTTGTTTTGTCATAAAATAACATGAATGTAATCGTTAAAAATATAACTATATATCGGGAATAATAACTGTATATAGCGGGCATAATACTATGTATAATCATGTACTATATAATAATGAATGTAATTGTTAAAAATATAACTGTATATAACGGGAATAATAACTGTATATAGCGGGCATAATACTATGTATAATCATGTACTGTATAATAATGAATGTAATTGTTAAAAATATAACTGTATATAACGGGAATAATAACTGTATATAGCGGGCATAATACTGTGTATACATGTAATCATGTACTGTATAATCATGACATTTTTGGGATTGCTTGATAAAAATCTTTCAGGATTTACTGTGAGGTCAAATCCTGACCTGGTCTAGTGCTGGAAGTGATAGAGTCGCGAGTCACTTGCAGAGGTGTAAAAGTGATTTTGATTTGGGACTCCGCGGATCCAAGGCCTGGTAGGATGATGGGGGATGAGCAACTCAATAATCAGTACTGTGGCAGTAAGTTACTGCTTGATGACATCCAGGAGTAGCACTTATGTGCCCAAAGAAGGGTCACGCCGTAAGGTCTGCCAGCGTCGCTGGATCGTTGGATGGGCAATATGCACTGTTTCTCATTTTTTGAAAGCCTCAGTCTGTTTATATAGAGGCTCCTGTAGTCATTAACCAGATTTTTAAAGTGTGTCCATTTCTGGGTTTATCTTGCTTTAGGCACTTAGAAGTGGGGTTTGGCTGGAGGGATGTATATTATCTTAATTTTTTTTTTTTTTGTCATAAAATAACATGAATGTAATCGTTAAAAATATAACTGTATATAATGGGCATAATAACTGTATATAATGGGCATAACACTGTGTATAATCATGTATTGTATTATCATGACATTTTGGGGGATTGCTTGGTAAAAATGTTTCAGGATTTACTGTGAGGTCAAATCGTGACCTGGTCGAGTGCTGGAGGTGATAGAGTCGCGAGTCACTTGTATAGGTGTAAAAGAGATTTTGATTTGGGACTCCGCGGATCCAAGAAGAAGAAGGGGGATGAGCAAATCAGTACTGTGGCAGGAAGTGACTGCTTGATGACATCCAGGAGTAGCACTTACCTGCCCGAAGAAGAATCATGCCGTGAGGTCTGCCAGCGTCGCTGGATCGTTGGATGCGTAATATGCACTGTTTCTCATTTTTTGAAAGCCTCAGGGGGAGATTGTCTAAGGTGGAAATGCGGTAAAAACCCCGTTATCTTGGTTTTTACCGCATTTCGGGATGCTCTAAGCATCCCCCGCTGGGTTACCGCGGCGGGTGGCATCGCCAGAAAAATCTGGCGATGCCCCATAGAAGCCAATGAGCTTCTAACGCGAACCCTCTGCCGCCCCGCACGGACCCCCGCCGCCCAGCACGGACCCCCGACGCCCCGCATTGCCCCCTCACCTGTGTCCGGGCAGCACAGAGCTGTGCTGCCTGGACTTGTAAGCTCCTCCCTGCACTGATCCTCTTCCGGGTGCAGGGAGGAGGAGAGCCCGGCGCAGCAGCGCCGGGTGTGGGAGGGAGGGGAGAGCTGCCGGGACCTTTTGTGACCCAGCGACTCTCACCGCAAAGGACATCTCTTAAAGCAAGAGCTGTCCTTTGCTATAATTATCGCATATATTTGTTTTGTCATAAAATAACATGAATGTAATCCTTAAAAATATAACTATATTTCGAGAATAATAACTGTATATAGCGGGCATAATACTATGTATAATCATGTACTATATAATAATGAATGTAATTGTTAAAAATATAACTGTATATAACGGGAATAATAACTGTATATAGCGGGCATAATACTGTGTATACATGTAATCATGTACTGTATAATCATGACATTTTTGGGATTGCTTGATAAAAATCTTTCAGGATTTACTGTGAGATCAAATCTTGACCTGGTCGAGTGCTGGAAGTGATAGAATCGCGAGTCACTTGCAGAGGTGTAAAAGTGATTTTGATTTGGGACTCCGCGGATCCAAGGCCTGGTAGGATGAAGGGGGATGAGCAACTAAAAATCAGTACTGTGGCAGTAAGTTACTGCTTGATGACATCCAGGAGTAGCACTTATGTGCCCAAAGAAGGGTCACGCCGTAAGGTCTGCCAGCGTCGCTGGATCGTTGGATGGGCATTATGCACTGTTTCTCATTTTTTGAAAGCCTCAGTCTGTTTATATAGAGGCTCCTGTAGTCATTAACCAGATTTTTAAAGTGTGTCCATTTCTGGGTCTATCTTATTTTAGGCACTTAGAAGTGGGGTTTGGCTGGAGGGATGTATATTATCTTAATTTTTTTTTTTTGTCATAAAATAACATGAATGTAATCGTTAAAAATATAACTGTATATAATGGGCATAATAACTGTATATAATGGGCATAACACTGTGTATAATCATGTATTGTATTATCATGACATTTTGGGGGATTGCTTGGTAAAAATGTTTCAGGATTTACTGTGAGGTCAAATCGTGACCTGGTCGAGTGCTGGAGGTGATAGAGTCGCGAGTCACTTGTATAGGTGTAAAAGAGATTTTGATTTGGGACTCCGCGGATCCAAGAAGAAGAAGGGGGATGAGCAAATCAGTACTGTGGCAGGAAGTGACTGCTTGATGACATCCAGGAGTAGCACTTACCTGCCCGAAGAAGAATCATGCTGTGAGGTCTGCCAGCGTCGCTGGATCGTTGGATGCGTAATATGCACTGTTTCTCATTTTTTTAAAGCCTCAGGGGGAGATTGTCTAAGGTAAAAACCCTGTTATCTGGGTTTTTACCGCATTTTGGGATGCTCTAAGCATCCCCCGCTGGGTTACCGCGGCGGGTGGCATCGCCTGAAAAATCTGGCGATGTCCCATAGAAGCCAATGGGCTTCTAACGCAAACCCACTGCCGCCCCGCACAGACCCCCGCCGCCCAGCACGGACCCCCGCCGCCCCGCATTGCCCCCTCACCTGTGTCCGGGCAGCAGAGAGCTGTGCTGCCTGGACTTGTGACCTCCTCCCTGCACTGATCCTCTTCCGGGTGCAGGGAGGAGGAGAGCCCGGCGCAGCAGCGCCGCGTGTGGGAGGGAGGGGAGAGCCGCCGGGAACTGCTGTGACCCGGCGACTCTCACCGCAAAGAACAGCTCTTAAAGCAAGAGCTGTCCTTTGCTATAATTATCGCATATATTTATTTTGTCATAAAATAACATGAATGTAATCGTTAAAAATATAACTATATATCGGGAATAATAACTGTATATAGCGGGCATAATACTATGTATAATCATGTACTATATAATAATGAATGTAATTGTTAAAAATATAACTGTATATAACGGGAATAATAACTGTATATAGCGGGCATAATACTATGTATAATCATGTACTGTATAATAATGAATGTAATTGTTAAAAATATAACTGTATATAACGGAAATAATAACTGTATATAGCGGGCATAATAACTGTATATAATGGGCATAACACTGTGTATAATCATGTATTGTATTATCATGACATTTTGGGGGATTGCTTGGTAAAAATGTTTCAGGATTTACTGTGAGGTCAAATCGTGACCTGGTCGAGTGCTGGAGGTGATAGAGTCGCGAGTCACTTGTATAGGTGTAAAAGAGATTTTGATTTGGGACTCCGCGGATCCAAGAAGAAGAAGGGGGATGAGCAAATCAGTACTGTGGCAGGAAGTGACTGCTTGATGACATCCAGGAGTAGCACTTACCTGCCCGAAGAAGAATCATGCTGTGAGGTCTGCCAGCGTCGCTGGATCGTTGGATGCGTAATATGCACTGTTTCTCATTTTTTGAAAGCCTCAGGGGGAGATTGTCTAAGGTAAAAACCCCGTTATCTGGGTTTTTACCGCATTTTGGGATGCTCTAAGCATCCCCCGCTGGGTTACCGCGGCGGGTGGCATCGCCTGAAAAATCTGGCGATGCCCCATAGAAGCCAATGGGCTTCTAACGTGAACCCACTGCCGCCCCGCACAGACCCCCGCCGCCCAGCACGGACCCCCGCCGCCCCGCATTGCCCCCTCACCTGTCTCCGGGCAGCACAGAGCTGTGCTGCCTGGACTTGTGACCTCCTCCCTGCACTGATCCTCTTCCGGGTGCAGGGAGGAGGAGAGCCCGGCGCAGCAGCGCCGCGTGTGGGAGGGAGTGGAGAGCCGCCGGGAACTGCTGTGACCTGGCGACTCTCACCGCAAAGGACAGCTCTTAAAGCAAGAGCTGTCCTTTGCTATAATTATCGCATATATTTATTTTGTCATAAAATAACATGAATGTAATCGTTAAAAATATAACTATATATCGGGAATAATAACTGTATATAGCGGGCATAATACTATGTATAATCATGTACTATATAATAATTAATGTAATTGTTAAAAACATAACTGTATATAACGGGAATAATAACTGTATATAGCGGGCATAATACTATGTATAATCATGTACTGTATAATAATGAATGTAATTGTTAAAAATATAACTGTATATAACGGAAATAATAACTGTATATAGCGGGCATAATAACTGTATATAATGGGCATAACACTGTGTATAATCATGTATTGTATTATCATGACATTTTGGGGGATTGCTTGGTAAAAATGTTTCAGGATTTACTGTGAGGTCAAATCGTGACCTGGTCGAGTGCTGGAGGTGATAGAGTCGCGAGTCACTTGTATAGGTGTAAAAGAGATTTTGATTTGGGACTCCGCGGATCCAAGAAGAAGAAGGGGGATGAGCAAATCAGTACTGTGGCAGGAAGTGACTGCTTGATGACATCCAGGAGTAGCACTTACCTGCCCGAAGAAGAATCATGCTGTGAGGTCTGCCAGCGTCGCTGGATCGTTGGATGCGTAATATGCACTGTTTCTCATTTTTTTAAAGCCTCAGGGGGAGATTGTCTAAGGTAAAAACCCTGTTATCTGGGTTTTTACCGCATTTTGGGATGCTCTAAGCATCCCCCGCTGGGTTACCGCGGCGGGTGGCATCGCCTGAAAAATCTGGCGATGTCCCATAGAAGCCAATGGGCTTCTAACGCAAACCCACTGCCGCCCCGCACAGACCCCCGCCGCCCAGCACGGACCCCCGCCGCCCCGCATTGCCCCCTCACCTGTGTCCGGGCAGCAGAGAGCTGTGCTGCCTGGACTTGTGACCTCCTCCCTGCACTGATCCTCTTCCGGGTGCAGGGAGGAGGAGAGCCCGGCGCAGCAGCGCCGCGTGTGGGAGGGAGGGGAGAGCCGCCGGGAACTGCTGTGACCCGGCGACTCTCACCGCAAAGAACAGCTCTTAAAGCAAGAGCTGTCCTTTGCTATAATTATCGCATATATTTATTTTGTCATAAAATAACATGAATATAATCGTTAAAAATATAACTATATATCGGGAATAATAACTGTATATAGTGGGCATAATACTATGTATAATCATGTACTATATAATAATGAATGTAATTGTTAAAAATATAACTGTATATAACGGGAATAATAACTGTATATAGCGGGCATAATACTATGTATAATCATGTACTGTATAATAATGAATGTAATTGTTAAAAATATAACTGTATATAACGGAAATAATAACTGTATATAGCGGGCATAATAACTGTATATAATGGGCATAACACTGTGTATAATCATGTATTGTATTATCATGACATTTTGGGGGATTGCTTGGTAAAAATGTTTCAGGATTTACTGTGAGGTCAAATCGTGACCTGGTCGAGTGCTGGAGGTGATAGAGTCGCGAGTCACTTGTATAGGTGTAAAAGAGATTTTGATTTGGGACTCCGCGGATCCAAGAAGAAGAAGGGGGATGAGCAAATCAGTACTGTGGCAGGAAGTGACTGCTTGATGACATCCAGGAGTAGCACTTACCTGCCCGAAGAAGAATCATGCTGTGAGGTCTGCCAGCGTCGCTGGATCGTTGGATGCGTAATATGCACTGTTTCTCATTTTTTGAAAGCCTCAGGGATAGATTGTCTAAGGTAAAAACCCCGTTATCTGGGTTTTTACCGCATTTTGGGATGCTCTAAGCATCCCCCGCTGGGTTACCGCGGCGGGTGGCATTGCCTAAAAAATCTGGCGATGCCCCATAGAAGCCAATGGGCTTCTAACGCGAACCTACTGCCGCCCCGCACAGACCCCCGCCGCCCAGCACGGACCCCCGCCGCCCCGCATTGCCCCCTCACCTGTGTCCGGGCAGCACAGAGCTGTGCTGCCTGGACTTGTAAGCTCCTCCCTGCACTGATCCTCTTCCGGGTGCAGGGAGGAGGAGAGCCCGGCGCAGCAGCGCCGGGTGTGGGAGGGAGGGGAGAGCCGCCGGGAACTGCTGTGACCCGGCGACTCTCACCGCAAAGGACAGCTCTTAAAGCAAGAGCTGTCCTTTGCTATAATTATCGCATATATTTATTTTGTCATAAAATAACATGAATGTAATCGTTAAAAATATAACTATATATCGGGAATAATAACTGTATATAGCGGGCATAATACTATGTATAATCATGTACTATATAATAATGAATGTAATTGTTAAAAATATAACTGTATATAACGGGAATAATAACTGTATATAGCGGGCATAATACTATGTATAATCATGTACTGTATAATAATGAATGTAATTGTTAAAAATATAACTGTATATAACGGAAATAATAACTGTATATAGCGGGCATAATAACTGTATACAATGGGCATAACACTGTGTATAATCATGTATTGTATTATCATGACATTTTGGGGGATTGCTTGGTAAAAATGTTTCAGGATTTACTGTGAGGTCAAATCGTGACCTGGTCGAGTGCTGGAGGTGATAGAGTCGCGAGTCACTTGTATAGGTGTAAAAGAGATTTTGATTTGGGACTCCGCGGATCCAAGAAGAAGAAGGGGGATGAGCAAATCAGTACTGTGGCAGGAAGTGACTGCTTGATGACATCCAGGAGTAGCACTTACCTGCCCGAAGAAGAATCATGCTGTGAGGTCTGCCAGCGTCGCTGGATCGTTGGATGCATAATATGCACTGTTTCTCATTTTTTGAAAGCCTCAGGGGGAGATTGTCTAAGGTAAAAACCCCGTTATCTGGGTTTTTACTGCATTTTGGGATGCTCTAAGCATCCCCCGCTGGGTTACCGCGGCGGGTGGCATCGCCTGAAAAATCTGGCGATGCCCCATAGAAGCCAATGGGCTTCTAACGTGAACCCACTGCCGCCCCGCACAGACCCCCGCCGCCTAGCACGGACCCCCGCCGCCCCGCATTGCCCCCTCACCTGTCTCCGGGCAGCACAGAGCTGTGCTGCCTGGACTTGTGACCTCCTCCCTGCACTGATCCTCTTCCGGGTGCAGGGAGGAGGAGAGCCCGGCGCAGCAGCGCCGCGTGTGGGAGGGAGGGGAGAGCCGCCGGGAACTGCTGTGACCCGGCGACTATCACCGCAAAGGACAGCTCTTAAAGCAAGAGCTGTCCTTTGCTATAATTATCGCATATATTTATTTTGTCATAAAATAACATGAATGTAATCGTTAAAAATATAACTATATATCGGGAATAATAACTGTATATAGCGGGCATAATACTATGTATAATCATGTACTATATAATAATGAATGTAATTGTTAAAAATATAACTGTATATAACGGGAATAATAACTGTATATAGCGGGCATAATACTATGTATAATCATGTACTGTATAATAATGAATGTAATTGTTAAAAATATAACTGTATATAACGGAAATAATAACTGTATATAGCGGGCATAATAACTGTATATAATGGGCATAACACTGTGTATAATCATGTATTGTATTATCATGACATTTTGGGGGATTGCTTGGTAAAAATGTTTCAGGATTTACTGTGAGGTCAAATCGTGACCTGGTCGAGTGCTGGAGGTGATAGAGTCGCGAGTCACTTGTATAGGTGTAAAAGAGATTTTGATTTGGGACTCCGCGGATCCAAGAAGAAGAAGGGGGATGAGCAAATCAGTACTGTGGCAGGAAGTGACTGCTTGATGACATCCAGGAGTAGCACTTACCTGCCCGAAGAAGAATCATGCTGTGAGGTCTGCCAGCGTCGCTGGATCGTTGGATGCGTAATATGCACTGTTTCTCATTTTTTGAAAGCCTCAGGGGGAGATTGTCTAAGGTAAAAACCCCGTTATCTGGGTTTTTACCGCATTTTGGGATGCTCTAAGCATCCCCCGCTGGGTTACCGCGGCGGGTGGCATCGCCTGAAAAATCTGGCGATGCCCCATAGAAGCCAATGGGCTTCTAACGTGAACCCACTGCCGCCCCGCACAGACCCCCGCCGCCCAGCATGGACCCCCGCCGCCCCGCATTGCCCCCTCACCTGTCTCCGGGCAGCACAGAGCTGTGCTGCCTGGACTTGTGACCTCCTCCCTGCACTGATCCTCTTCCGGGTGCAGGGAGGAGGAGAGCCCGGCGCAGCAGCGCCGCGTGTGGGAGGGAGTGGAGAGCCGCCGGGAACTGCTGTGACCTGGCGACTCTCACCGCAAAGGACAGCTCTTAAAGCAAGAGCTGTCCTTTGCTATAATTATCGCATATATTTATTTTGTCATAAAATAACATGAATGTAATCGTTAAAAATATAACTATATATCGGGAATAATAACTGTATATAGCGGGCATAATACTATGTATAATCATGTACTATATAATAATGAATGTAATTGTAAAAAATATAACTGTATATAACGGGAATAATAACTGTATATAGCGGGCATAATACTATGTATAATCATGTACTGTATAATAATGAATGTAATTGTTAAAAATATAACTGTATATAACGGAAATAATAACTGTATATAGCGGGCATAATAACTGTATATAATGGGCATAACACTGTGTATAATCATGTATTGTATTATCATGACATTTTGGGGGATTGCTTGGTAAAAATGTTTCAGGATTTACTGTGAGGTCAAATCGTGACCTGGTCGAGTGCTGGAGGTGATAGAGTCGCGAGTCACTTGTATAGGTGTAAAAGAGATTTTGATTTGGGACTCCGCGGATCCAAGAAGAAGAAGGGGGATGAGCAAATCAGTACTGTGGCAGGAAGTGACTGCTTGATGACATCCAGGAGTAGCACTTACCTGCCCGAAGAAGAATCATGCTGTGAGGTCTGCCAGCGTCGCTGGATCGTTGGATGCGTAATATGCACTGTTTCTCATTTTTTGAAAGCCTCAGGGGGAGATTGTCTAAGGTAAAAACCCTGTTATCTGGGTTTTTACCGCATTTTGGGATGCTCTAAGCATCCCCCGCTGGGTTACCGCGGCGGGTGGCATCGCCTGAAAAATCTGGCGATGCCCCATAGAAGCCAATGGGCTTCTAACGCAAACCCACTACCGCCCCGCACAGACCCCCGCCGCCCAGCACGGACCCCCGCCGCCCCGCATTGCCCCCTCACCTGTGTCCGGGCAGCACAGAGCTGTGCTGCCTGGACTTGTGACCTCCTCCCTGCACTGATCCTCTTCCGGGTGCAGGGAGGAGGAGAGCCCGGCGCAGCAGCGCCGCGTGTGGGAGGGAGGGGAGAGCCGCCGGGAACTGCTGTGACCCGGCGACTCTCACCGCAAAGAACAGCTCTTAAAGCAAGAGCTGTCCTTTGCTATAATTATCGCATATATTTATTTTGTCATAAAATAACATGAATATAATCGTTAAAAATATAACTATATATCGGGAATAATAACTGTATATAGCGGGCATAATACTATGTATAATCATGTACTATATAATAATGAATGTAATTGTTAAAAATATAACTGTATATAACGGGAATAATAACTGTATATAGCGGGCATAATACTATGTATAATCATGTACTGTATAATAATGAATGTAATTGTTAAAAATATAACTGTATATAACGGAAATAATAACTGTATATAGCGGGCATAATAACTGTATATAATGGGCATAACACTGTGTATAATCATGTATTGTATTATCATGACATTTTGGGGGATTGCTTGGTAAAAATGTTTCAGGATTTACTGTGAGGTCAAATCGTGACCTGGTCGAGTGCTGGAGGTGATAGAGTCGCGAGTCACTTGTATAGGTGTAAAAGAGATTTTGATTTGGGACTCCGCGGATCCAAGAAGAAGAAGGGGGATGAGCAAATCAGTACTGTGGCAGGAAGTGACTGCTTGATGACATCCAGGAGTAGCACTTACCTGCCCGAAGAAGAATCATGCTGTGAGGTCTGCCAGCGTCGCTGGATCGTTGGATGCGTAATATGCACTGTTTCTCATTTTTTGAAAGCCTCAGGGATAGATTGTCTAAGGTAAAAACCCCGTTATCTGGGTTTTTACCGCATTTTGGGATGCTCTAAGCATCCCCCGCTGGGTTACCGCGGCGGGTGGCATTGCCTAAAAAATCTGGCGATGCCCCATAGAAGCCAATGGGCTTCTAACGCGAACCTACTGCCGCCCCGCACAGACCCCCGCCGCCCAGCACGGACCCCCGCCGCCCCGCATTGCCCCCTCACCTGTGTCCGGGCAGCACAGAGCTGTGCTGCCTGGACTTGTAAGCTCCTCCCTGCACTGATCCTCTTCCGGGTGCAGGGAGGAGGAGAGCCCGGCGCAGCAGCGCCGGGTGTGGGAGGGAGGGGAGAGCCGCCGGGAACTGCTGTGACCCGGCGACTCTCACCGCAAAGGACAGCTCTTAAAGCAAGAGCTGTCCTTTGCTATAATTATCGCATATATTTATTTTGTCATAAAATAACATGAATGTAATCGTTAAAAATATAACTATATATCGGGAATAATAACTGTATATAGCGGGCATAATACTATGTATAATCATGTACTATATAATAATGAATGTAATTGTTAAAAATATAACTGTATATAACGGGAATAATAACTGTATATAGCGGGCATAATACTATGTATAATCATGTACTGTATAATAATGAATGTAATTGTTAAAAATATAACTGTATATAACGGAAATAATAACTGTATATAGCGGGCATAATAACTGTATACAATGGGCATAACACTGTGTATAATCATGTATTGTATTATCATGACATTTTGGGGGATTGCTTGGTAAAAATGTTTCAGGATTTACTGTGAGGTCAAATCGTGACCTGGTCGAGTGCTGGAGGTGATAGAGTCGCGAGTCACTTGTATAGGTGTAAAAGAGATTTTGATTTGGGACTCCGCGGATCCAAGAAGAAGAAGGGGGATGAGCAAATCAGTACTGTGGCAGGAAGTGACTGCTTGATGACATCCAGGAGTAGCACTTACCTGCCCGAAGAAGAATCATGCTGTGAGGTCTGCCAGCGTCGCTGGATCGTTGGATGCGTAATATGCACTGTTTCTCATTTTTTGAAAGCCTCAGGGGGAGATTGTCTAAGGTAAAAACCCCGTTATCTGGGTTTTTACCGCATTTTGGGATGCTCTAAGCATCCCCCGCTGGGTTACCGCGGCGGGTGGCATCGCCTGAAAAATCTGGCGATGCCCCATAGAAGCCAATGGGCTTCTAACGTGAACCCACTGCCGCCCCGCACAGACCCCCGCCGCCCAGCACGGACCCCCGCCGCCCCGCATTGCCCCCTCACCTGTCTCCGGGCAGCACAGAGCTGTGCTGCCTGGACTTGTGACCTCCTCCCTGCACTGATCCTCTTCCGGGTGCAGGGAGGAGGAGAGCCCGGCGCAGCAGCGCCGCGTGTGGGAGGGAGGGGAGAGCCGCCGGGAACTGCTGTGACCTGGCGACTCTCACCGCAAAGGACAGCTCTTAAAGCAAGAGCTGTCCTTTGCTATAATTATCGCATATATTTATTTTGTCATAAAATAACATGAATGTAATCGTTAAAAATATAACTATATATCGGGAATAATAACTGTATATAGCGGGCATAATACTATGTATAATCATGTACTATATAATAATGAATGTAATTGTAAAAAATATAACTGTATATAACGGGAATAATAACTGTATATAGCGGGCATAATACTATGTATAATCATGTACTGTATAATAATGAATGTAATTGTTAAAAATATAACTGTATATAACGGAAATAATAACTGTATATAGCGGGCATAATAACTGTATATAATGGGCATAACACTGTGTATAATCATGTATTGTATTATCTTGACATTTTGGGGGATTGCTTGGTAAAAATGTTTCAGGATTTACTGTGAGGTCAAATCGTGACCTGGTCGAGTGCTGGAGGTGATAGAGTCGCGAGTCACTTGTATAGGTGTAAAAGAGATTTTGATTTGGGACTCCGCGGATCCAAGAAGAAGAAGGGGGATGAGCAAATCAGTACTGTGGCAGGAAGTGACTGCTTGATGACATCCAGGAGTAGCACTTACCTGCCCGAAGAAGAATCATGCTGTGAGGTCTGCCAGCGTCGCTGGATCGTTGGATGCGTAATATGCACTGTTTCTCATTTTTTGAAAGCCTCAGGGGGAGATTGTCTAAGGTAAAAACCCTGTTATCTGGGTTTTTACCGCATTTTGGGATGCTCTAAGCATCCCCCGCTGGGTTACCGCGGCGGGTGGCATCGCCTGAAAAATCTGGCGATGCCCCATAGAAGCCAATGGGCTTCTAACGCAAACCCACTGCCGCCCCGCACAGACCCCCGCCGCCCAGCACGGACCCCCGCCGCCCCGCATTGCCCCCTCACCTGTGTCCGGGCAGCACAGAGCTGTGCTGCCTGGACTTGTGACCTCCTCCCTGCACTGATCCTCTTCCGGGTGCAGGGAGGAGGAGAGCCCGGCGCAGCAGCGCCGCGTGTGGGAGGGAGGGGAGAGCCGCCGGGAACTGCTGTGACCCGGCGACTCTCACCGCAAAGAACAGCTCTTAAAGCAAGAGCTGTCCTTTGCTATAATTATCGCATATATTTATTTTGTCATAAAATAACATGAATATAATCGTTAAAAATATAACTATATATCGGGAATAATAACTGTATATAGCGGGCATAATACTATGTATAATCATGTACTATATAATAATGAATGTAATTGTTAAAAATATAACTGTATATAACGGGAATAATAACTGTATATAGCGGGCATAATACTATGTATAATCATGTACTGTATAATAATGAATGTAATTGTTAAAAATATAACTGTATATAACGGAAATAATAACTGTATATAGCGGGCATAATAACTGTATATAATGGGCATAACACTGTGTATAATCATGTATTGTATTATCATGACATTTTGGGGGATTGCTTGGTAAAAATGTTTCAGGATTTACTGTGAGGTCAAATCGTGACCTGGTCGAGTGCTGGAGGTGATAGAGTCGCGAGTCACTTGTATAGGTGTAAAAGAGATTTTGATTTGGGACTCCGCGGATCCAAGAAGAAGAAGGGGGATGAGCAAATCAGTACTGTGGCAGGAAGTGACTGCTTGATGACATCCAGGAGTAGCACTTACCTGCCCGAAGAAGAATCATGCTGTGAGGTCTGCCAGCGTCGCTGGATCGTTGGATGCGTAATATGCACTGTTTCTCATTTTTTTAAAGCCTCAGGGGGAGATTGTCTAAGGTAAAAACCCTGTTATCTGGGTTTTTACCGCATTTTGGGATGCTCTAAGCATCCCCCGCTGGGTTACCGCGGCGGGTGGCATCGCCTGAAAAATCTGGCGATGCCCCATAGAAGCCAATGGGCTTCTAACGCAAACCCACTGCCGCCCCGCACAGACCCCCGCCGCCCAGCACGGACCCCCGCTGCCCCGCATTGCCCCCTCACCTGTGTCCGGGCAGCAGAGAGCTGTGCTGCCTGGACTTGTGACCTCCTCCCTGCACTGATCCTCTTCCGGGTGCAGGGAGGAGGAGAGCCCGGCGCAGCAGCGCCGCGTGTGGGAGGGAGGGGAGAGCCGCCGGGAACTGCTGTGACCCGGCGACTCTCACCGCAAAGAACAGCTCTTAAAGCAAGAGCTGTCCTTTGCTATAATTATCGCATATATTTATTTTGTCATAAAATAACATGAATATAATCGTTAAAAATATAACTATATATCGGGAATAATAACTGTATATAGTGGGCATAATACTATGTATAATCATGTACTATATAATAATGAATGTAATTGTTAAAAATATAACTGTATATAACGGGAATAATAACTGTATATAGCGGGCATAATACTATGTATAATCATGTACTGTATAATAATGAATGTAATTGTTAAAAATATAACTGTATATAACGGAAATAATAACTGTATATAGCGGGCATAATAACTGTATATAATGGGCATAACACTGTGTATAATCATGTATTGTATTATCATGACATTTTGGGGGATTGCTTGGTAAAAATGTTTCAGGATTTACTGTGAGGTCAAATCGTGACCTGGTCGAGTGCTGGAGGTGATAGAGTCGCGAGTCACTTGTATAGGTGTAAAAGAGATTTTGATTTGGGACTCCGCGGATCCAAGAAGAAGAAGGGGGATGAGCAAATCAGTACTGTGGCAGGAAGTGACTGCTTGATGACATCCAGGAGTAGCACTTACCTGCCCGAAGAAGAATCATGCTGTGAGGTCTGCCAGCGTCGCTGGATCGTTGGATGCGTAATATGCACTGTTTCTCATTTTTTGAAAGCCTCAGGGATAGATTGTCTAAGGTAAAAACCCCGTTATCTGGGTTTTTACCGCATTTTGGGATGCTCTAAGCATCCCCCGCTGGGTTACCGCGGCGGGTGGCATCGCCTGAAAAATCTGGCGATGCCCCATAGAAGCCAATGGGCTTCTAACGTGAACCCACTGCCGCCCCGCACAGACCCCCGCCGCCCAGCACGGACCCCCGCCGCCCCGCATTGCCCCCTCACCTGTCTCCGGGCAGCACAGAGCTGTGCTGCCTGGACTTGTGACCTCCTCCCTGCACTGATCCTCTTCCGGGTGCAGGGAGGAGGAGAGCCCGGCGCAGCAGCGCCGCGTGTGGGAGGGAGGGGAGAGCCGCCGGGAACTGCTGTGACCCGGCGACTATCACCGCAAAGGACAGCTCTTAAAGCAAGAGCTGTCCTTTGCTATAATTATCGCATATATTTATTTTGTCATAAAATAACATGAATGTAATCGTTAAAAATATAACTATATATCGGGAATAATAACTGTATATAGCGGGCATAATACTATGTATAATCATGTACTATATAATAATGAATGTAATTGTTAAAAATATAACTGTATATAACAGGAATAATAACTGTATATAGCGGGCATAATACTATGTATAATCATGTACTGTATAATAATGAATGTAATTGTTAAAAATATAACTGTATATAACGGAAATAATAACTGTATATAGCGGGCATAATAACTGTATATAATGGGCATAACACTGTGTATAATCATGTATTGTATTATCATGACATTTTGGGGGATTGCTTGGTAAAAATGTTTCAGGATTTACTGTGAGGTCAAATCGTGACCTGGTCGAGTGCTGGAGGTGATAGAGTCGCGAGTCACTTGTATAGGTGTAAAAGAGATTTTGATTTGGGACTCCGCGGATCCAAGAAGAAGAAGGGGGATGAGCAAATCAGTACTGTGGCAGGAAGTGACTGCTTGATGACATCCAGGAGTAGCACTTACCTGCCCGAAGAAGAATCATGCTGTGAGGTCTGCCAGCGTCGCTGGATCGTTGGATGCGTAATATGCACTGTTTCTCATTTTTTGAAAGCCTCAGGGGGAGATTGTCTAAGGTAAAAACCCCGTTATCTGGGTTTTTACCGCATTTTGGGATGCTCTAAGCATCCCCCGCTGGGTTACCGCGGCGGGTGGCATCGCCTGAAAAATCTGGCGATGCCCCATAGAAGCCAATGGGCTTCTAACGTGAACCCACTGCCGCCCCGCACAGACCCCCGCCGCCCAGCACGGACCCCCGCCGCCCCGCATTGCCCCCTCACCTGTGTCCGGGCAGCACAGAGCTGTGCTGCCTGGACTTGTGACCTCCTCCCTGCACTGATCCTCTTCCGGGTGCAGGGAGGAGGAGAGCCCGGCGCAGCAGCGCCGCGTGTGGGAGGGAGGGGAGAGCCGCCGGGAACTGCTGTGACCCGGCGACTCTCACCGCAAAGAACAGCTCTTAAAGCAAGAGCTGTCCTTTGCTATAATTATCGCATATATTTATTTTGTCATAAAATAACATGAATATAATCGTTAAAAATATAACTATATATCGGGAATAATAACTGTATATAGTGGGCATAATACTATGTATAATCATGTACTATATAATAATGAATGTAATTGTTAAAAATATAACTGTATATAACGGGAATAATAACTGTATATAGCGGGCATAATACTATGTATAATCATGTACTGTATAATAATGAATGTAATTGTTAAAAATATAACTGTATATAACGGAAATAATAACTGTATATAGCGGGCATAATAACTGTATATAATGGGCATAACACTGTGTATAATCATGTATTGTATTATCATGACATTTTGGGGGATTGCTTGGTAAAAATGTTTCAGGATTTACTGTGAGGTCAAATCGTGACCTGGTCGAGTGCTGGAGGTGATAGAGTCGCGAGTCACTTGTATAGGTGTAAAAGAGATTTTGATTTGGGACTCCGCGGATCCAAGAAGAAGAAGGGGGATGAGCAAATCAGTACTGTGGCAGGAAGTGACTGCTTGATGACATCCAGGAGTAGCACTTACCTGCCCGAAGAAGAATCATGCTGTGAGGTCTGCCAGCGTCGCTGGATCGTTGGATGCGTAATATGCACTGTTTCTCATTTTTTGAAAGCCTCAGGGGGAGATTGTCTAAGGTAAAAACCCTGTTATCTGGGTTTTTACCGCATTTTGGGATGCTCTAAGCATCCCCCGCTGGGTTACCGCTGCGGGTGGCATCGCCTGAAAAATCTGGCGATGCCCCATAGAAGCCAATGGGCTTCTAACGCAAACCCACTGCCGCCCCGCACAGACCCCCGCCGCCCAGCACGGACCCCCGCCGCCCCGCATTGCCCCCTCACCTGTGTCCGGGCAGCACAGAGCTGTGCTGCCTGGACTTGTGACCTCCTCCCTGCACTGATCCTCTTCCGGGTGCAGGGAGGAGGAGAGCCCGGCGCAGCAGCGCCGCGTGTGGGAGGGAGGGGAGAGCCGCCGGGAACTGCTGTGACCCGGCGACTCTCACCGCAAAGAACAGCTCTTAAAGCAAGAGCTGTCCTTTGCTATAATTATCGCATATATTTATTTTGTCATAAAATAACATGAATATAATCGTTAAAAATATAACTATATATCGGGAATAATAACTGTATATAGTGGGCATAATACTATGTATAATCATGTACTATATAATAATGAATGTAATTGTTAAAAATATAACTGTATATAACGGGAATAATAACTGTATATAGCGGGCATAATACTATGTATAATCATGTACTGTATAATAATGAATGTAATTGTTAAAAATATAACTGTATATAACGGAAATAATAACTGTATATAGCGGGCATAATAACTGTATATAATGGGCATAACACTGTGTATAATCATGTATTGTATTATCATGACATTTTGGGGGATTGCTTGGTAAAAATGTTTCAGGATTTACTGTGAGGTCAAATCGTGACCTGGTCGAGTGCTGGAGGTGATAGAGTCGCGAGTCACTTGTATAGGTGTAAAAGAGATTTTGATTTGGGACTCCGCGGATCCAAGAAGAAGAAGGGGGATGAGCAAATCAGTACTGTGGCAGGAAGTGACTGCTTGATGACATCCAGGAGTAGCACTTACCTGCCCGAAGAAGAATCATGCTGTGAGGTCTGCCAGCGTCGCTGGATCGTTGGATGCGTAATATGCACTGTTTCTCATTTTTTGAAAGCCTCAGGGATAGATTGTCTAAGGTAAAAACCCCGTTATCTGGGTTTTTACCGCATTTTGGGATGCTCTAAGCATCCCCCGCTGGGTTACCGCGGCGGGTGGCATCGCCTAAAAAATCTGGCGATGCCCCATAGAAGCCAATGGGCTTCTAACGCGAACCCACTGCCGCCCCGCACAGACCCCCGCCGCCCAGCACGGACCCCCGCCGCCCCGCATTGCCCCCTCACCTGTGTCCGGGCAGCACAGAGCTGTGCTGCCTGGACTTGTAAGCTCCTCCCTGCACTGATCCTCTTCCGGGTGCAGGGAGGAGGAGAGCCCGGCGCAGCAGCACCGGGTGTGGGAGGGAGGGGAGAGCCGCCGGGAACTGCTGTGACCCGGCGACTCTCACCGCAAAGGACAGCTCTTAAAGCAAGAGCTGTCCTTTGCTATAATTATCGCATATATTTATTTTGTCATAAAATAACATGAATGTAATCGTTAAAAATATAACTATATATCGGGAATAATAACTGTATATAGCGGGCATAATACTATGTATAATCATGTACTATATAATAATGAATGTAATTGTTAAAAATATAACTGTATATAACGGGAATAATAACTGTATATAGCGGGCATAATACTATGTATAATCATGTACTGTATAATAATGAATGTAATTGTTAAAAATATAACTGTATATAACGGAAATAATAACTGTATATAGAGGGCATAATAACTGTATATAATGGGCATAACACTGTGTATAATCATGTATTGTATTATCATGACATTTTGGGGGATTGCTTGGTAAAAATGTTTCAGGATTTACTGTGAGGTCAAATCGTGACCTGGTCGAGTGCTGGAGGTGATAGAGTCGCGAGTCACTTGTATAGGTGTAAAAGAGATTTTGATTTGGGACTCCGCGGATCCAAGAAGAAGAAGGGGGATGAGCAAATCAGTACTGTGGCAGGAAGTGACTGCTTGATGACATCCAGGAGTAGCACTTACCTGCCCGAAGAAGAATCATGCTGTGAGGTCTGCCAGCGTCGCTGGATCGTTGGATGCGTAATATGCACTGTTTCTCATTTTTTGAAAGCCTCAGGGGGAGATTGTCTAAGGTAAAAACCCCGTTATCTGGGTTTTTACCGCATTTTGGGATGCTCTAAGCATCCCCCGCTGGGTTACCGCGGCGGGTGGCATCGCCTGAAAAATCTGGCGATGCCCCATAGAAGCCAATGGGCTTCTAACGTGAACCCACTGCCGCCCCGCACAGACCCCCGCCGCCCAGCACGGACCCCCGCCGCCCCGCATTGCCCCCTCACCTGTGTCCGGGCAGCACAGAGCTGTGCTGCCTGGACTTGTGACCTCCTCCCTGCACTGATCCTCTTCCGGGTGCAGGGAGGAGGAGAGCCCGGCGCAGCAGCGCCGCGTGTGGGAGGGAGGGGAGAGCCGCCGGGAACTGCTGTGACCCGGCGACTCTCACCGCAAAGAACAGCTCTTAAAGCAAGAGCTGTCCTTTGCTATAATTATCGCATATATTTATTTTGTCATAAAATAACATGAATATAATCGTTAAAAATATAACTATATATCGGGAATAATAACTGTATATAGTGGGCATAATACTATGTATAATCATGTACTATATAATAATGAATGTAATTGTTAAAAATATAACTGTATATAACGGGAATAATAACTGTATATAGCGGGCATAATACTATGTATAATCATGTACTGTATAATAATGAATGTAATTGTTAAAAATATAACTGTATATAACGGAAATAATAACTGTATATAGCGGGCATAATAACTGTATATAATGGGCATAACACTGTGTATAATCATGTATTGTATTATCATGACATTTTGGGGGATTGCTTGGTAAAAATGTTTCAGGATTTACTGTGAGGTCAAATCGTGACCTGGTCGAGTGCTGGAGGTGATAGAGTCGCGAGTCACTTGTATAGGTGTAAAAGAGATTTTGATTTGGGACTCCGCGGATCCAAGAAGAAGAAGGGGGATGAGCAAATCAGTACTGTGGCAGGAAGTGACTGCTTGATGACATCCAGGAGTAGCACTTACCTGCCCGAAGAAGAATCATGCTGTGAGGTCTGCCAGCGTCGCTGGATCGTTGGATGCGTAATATGCACTGTTTCTCATTTTTTGAAAGCCTCAGGGGGAGATTGTCTAAGGTAAAAACCCTGTTATCTGGGTTTTTACCGCATTTTGGGATGCTCTAAGCATCCCCCGCTGGGTTACCGCTGCGGGTGGCATCGCCTGAAAAATCTGGCGATGCCCCATAGAAGCCAATGGGCTTCTAACGCAAACCCACTGCCGCCCCGCACAGACCCCCGCCGCCCAGCACGGACCCCCGCCGCCCCGCATTGCCCCCTCACCTGTGTCCGGGCAGCACAGAGCTGTGCTGCCTGGACTTGTGACCTCCTCCCTGCACTGATCCTCTTCCGGGTGCAGGGAGGAGGAGAGCCCGGCGCAGCAGCGCCGCGTGTGGGAGGGAGGGGAGAGCCGCCGGGAACTGCTGTGACCCGGCGACTCTCACCGCAAAGAACAGCTCTTAAAGCAAGAGCTGTCCTTTGCTATAATTATCGCATATATTTATTTTGTCATAAAATAACATGAATATAATCGTTAAAAATATAACTATATATCGGGAATAATAACTGTATATAGTGGGCATAATACTATGTATAATCATGTACTATATAATAATGAATGTAATTGTTAAAAATATAACTGTATATAACGGGAATAATAACTGTATATAGCGGGCATAATACTATGTATAATCATGTACTGTATAATAATGAATGTAATTGTTAAAAATATAACTGTATATAACGGAAATAATAACTGTATATAGCGAGCATAATAACTGTATATAATGGGCATAACACTGTGTATAATCATGTATTGTATTATCATGACATTTTGGGGGATTGCTTGGTAAAAATGTTTCAGGATTTACTGTGAGGTCAAATCGTGACCTGGTCGAGTGCTGGAGGTGATAGAGTCGCGAGTCACTTGTATAGGTGTAAAAGAGATTTTGATTTGGGACTCCGCGGATCCAAGAAGAAGAAGGGGGATGAGCAAATCAGTACTGTGGCAGGAAGTGACTGCTTGATGACATCCAGGAGTAGCACTTACCTGCCCGAAGAAGAATCATGCTGTGAGGTCTGCCAGCGTCGCTGGATCGTTGGATGCGTAATATGCACTGTTTCTCATTTTTTGAAAGCCTCAGGGATAGATTGTCTAAGGTAAAAACCCCGTTATCTGGGTTTTTACCGCATTTTGGGATGCTCTAAGCATCCCCCGCTGGGTTACCGCGGCGGGTGACATCGCCTAAAAAATCTGGCGATGCCCCATAGAAGCCAATGGGCTTCTAACGCGATCCCACTGCCGCCCCGCACAGACCCCCGCCGCCCAGCACGGACCCCCGCCGCCCCGCATTGCCCCCTCACCTGTGTCCGGGCAGCACAGAGCTGTGCTGCCTGGACTTGTAAGCTCCTCCCTGCACTGATCCTCTTCCGGGTGCAGGGAGGAGGAGAGCCCGGCGCAGCAGCACCGGGTGTGGGAGGGAGGGGAGAGCCGCCGGGAACTGCTGTGACCCGGCGACTCTCACCGCAAAGGACAGCTCTTAAAGCAAGAGCTGTCCTTTGCTATAATTATCGCATATATTTGTTTTGTCATAAAATAACATGAATGTAATCGTTAAAAATATAACTATATATCGGGAATAATAACTGTATATAGCGGGCATAATACTATGTATAATCATGTACTATATAATAATGAATGTAATTGTTAAAAATATAACTGTATATAACGGGAATAATAACTGTATATAGCGGGCATAATACTATGTATAATCATGTACTGTATAATAATGAATGTAATTGTTAAAAATATAACTGTATATAACGGAAATAATAACTGTATATAGCGGGCATAATAACTGTATATAATGGGCATAACACTGTGTATAATCATGTATTGTATTATCATGACATTTTGGGGGATTGCTTGGTAAAAATGTTTCAGGATTTACTGTGAGGTCAAATCGTGACCTGGTCGAGTGCTGGAGGTGATAGAGTCGCGAGTCACTTGTATAGGTGTAAAAGAGATTTTGATTTGGGACTCCGCGGATCCAAGAAGAAGAAGGGGGATGAGCAAATCAGTACTGTGGCAGGAAGTGACTGCTTGATGACATCCAGGAGTAGCACTTACCTGCCCGAAGAAGAATCATGCTGTGAGGTCTGCCAGCGTCGCTGGATCGTTGGATGCGTAATATGCACTGTTTCTCATTTTTTGAAAGCCTCAGGGGGAGATTGTCTAAGGTAAAAACCCCGTTATCTGGGTTTTTACCGCATTTTGTGATGCTCTAAGCATCACCAGCTGGGTTTCCGCGGCGGGTGGCATCGCCTGAAAAATCTGGCGATGCCCCATAGAAGCCAATGGGCTTCTAACGCGAACCCACTGCCGCCCCGCACAGACCCCCGCCGCCCTGCATTGCCCCCTCACCTGTGTCCGGGCAGCACAGAGCTGTGCTGCCTGGACTTGTGACCTCCTCCCTGCACTGATCCTCTTCCGGGTGCAGGGAGGAGGAGAGCCCGGCGCAGCAGCGCCGGGTGTGGGAGGGAGGGGAGAGCCGCCGGGAACTGCTGTGACCCGGCGACTCTCACCGCAAAGGACAGCTCTTAAAGCAAGAGCTGTCCTTTGCTATAATTATCGCATATATTTATTTTGTCATAAAATAACATGAATGTAATTGTTAAAAATATAACTATATATCGGGAATAATAACTGTATATAGCGGGCATAATACTATGTATAATCATGTACTATATAATAATGAATGTAATTGTTAAAAATATAACTGTATATAACGGGAATAATAACTGTATATAGCGGGCATAATACTATGTATAATCATGTACTGTATAATAATGAATGTAATTGTTAAAAATATAACTGTATATAACGGAAATAATAACTGTATATAGCGGGCATAATAACTGTATATAATGGGCATAACACTGTGTATAATCATGTATTGTATTATCATGACATTTTGGGGGATTGCTTGGTAAAAATGTTTCAGGATTTACTGTGAGGTCAAATCGTGACCTGGTCGAGTGCTGGAGGTGATAAAGTCGCGAGTCACTTGTATAGGTGTAAAAGAGATTTTGATTTGGGACTCCGCGGATCCAAGAAGAAGAAGGGGGATGAGCAAATCAGTACTGTGGCAGGAAGTGACTGCTTGATGACATCCAGGAGTAGCACTTACCTGCCCGGAGAAGAATCATGCTGTGAGGTCTGCCAGCGTCGCTGGATCGTTGGATGCGTAATATGCACTGTTTCTCATTTTTTGAAAGCCTCAGGGGGAGATTGTCTAAGGTAAAAACCCCGTTATCTGGGTTTTTACCGCATTTTGGGATGCTCTAAGCATCCCCCGCTGGGTTACCGCAGCGGGTGGCATCGCCTGAAAAATCTGGCGATGCCCCATAGAAGCCAATGGGCTTCTAACGCGAACCCACTGCCGCCCCGCACGGACCCCCGCCGCCCAGCACGGACCCCCGCCGCCCCGCATTGCCCCCTCACCTGTGTCCGGGCAGCACAGAGCTGTGCTGCCTGGACTTGTGACCTCCTCCCTGCACTGATCCTCTTCCGGGTGCAGGGAGGAGGAGAGCCCGGCGCAGCAGCGCCGGGTGTGGGAGGGAGGGGAGAGCCGCCGGGAACTGCTGTGACCCGGCGACTCTCACCGCAAAGGACAGCTCTTAAAGCAAGAGCTGTCCTTTGCTATAATTATCGCATATATTTATTTTGTCATAAAATAACATGAATATAATCGTTAAAAATATAACTATATATCGGGAATAATAACTGTATATAGCGGGCATAATACTATGTATAATCATGTACTATATAATAATGAATGTAATTGTTAAAAATATAACTGTATATAACGGGAATAATAACTGTATATAGCGGGCATAATACTATGTATAATCATGTACTGTATAATAATGAATGTAATTGTTAAAAATATAACTGTATATAACGGAAATAATAACTGTATATAGCGGGCATAATAACTGTATATAATGGGCATAACACTGTGTATAATCATGTATTGTATTATCATGACATTTTGGGGGATTGCTTAGTAAAAATGTTTCAGGATTTACTGTGAGGTCAAATCGTGACCTGGTCGAATGCTGGAGGTGATAGTCGCGAGTCACTTGTATAGGTGTAAAAGAGATTTTGATTTGGGACTCCGCGGATCCAAGAAGAAGAAGGGGGATGAGCAAATCAGTACTGTGGCAGGAAGTGACTGCTTGATGACATCCAGGAGTAGCACTTAGCTGCCCGAAGAAGAATCATGCTGTGAGGTCTGCCAGCGTCGCTGGATCGTTGGATGCGTAATATGCACTGTTTCTCATTTTTTGAAAGCCTCAGGGGGAGATTGTCTAAGGTAAAAACCCCGTTATCTGGGTTTTTACCGCATTTTGGGATGCTCTAAGCATCCCCCGCTGGGTTACCGCGGCGGGTGGCATCGCCTGAAAAATCTGGCGATGCCCCATAGAAGCCAATGGGCTTCTAACGTGAACCCACTGCCGCCCCGCACAGACCCCCGCCGCCCAGCACGGACCCCCGCCGCCCCGCATTGCCCCCTCACCTGTCTCCGGGCAGCACAGAGCTGTGCTGCCTGGACTTGTGACCTCCTCCCTGCACTGATCCTCTTCCGGGTGCAGGGAGGAGGAGAGCCCGGCGCAGCAGCGCCGCGTGTGGGAGGGAGGGGAGAGCCGCCGGGAACTGCTGTGACCCGGCGACTCTCACCGCAAAGGACAGCTCTTAAAGCAAGAGCTGTCCTTTGCTATAATTATCGCATATATTTATTTTGTCATAAAATAACATGAATGTAATCGTTAAAAATATAACTATATATCGGGAATAATAACTGTATATAGCGGGCATAATACTATGTATAATCATGTACTATATAATAATGAATGTAATTGTTAAAAATATAACTGTATATAACGGGAATAATAACTGTATATAGCAGGCATAATACTATGTATAATCATGTACTGTATAATAATGAATGTAATTGTTAAAAATATAACTGTATACAACGGAAATAATAACTGTATATAGCGGGCATAATAACTGTATATAATGGGCATAACACTGTGTATAATCATGACATTTTGGGGGATTGCTTGGTAAAAATGTTTCAGGATTTACTGTGAGGTCAAATCGTGACCTGGTCGAGTGCTGGAGGTGATAGAGTCGCGAGTCACTTGTATAGGTGTAAAAGAGATTTTGATTTGGGACTCTGCGGATCCAAGAAGAAGAAGGGGGATGAGCAAAATAGTACTGTGGCAGGAAGTGACTGCTTGATGACATCCAGGAGTAGCACTTACCTGCCCGAAGAAGAATCATGCTGTGAGGTCTGCCAGCGTCGCTGGATCGTTGGATGCGTAATATGCATTGTTTCTCATTTTTTGAAAGCCTCAGGGGGAGATTGTCTAAGGTAAAAACCCCGTTATCTGGGTTTTTACCGCATTTTGGGATGCTCTAAGCATCCCCCGCTGGGTTACCGCGGCGGGTGGCATCGCCTGAAAAATCTGGCGATGCCCCATAGAAGCCAATGGGCTTCTAACGCAAACCCACTGCCGCCCCGCACAGACCCCCGCCGCCCAGCACGGACCCCCGCCGCCCCGCATTGCCCCCTCACCTGTGTCCGGGCAGCACAGAGCTGTGCTGCCTGGACTTGTGACCTCCTCCCTGCACTGATCCTCTTCCGGGTGCAGGGAGGAGGAGAGCCCGGCGCAGCAGCGCCGGGTGTGGGAGGGAGGGGAGAGCCGCCGGGAACTGCTGTGACCCGGCGACTCTCACCGCAAAGAACAGCTCTTAAAGCAAGAGCTGTCCTTTGCTATAATTATCGCATATATTTATTTTGTCATAAAATAACATGAATATAACCGTTAAAAATATAACTATATATCGGGAATAATAACTGTATATAGTGGGCATAATACTATGTATAATCATGTACTATATAATAATGAATGTAATTGTTAAAAATATAACTGTATATAACGGGAATAATAACTGTATATAGCGGGCATAATACTATGTATAATCATGTACTGTATAATAATGAATGTAATTGTTAAAAATATAACTGTATATAACGGAAATAATAACTGTATATAGCGGGCATAATAACTGTATATAATGGGCATAACACTGTGTATAATCATGTATTGTATTATCATGACATTTTGGGGGATTGGTTGGTAAAAATGTTTCAGGATTTACTGTGAGGTCAAATCGTGACCTGGTCGAGTGCTGGAGGTGATAGAGTCGCGAGTCACTTGTATAGGTGTAAAAGAGATTTTGATTTGGGACTCCGCGGATCCAAGAAGAAGAAGGGGGATGAGCAAATCAGTACTGTGGCAGGAAGTGACTGCTTGATGACATCCAGGAGTAGCACTTACCTGCCCGAAGAAGAATCATGCTGTGAGGTCTGCCAGCGTCGCTGGATCGTTGGATGCGTAATATGCACTGTTTCTCATTTTTTGAAAGCCTCAGGGGGAGATTGTCTAAGGTAAAAACCCCGTTATCTGGGTTTTTACCGCATTTTGGGATGCTCTAAGCATCCCCCGCTGGGTTACCGCGGCGGGTGGCATCGCCTAAAAAATCTGGCGATGCCCCATAGAAGCCAATGGGCTTCTAACGCGAACCCACTGCCGCCCCGCACAGACCCCCGCCGCCCAGCACGGACCCCCGCCGCCCCGCATTGCCCCCTCACCTGTGTCCGGGCAGCACAGAGCTGTGCTGCCTGGACTTGTGACCTCCTCCCTGCACTGATCCTCTTCCGGGTGCAGGGAGGAGGAGAGCCCGGCGCAGCAGCGCCGGGTGTGGGAGGGAGGGGAGAGCCGCCGGGAACTGCTGTGACCCGGCGACTCTCACCGCAAAGGACAGCTCTTAAAGCAAGAGCTGTCCTTTGCTATAATTATCGCATATATTTATTTTGTCATAAAATAACATGAATGTAATCGTTAAAAATATAACTATATATCGGGAATAATAACTGTATATACCGGGCATAATACTATGTATAATCATGTACTATATAATAATGAATGTAATTGTTAAAAATATAACTGTATATAACGGGAATAATAACTGTATATAGCGGGCATAATACTATGTATAATCATGTACTGTATAATAATGAATGTAATTGTTAAAAATATAACTGTATATAACGGAAATAATAACTGTTTATAGCGGGCATAATAACTGTATATAATGGGCATAACACTGTGTATAATCATGTATTGTATTATCATGACATTTTGGGGGATTGCTTGGTAAAAATGTTTCAGGATTTACTGTGAGGTCAAATCGTGACCTGGTCGAGTGCTGGAGGTGATAGAGTCGCGAGTCACTTGTATAGGTGTAAAAGAGATTTTGATTTGGGACTCCGCGGATCCAAGAAGAAGAAGGGGGATGAGCAAATCAGTACTGTGGCAGGAAGTGACTGCTTGATGACATCCAGGAGTAGCACTTACCTGCCCGAAGAAGAATCATGCTGTGAGGTCTGCCAGCGTCGCTGGATCGTTGGATGCGTAATATGCACTGTTTCTCATTTTTTGAAAGCCTCAAGGGGAGATTGTCTAAGGTAAAAACCCCGTTATCTGGGTTTTTACCGCATTTTGGGATGCTCTAAGCATCCCCCGCTGGGTTACCGCAGCGGGTGGCATCGCCTGAAAAATCTGGCGATGCCCCATAGAAGCCAATGGGCTTCTAACGCGAACCCACTGCCGCCCCGCACGGACCCCCGCCGCCCAGCACGGACCCCCGCCGCCCCGCATTGCCCCCTCACCTGTGTCCGGGCAGCACAGAGCTGTGCTGCCTGGACTTGTGACCTCCTCCCTGCACTGATCCTCTTCCGGGTGCAGGGAGGAGGAGAGCCCGGCGCAGCAGCGCCGGGTGTGGGAGGGAGGGGAGAGCCGCCGGGAACTGCTGTGACCCGGCGACTCTCACCGCAAAGGACAGCTCTTAAAGCAAGAGCTGTCCTTTGCTATAATTATCGCATATATTTATTTTGTCATAAAATAACATGAATGTAATCGTTAAAAATATAACTATATATCGGGAATAATAACTGTATATACCGGGCATAATACTATGTATAATCATGTACTATATAATAATGAATGTAATTGTTAAAAATATAACTGTATATAACGGGAATAATAACTGTATATAGCGGGCATAATACTATGTATAATCATGTACTGTATAATAATGAATGTAATTGTTAAAAATATAACTGTATATAACGGAAATAATAACTGTTTATAGCGGGCATAATAACTGTATATAATGGGCATAACACTGTGTATAATCATGTATTGTATTATCATGACATTTTGGGGGATTGCTTGGTAAAAATGTTTCAGGATTTACTGTGAGGTCAAATCGTGACCTGGTCGAGTGCTGGAGGTGATAGAGTCGCGAGTCACTTGTATAGGTGTAAAAGAGATTTTGATTTGGGACTCCGCGGATCCAAGAAGAAGAAGGGGGATGAGCAAATCAGTACTGTGGCAGGAAGTGACTGCTTGATGACATCCAGGAGTAGCACTTACCTGCCCGAAGAAGAATCATGCTGTGAGGTCTGCCAGCGTCGCTGGATCGTTGGATGCGTAATATGCACTGTTTCTCATTTTTTGAAAGCCTCAAGGGGAGATTGTCTAAGGTAAAAACCCCGTTATCTGGGTTTTTACCGCATTTTGGGATGCTCTAAGCATCCCCCGCTGGGTTACCGCAGCGGGTGGCATCGCCTGAAAAATCTGGCGATGCCCCATAGAAGCCAATGGGCTTCTAACGCGAACCCACTGCCGCCCCGCACGGACCCCCGCCGCCCAGCACGGACCCCCGCCGCCCCGCATTGCCCCCTCACCTGTGTCCGGGCAGCACAGAGCTGTGCTGCCTGGACTTGTGACCTCCTCCCTGCACTGATCCTCTTCCGGGTGCAGGGAGGAGGAGAGCCCGGCGCAGCAGCGCCGGGTGTGGGAGGGAGGGGAGAGCCGCCGGGAACTGCTGTGACCCGGCGACTCTCACCGCAAAGGACAGCTCTTAAAGCAAGAGCTGTCCTTTGCTATAATTATCGCATATATTTACAGTATTTTGTCATAAAATAACATGAATATAATCGTTAAAAATATAACTATATATCGGGAATAATAACTGTATATAGCGGGCATAATACTATGTATAATCATGTACTATATAATAATGAATGTAATTGTTAAAAATATAACTGTATATAACGGGAATAATAACTGTATATAGCGGGCATAATACTATGTATAATCATGTACTGTATAATAATGAATGTAATTGTTAAAAATATAACTTTATATAACGGAAATAATAACTGTATATAGCGGGCATAATAACTGTATATAATGGGCATAACACTGTGTATAATCATGTATTGTATTATCATGACATTTTGGGGGATTGCTTGGTAAAAATGTTTCAGGATTTACTGTGAGGTCAAATCGTGACCTGGTCGAGTGCTGGAGGTGATAGTCGCGAGTCACTTGTATAGGTGTAAAAGAGATTTTGATTTGGGACTCCGCGGATCCAAGAAGAAGAAGGGGGATGAGCAAATCAGTACTGTGGCAGGAAGTGACTGCTTGATGACATCCAGGAGTAGCACTTACCTGCCCGAAGAAGAATCATGCTGTGAGGTCTGCCAGCGTCGCTGGATCGTTGGATGCGTAATATGCACTGTTTCTCATTTTTTGAAAGCCTCAGGGGGAGATTGTCTAAGGTAAAAACCCCGTTATCTGGGTTTTTACCGCATTTTGGGATGCTCTAAGCATCCCCCGCTGGGTTACCGCGGCGGGTGGCATCGCCTGAAAAATCTGGCGATGCCCCATAGAAGCCAATGGGCTTCTAACGTGAACCCACTGCCGCCCCGCACAGACCCCCGCCGCCCAGCACGGACCCCCGCCGCCCCGCATTGCCCCCTCACCTGTCTCCGGGCAGCACAGAGCTGTGCTGCCTGGACTTGTGACCTCCTCCCTGCACTGATCCTCTTCCGGGTGCAGGGAGGAGGAGAGCCTGGCGCAGCAGCGCCGCGTGTGGGAGGGAGGGGAGAGCCGCCGGGAACTGCTGTGACCCGGCGACTCTCACCGCAAAGGACAGCTCTTAAAGCAAGAGCTGTCCTTTGCTATAATTATCGCATATATTTATTTTGTCATAAAATAACATGAATGTAATCGTTAAAAATATAACTATATATCGGGAATAATAACTGTATATAGCGGGCATAATACTATGTATAATCATGTACTATATAATAATGAATGTAATTGTTAAAAATATAACTGTATATAACGGGAATAATAACTGTATATAGCGGGCATAATACTATGTATAATCATGTACTGTATAATAATGAATGTAATTGTTAAAAATATAACTGTATACAACGGAAATAATAACTGTATATAGCGGGCATAATAACTGTATATAATGGGCATAACACTGTGTATAATCATGACATTTTGGGGGATTGCTTGGTAAAAATGTTTCAGGATTTACTGTGAGGTAAAATCGTGACCTGGTCGAGTGCTGGAGGTGATAGAGTCGCGAGTCACTTGTATAGGTGTAAAAGAGATTTTGATTTGGGACTCCGCGGATCCAAGAAGAAGGGGGATGAGCAAATCAGTACTGTGGCAGGAAGTGACTGCTTGATGACATCCAGGAGTAGCACTTACCTGCCCGAAGAAGAATCATGCTGTGAGGTCTGCCAGCGTCGCTGGATCGTTGGATGCGTAATATGCACTGTTTCTCATTTTTTGAAAGCCTCAGGGGGAGATTGTCTAAGGTAAAAACCCCGTTATCTGGGTTTTTACCGCATTTTGGGATGCTCTAAGCATCCCCCGCTGGGTTACCGCAGCGGGTGGCATCGCCTAAAAAAATCTGGCGATGCCCCATAGAAGCCAATGGGCTTCTAACGCGAACCCACTGCCGCCCCGCACGGACCCCCGCCGCCCAGCACGGACCCCCGCCGCCCCGCATTGCCCCCTCACCTGTGTCCGGGCAGCACAGAGCTGTGCTGCCTGGACTTGTGACCTCCTCCCTGCACTGATCCTCTTCCGGGTGCAGGGAGGAGGAGAGCCCGGCGCAGCAGCGCCGGGTGTGGGAGGGAGGGGAGAGCCGCCGGGAACTGCTGTGACCCGGCGACTCTCACCGCAAAGGACAGCTCTTAAAGCAAGAGCTGTCCTTTGCTATAATTATCGCATATATTTATTTTGTCATAAAATAACATGAATATAATCGTTAAAAATATAACTATATATCGGGAATAATAACTGTATATAGCGGGCATAATACTATGTATAATCATGTACTATATAATAATGAATGTAATTGTTAAAAATATAACTGTATATAACGGGAATAATAACTGTATATAGCGGGCATAATACTATGTATAATCATGTACTGTATAATAATGAATGTAATTGTTAAAAATATAACTGTATATAACGGAAATAATAACTGTATATAGCGGGCATAATAACTGTATATAATGGGCATAACACTGTGTATAATCATGTATTGTATTATCATGACATTTTGGGGGATTGCTTAGTAAAAATGTTTCAGGATTTACTGTGAGGTCAAATCGTGACCTGGTCGAGTGCTGGAGGTGATAGTCGCGAGTCACTTGTATAGGTGTAAAAGAGATTTTGATTTGGGACTCCGCGGATCCAAGAAGAAGAAGGGGGATGAGCAAATCAGTACTGTGGCAGGAAGTGACTGCTTGATGACATCCAGGAGTAGCACTTAGCTGCCCGAAGAAGAATCATGCTGTGAGGTCTGCCAGCGTCGCTGGATCGTTGGATGCGTAATATGCACTGTTTCTCATTTTTTGAAAGCCTCAGGGGGAGATTGTCTAAGGTAAAAACCCCGTTATCTGGGTTTTTACCGCATTTTGGGATGCTCTAAGCATCCCCCGCTGGGTTACCGCGGCGGGTGGCATCGCCTGAAAAATCTGGCGATGCCCCATAGAAGCCAATGGGCTTCTAACGTGAACCCACTGCCGCCCCGCACAGACCCCCGCCGCCCAGCACGGACCCCCGCCGCCCCGCATTGCCCCCTCACCTGTCTCCGGGCAGCACAGAGCTGTGCTGCCTGGACTTGTGACCTCCTCCCTGCACTGATCCTCTTCCGGGTGCAGGGAGGAGGAGAGCCCGGCGCAGCAGCGCCGCGTGTGGGAGGGAGGGGAGAGCCGCCGGGAACTGCTGTGACCCGGCGACTCTCACCGCAAAGGACAGCTCTTAAAGCAAGAGCTGTCCTTTGCTATAATTATCGCATATATTTATTTTGTCATAAAATAACATGAATGTAATCGTTAAAAATATAACTATATATCGGGAATAATAACTGTATATAGCGGGCATAATACTATGTATAATCATGTACTATATAATAATGAATGTAATTGTTAAAAATATAACTGTATATAACGGGAATAATAACTGTATATAGCGGGCATAATACTATGTATAATCATGTACTGTATAATAATGAATGTAATTGTTAAAAATATAACTGTATACAACGGAAATAATAACTGTATATAGCGGGCATAATAACTGTATATAATGGGCATAACACTGTGTATAATCATGACATTTTGGGGGATTGCTTGGTAAAAATGTTTCAGGATTTACTGTGAGGTCAAATCGTGACCTGGTCGAGTGCTGGAGGTGATAGAGTCGCGAGTCACTTGTATAGGTGTAAAAGAGATTTTGATTTGGGACTCTGCGGATCCAAGAAGAAGAAGGGGGATGAGCAAAATAGTACTGTGGCAGGAAGTGACTGCTTGATGACATCCAGGAGTAGCACTTACCTGCCCGAAGAAGAATCATGCTGTGAGGTCTGCCAGCGTCGCTGGATCGTTGGATGCGTAATATGCACTGTTTCTCATTTTTTGAAAGCCTCAGGGGGAGATTGTCTAAGGTAAAAACCCCGTTATCTGGGTTTTTACCGCATTTTGGGATGCTCTAAGCATCCCCCGCTGGGTTACCGCGGCGGGTGGCATCGCCTGAAAAATCTGGCGATGCCCCATAGAAGCCAATGGGCTTCTAACGCAAACCCACTGCCGCCCCGCACAGACCCCCGCCGCCCAGCACGGACCCCCGCCGCCCCGCATTGCCCCCTCACCTGTGTCCGGGCAGCACAGAGCTGTGCTGCCTGGACTTGTGACCTCCTCCCTGCACTGATCCTCTTCCGGGTGCAGGGAGGAGGAGAGCCCGGCGCAGCAGCGCCGGGTGTGGGAGGGAGGGGAGAGCCGCCGGGAACTGCTGTGACCCGGCGACTCTCACCGCAAAGAACAGCTCTTAAAGCAAGAGCTGTCCTTTGCTATAATTATCGCATATATTTATTTTGTCATAAAATAACATGAATATAACCGTTAAAAATATAACTATATATCGGGAATAATAACTGTATATAGTGGGCATAATACTATGTATAATCATGTACTATATAATAATGAATGTAATTGTTAAAAATATAACTGTATATAACGGGAATAATAACTGTATATAGCGGGCATAATACTATGTATAATCATGTACTGTATAATAATGAATGTAATTGTTAAAAATATAACTGTATATAACGGAAATAATAACTGTATATAGCGGGCATAATAACTGTATATAATGGGCATAACACTGTGTATAATCATGTATTGTATTATCATGACATTTTGGGGGATTGCTTGGTAAAAATGTTTCAGGATTTACTGTGAGGTCAAATCGTGACCTGGTCGAGTGCTGGAGGTGATAGAGTCGCGAGTCACTTGTATAGGTGTAAAAGAGATTTTGATTTGGGACTCCGCGGATCCAAGAAGAAGAAGGGGGATGAGCAAATCAGTACTGTGGCAGGAAGTGACTGCTTGATGACATCCAGGAGTAGCACTTACCTGCCCGAAGAAGAATCATGCTGTGAGGTCTGCCAGCGTCGCTGGATCGTTGGATGCGTAATATGCACTGTTTCTCATTTTTTGAAAGCCTCAGGGGGAGATTGTCTAAGGTAAAAACCCCGTTATCTGGGTTTTTACCGCATTTTGGGATGCTCTAAGCATCCCCCGCTGGGTTACCGCGGCGGGTGGCATCGCCTAAAAAATCTGGCGATGCCCCATAGAAGCCAATGGGCTTCTAACGCGAACCCACTGCCGCCCCGCACAGACCCCCGCCGCCCAGCACGGACCCCCGCCGCCCCGCATTGCCCCCTCACCTGTGTCCGGGCAGCACAGAGCTGTGCTGCCTGGACTTGTGACCTCCTCCCTGCACTGATCCTCTTCCGGGTGCAGGGAGGAGGAGAGCCCGGCGCAGCAGCGCCGGGTGTGGGAGGGAGGGGAGAGCCGCCGGGAACTGCTGTGACCCGGCGACTCTCACCGCAAAGGACAGCTCTTAAAGCAAGAGCTGTCCTTTGCTATAATTATCGCATATATTTATTTTGTCATAAAATAACATGAATGTAATCGTTAAAAATATAACTATATATCGGGAATAATAACTGTATATACCGGGCATAATACTATGTATAATCATGTACTATATAATAATGAATGTAATTGTTAAAAATATAACTGTATATAACGGGAATAATAACTGTATATAGCGGGCATAATACTATGTATAATCATGTACTGTATAATAATGAATGTAATTGTTAAAAATATAACTGTATATAACGGAAATAATAACTGTATATAGCGGGCATAATAACTGTATATAATGGGCATAACACTGTGTATAATCATGTATTGTATTATCATGACATTTTGGGGGATTGCTTGGTAAAAATGTTTCAGGATTTACTGTGAGGTCAAATCGTGACCTGGTCGAGTGCTGGAGGTGATAGAGTCGCGAGTCACTTGTATAGGTGTAAAAGAGATTTTGATTTGGGACTCCGCGGATCCAAGAAGAAGAAGGGGGATGAGCAAATCAGTACTGTGGCAGGAAGTGACTGCTTGATGACATCCAGGAGTAGCACTTACCTGCCCGAAGAAGAATCATGCTGTGAGGTCTGCCAGCGTCGCTGGATCGTTGGATGCGTAATATGCACTGTTTCTCATTTTTTGAAAGCCTCAAGGGGAGATTGTCTAAGGTAAAAACCCCGTTATCTGGGTTTTTACCGCATTTTGGGATGCTCTAAGCATCCCCCGCTGGGTTACCGCAGCGGGTGGCATCGCCTGAAAAATCTGGCGATGCCCCATAGAAGCCAATGGGCTTCTAACGCGAACCCACTGCCGCCCCGCACGGACCCCCGCCGCCCAGCACGGACCCCCGCCGCCCCGCATTGCCCCCTCACCTGTGTCCGGGCAGCACAGAGCTGTGCTGCCTGGACTTGTGACCTCCTCCCTGCACTGATCCTCTTCCGGGTGCAGGGAGGAGGAGAGCCCAGCGCAGCAGCGCCGGGTGTGGGAGGGAGGGGAGAGCCGCCGGGAACTGCTGTGACCCGGCGACTCTCACCGCAAAGGACAGCTCTTAAAGCAAGAGCTGTCCTTTGCTATAATTATCGCATATATTTATTTTGTCATAAAATAACATGAATATAATCGTTAAAAATATAACTATATATCGGGAATAATAACTGTATATAGCGGGCATAATACTATGTATAATCATGTACTATATAATAATGAATGTAATTGTTAAAAATATAACTGTATATAACGGGAATAATAACTGTATATAGCGGGCATAATACTATGTATAATCATGTACTGTATAATAATGAATGTAATTGTTAAAAATATAACTTTATATAACGGAAATAATAACTGTATATAGCGGGCATAATAACTGTATATAATGGGCATAACACTGTGTATAATCATGTATTGTATTATCATGACATTTTGGGGGATTGCTTGGTAAAAATGTTTCAGGATTTACTGTGAGGTCAAATCGTGACCTGGTCGAGTGCTGGAGGTGATAGTCGCGAGTCACTTGTATAGGTGTAAAAGAGATTTTGATTTGGGACTCCGCGGATCCAAGAAGAAGAAGGGGGATGAGCAAATCAGTACTGTGGCAGGAAGTGACTGCTTGATGACATCCAGGAGTAGCACTTACCTGCCCGAAGAAGAATCATGCTGTGAGGTCTGCCAGCGTCGCTGGATCGTTGGATGCGTAATATGCACTGTTTCTCATTTTTTGAAAGCCTCAGGGGGAGATTGTCTAAGGTAAAAACCCCGTTATCTGGGTTTTTACCGCATTTTGGGATGCTCTAAGCATCCCCCGCTGGGTTACCGCGGCGGGTGGCATCGCCTGAAAAATCTGGCGATGCCCCATAGAAGCCAATGGGCTTCTAACGTGAACCCACTGCCGCCCCGCACAGACCCCCGCCGCCCAGCACGGACCCCCGCCGCCCCGCATTGCCCCCTCACCTGTCTCCGGGCAGCACAGAGCTGTGCTGCCTGGACTTGTGACCTCCTCCCTGCACTGATCCTCTTCCGGGTGCAGGGAGGAGGAGAGCCTGGCGCAGCAGCGCCGCGTGTGGGAGGGAGGGGAGAGCCGCCGGGAACTGCTGTGACCCGGCGACTCTCACCGCAAAGGACAGCTCTTAAAGCAAGAGCTGTCCTTTGCTATAATTATCGCATATATTTATTTTGTCATAAAATAACATGAATGTAATCGTTAAAAATATAACTATATATCGGGAATAATAACTGTATATAGCGGGCATAATACTATGTATAATCATGTACTATATAATAATGAATGTAATTGTTAAAAATATAACTGTATATAACGGGAATAATAACTGTATATAGCGGGCATAATACTATGTATAATCATGTACTGTATAATAATGAATGTAATTGTTAAAAATATAACTGTATACAACGGAAATAATAACTGTATATAGCGGGCATAATAACTGTATATAATGGGAATAACACTGTGTATAATCATGACATTTTGGGGGATTGCTTGGTAAAAATGTTTCAGGATTTACTGTGAGGTAAAATCGTGACCTGGTCGAGTGCTGGAGGTGATAGAGTCGCGAGTCACTTGTATAGGTGTAAAAGAGATTTTGATTTGGGACTCTGCGGATCCAAGAAGAAGAAGGGGGATGAGCAAATCAGTACTGTGGCAGGAAGTGACTGCTTGATGACATCCAGGAGTAGCACTTACCTGCCCGAAGAAGAATCATGCTGTGAGGTCTGCCAGCGTCGCTGGATCGTTGGATGCGTAATATGCACTGTTTCTCATTTTTTGAAAGCCTCAGGGGGAGATTGTCTAAGGTAAAAACCCCGTTATCTGGGTTTTTACCGCATTTTGGGATGCTCTAAGCATCCCCCGCTGGGTTACCGCGGCGGGTGGCATCGCCTGAAAAATCTGGCGATGCCCCATAGAAGCCAATGGGCTTCTAACGTGAACCCACTGCCGCCCCGCACAGACCCCTGCCGCCCAGCACGGACCCCCGCCGCCCCGCATTGCCCCCTCACCTGTCTCCGGGCAGCACAGAGCTGTGCTGCCTGGACTTGTGACCTCCTCCCTGCACTGATCCTCTTCCGGGTGCAGGGAGGAGGAGAGCCCGGCGCAGCAGCGCCGCATGTGGGAGGGAGGGGAGAGCCGCCGGGAACTGCTGTGACCCGGCGACTCTCACCGCAAAGGACAGCTCTTAAAGCAAGAGCTGTCCTTTGCTATAATTATCGCATATATTTATTTTGTCATAAAATAACATGAATGTAATCGTTAAAAATATAACTATATATCGGGAATAATAACTGTATATAGCGGGCATAATACTATGTATAATCATGTACTATATAATAATGAATGTAATTGTTAAAAATATAACTGTATATAACGGGAATAATAACTGTATATAGCGGGCATAATACTATGTATAATCATGTACTGTATAATAATGAATGTAATTGTTAAAAATATAACTGTATATAACGGAAATAATAACTGTATATAGCGGGCATAATAACTGTATATAATGGGCATAACACTGTGTATAATCATGTATTGTATTATCATGACATTTTGGGGGATTGCTTGGTAAAAATGTTTCAGGATTTACTGTGAGGTAAAATCGTGACCTGGTCGAGTGCTGGAGGTGATAGAGTCGCGAGTCACTTGTATAGGTGTAAAAGAGATTTTGATTTGGGACTCCGCGGATCCAAGAAGAAGAAGGGGGATGAGCAAATCAGTACTGTGGCAGGAAGTGACTGCTTGATGACATCCAGGAGTAGCACTTACCTGCCCGAAGAAGAATCATGCTGTGAGGTCTGCCAGCGTCGCTGGATCGTTGGATGCGTAATATGCACTGTTTCTCATTTTTTGAAAGCCTCAGGGGGAGATTGTCTAAGGTAAAAACCCCGTTATCTGGGTTTTTACCGCATTTTGGGATGCTCTAAGCATCCCCCGCTGGGTTACCGCGGCGGGTGGCATCGCCTGAAAAATCTGGCGATGCCCCATAGAAGCCAATGGGCTTCTAACGTGAACCCACTGCCGCCCCGCACAGACCCCCGCCGCCCAGCACGGACCCCCGCCGCCCCGCATTGCCCCCTCACCTGTCTCCGGGCAGCACAGAGCTGTGCTGCCTGGACTTGTGACCTCCTCCCTGCACTGATCCTCTTCCGGGTGCAGGGAGGAGGAGAGCCCGGCGCAGCAGCGCCGCGTGTGGGAGGGAGGGGAGAGCCGCCGGGAACTGCTGTGACCCGGCGACTCTCACCGCAAAGGACAGCTCTTAAAGCAAGAGCTGTCCTTTGCTATAATTATCGCATATATTTATTTTGTCATAAAATAACATGAATATAATCGTTAAAAATATAACTATATATCGGGAATAATAACTGTATATAGCGGGCATAATACTATGTATAATCATGTACTATATAATAATGAATGTAATTGTTAAAAATATAACTGTATATAACGGGAATAATAACTGTATATAGCGGGCATAATACTATGTATAATCATGTACTGTATAATAATGAATGTAATTGTTAAAAATATAACTGTATACAACGGAAATAATAACTGTATATAGCGGGCATAATAACTGTATATAATGGGAATAACACTGTGTATAATCATGACATTTTGGGGGATTGCTTGGTAAAAATGTTTCAGGATTTACTGTGAGGTAAAATCGTGACCTGGTCGAGTGCTGGAGGTGATAGAGTCGCGAGTCACTTGTATAGGTGTAAAAGAGATTTTGATTTGGGACTCCGCGGATCCAAGAAGAAGAAGGGGGATGAGCAAATCAGTACTGTGGCAGGAAGTGACTGCTTGATGACATCCAGGAGTAGCACTTACCTGCCCGAAGAAGAATCATGCTGTGAGGTCTGCCAGCGTCGCTGGATCGTTGGATGCGTAATATGCACTGTTTCTCATTTTTTGAAAGCCTCAGGGGGAGATTGTCTAAGGTAAAAACCCCGTTATCTGGGTTTTTACCGCATTTTGGGATGCTCTAAGCATCCCCCGCTGGGTTACCGCGGCGGGTGGCATCGCCTGAAAAATCTGGCGATGCCCCATAGAAGCCAATGGGCTTCTAACGTGAACCCACTGCCGCCCCGCACAGACCCCCGCCGCCCAGCACGGACCCCCGCCGCCCCGCATTGCCCCCTCACCTGTCTCCGGGCAGCACAGAGCTGTGCTGCCTGGACTTGTGACCTCCTCCCTGCACTGATCCTCTTCCGGGTGCAGGGAGGAGGAGAGCCCGGCGCAGCAGCGCCGCGTGTGGGAGGGAGGGGAGAGCCGCCGGGAACTGCTGTGACCCGGCGACTCTCACCGCAAAGGACAGCTCTTAAAGCAAGAGCTGTCCTTTGCTATAATTATCGCATATATTTATTTTGTCATAAAATAACATGAATATAATCGTTAAAAATATAACTATATATCGGGAATAATAACTGTATATAGCGGGCATAATACTATGTATAATCATGTACTATATAATAATGAATGTAATTGTTAAAAATATAACTGTATATAACGGGAATAATAACTGTATATAGCGGGCATAATACTATGTATAATCATGTACTGTATAATAATGAATGTAATTGTTAAAAATATAACTTTATATAACGGAAATAATAACTGTATATAGCGGGCATAATAACTGTATATAATGGGCATAACACTGTGTATAATCATGTATTGTATTATCATGACATTTTGGGGGATTGCTTGGTAAAAATGTTTCAGGATTTACTGTGAGGTCAAATCGTGACCTGGTCGAGTGCTGGAGGTGATAGTCGCGAGTCGCTTGTATAGGTGTAAAAGAGATTTTGATTTGGGACTCCGCGGATCCAAGAAGAAGAAGGGGGATAGCAAATCAGTACTGTGGCAGGAAGTGACTGCTTGATGACATCCAGGAGTAGCACTTACCTGCCCGAAGAAGAATCATGCTGTGAGGTCTGCCAGCGTCGCTGGATCGTTGGATGCGTAATATGCACTGTTTCTCATTTTTTGAAAGCCTCAGGGGGAGATTGTCTAAGGTAAACACCCCGTTATCTGGATTTTTACCGCATTTTGGGATGCTCTAAGCATCCCCCGCTGGGTTACCGCGGCGGGTGGCATCGCCTGAAAAATCTGGCGATGCCCCATAGAAGCCAATGGGCTTCTAACGTGAACCCACTGCCGCCCCGCACAGACCCCCGCCGCCCAGCACGGACCCCCGCCGCCCCGCATTGCCCCCTCACCTGTCTCCGGGCAGCACAGAGCTGTGCTGCCTGGACTTGTGACCTCCTCCCTGCACTGATCCTCTTCCGGGTGCAGGGAGGAGGAGAGCCCGGCGCAGCAGCGCCGCGTGTGGGAGGGAGGGGAGAGCCGCCGGGAACTGCTGTGACCCGGCGACTCTCACCGCAAAGGACAGCTCTTAAAGCAAGAGCTGTCCTTTGCTATAATTATCGCATATATTTATTTTGTCATAAAATAACATGAATGTAATCGTTAAAAATATAACTATATATCGGGAATAATAACTGTATATAGCGGGCATAATACTATGTATAATCATGTACTATATAATAATGAATGTAATTGTTAAAAATATAACTGTATATAACGGGAATAATAACTGTATATAGCGGGCATAATACTATGTATAATCATGTACTGTATAATAATGAATGTAATTGTTAAAAATATAACTGTATACAACGGAAATAATAACTGTATATAGCGGGCATAATAACTGTATATAATGGGCATAACACTGTGTATAATCATGACATTTTGGGGGATTGCTTGGTAAAAATGTTTCAGGATTTACTGTGAGGTAAAATCGTGACCTGGTCGAGTGCTGGAGGTGATAGAGTCGCGAGTCACTTGTATAGGTGTAAAAGAGATTTTGATTTGGGACTCCACGGATCCAAGAAGAAGAAGGGGGATGAGCAAATCAGTACTGTGGCAGGAAGTGACTGCTTGATGACATCCAGGAGTAGCACTTACCTGCCCGAAGAAGAATCATGCTGTGAGGTCTGCCAGCGTCGCTGGATCGTTGGATGCGTAATATGCACTGTTTCTCATTTTTTGAAAGCCTCAGGGGGAGATTGTCTAAGGTAAAAACCCCGTTATCTGGGTTTTTACCGCATTTTGGGATGCTCTAAGCATCCCCCGCTGGGTTACCGCGGCGGGTGGCATCGCCTGAAAAATCTGGCGATGCCCCATAGAAGCCAATGGGCTTCTAACGTGAACCCACTGCCGCCCCGCAAAGACCCCCGCCGCCCAGCACGGACCCCCGCCGCCCCGCATTGCCCCCTCACCTGTCTCCGGGCAGCACAGAGCTGTGCTGCCTGGACTTGTGACCTCCTCCCTGCACTGATCCTCTTCCGGGTGCAGGGAGGAGGAGAGCCCGGCGCAGCAGCGCCGCGTGTGGGAGGGAGGGGAGAGCCGCCGGGAACTGCTGTGACCCGGCGACTCTCACCGCAAAGGACAGCTCTTAAAGCAAGAGCTGTCCTTTGCTATAATTATCGCATATATTTATTTTGTCATAAAATAACATGAATATAATCGTTAAAAATATAACTATATATTGGGAATAATAACTGTATATAGCGGGCATAATACTATGTATAATCATGTACTATATAATAATGAATGTAATTGTTAAAAATATAACTGTATATAACGGGAATAATAACTGTATATAGCGGGCATAATACTATGTATAATCATGTACTGTATAATAATGAATGTAATTGTTAAAAATATAACTTTATATAACGGAAATAATAACTGTATATAGCGGGCATAATAACTGTATATAATGGGCATAACACTGTGTATAATCATGTATTGTATTATCATGACATTTTGGGGGATTGCTTGGTAAAAATGTTTCAGGATTTACTGTGAGGTCAAATCGTGACCTGGTCGAGTGCTGGAGGTGATAGAGTCGCGAGTCACTTGTATAGGTGTAAAAGAGATTTTGATTTGGGACTCCGCGGATCCAAGAAGAAGAAGGGGGATGAGCAAAATAGTACTGTGGCAGGAAGTGACTGCTTGATGACATCCAGGAGTAGCACTTACCTGCCCGAAGAAGAATCATGCTGTGAGGTCTGCCAGCGTCGCTGGATCGTTGGATGCGTAATATGCACTGTTTCTCATTTTTTGAAAGCCTCAGGGGGAGATTGTCTAAGGTAAAAACCCCGTTATCTGGGTTTTTACCGCATTTTGGGATGCTCTAAGCATCCCCCGCTGGGTTACCGCGGCGGGTGGCATCGCCTGAAAAATCTGGCGATGCCCCATAGAAGCCAATGGGCTTCTAACGCAAACCCACTGCCGCCCCGCACAGACCCCCGCCGCCCAGCACGGACCCCCGCCGCCCCGCATTGCCCCCTCACCTGTGTCCGGGCAGCACAGAGCTGTGCTGCCTGGACTTGTGACCTCCTCCCTGCACTGATCCTCTTCCGGGTGCAGGGAGGAGGAGAGCCCGGCGCAGCAGCGCCGGGTGTGGGAGGGAGGGGAGAGCCGCCGGGAACTGCTGTGACCCGGCGACTCTCACCGCAAAGAACAGCTCTTAAAGCAAGAGCTGTCCTTTGCTATAATTATCGCATATATTTATTTTGTCATAAAATAACATGAATATAATCGTTAAAAATATAACTATATATCGGGAATAATAACTGTATATAGCGGGCATAATACTATGTATAATCATGTACTATATAATAATGAATGTAATTGTTAAAAATATAACTGTATATAACGGGAATAATAACTGTATATAGCGGGCATAATACTATGTATAATCATGTACTGTATAATAATGAATGTAATTGTTAAAAATATAACTGTATACAACGGAAATAATAACTGTATATAGCGGGCATAATAACTGTATATAATGGGCATAACACTGTGTATAATCATGACATTTTGGGGGATTGCTTGGTAAAAATGTTTCAGGATTTACTGTGAGGTAAAATCGTGACCTGGTCGAGTGCTGGAGGTGATAGAGTCGCGAGTCACTTGTATAGGTGTAAAAGAGATTTTGATTTGGGACTCCGCGGATCCAAGAAGAAGAAGGGGGATGAGCAAATCAGTACTGTGGCAGGAAGTGACTGCTTGATGACATCCAGGAGTAGCACTTACCTGCCCGAAGAAGAATCATGCTGTGAGGTCTGCCAGCGTCGCTGGATCGTTGGATGCGTAATATGCACTGTTTCTCATTTTTTGAAAGCCTCAGGGGGAGATTGTCTAAGGTAAAAACCCCGTTATCTGGGTTTTTACCGCATTTTGGGATGCTCTAAGCATCCCCCGCTGGGTTACCGCGGCGGGTGGCATCGCCTGAAAAATCTGGCGATGCCCCATAGAAGCCAATGGGCTTCTAACGTGAACCCACTGCCGCCCCGCACAGACCCCCGCCGCCCAGCACGGACCCCCGCCGCCCCGCATTGCCCCCTCACCTGTCTCCGGGCAGCACAGAGCTGTGCTGCCTGGACTTGTGACCTCCTCCCTGCACTGATCCTCTTCCGGGTGCAGGGAGGAGGAGAGCCCGGCGCAGCAGCGCCGCGTGTGGGAGGGAGGGGAGAGCCGCCGGGAACTGCTGTGACCCGGCGACTCTCACCGCAAAGGACAGCTCTTAAAGCAAGAGCTGTCCTTTGCTATAATTATCGCATATATTTATTTTGTCATAAAATAACATGAATATAATCGTTAAAAATATAACTATATATTGGGAATAATAACTGTATATAGCGGGCATAATACTATGTATAATCATGTACTATATAATAATGAATGTAATTGTTAAAAATATAACTGTATATAACGGGAATAATAACTGTATATAGCGGGCATAATACTATGTATAATCATGTACTGTATAATAATGAATGTAATTGTTAAAAATATAACTTTATATAACGGAAATAATAACTGTATATAGCGGGCATAATAACTGTATATAATGGGCATAACACTGTGTATAATCATGTATTGTATTATCATGACATTTTGGGGGATTGCTTGGTAAAAATGTTTCAGGATTTACTGTGAGGTCAAATCGTGACCTGGTCGAGTGCTGGAGGTGATAGAGTCGCGAGTCACTTGTATAGGTGTAAAAGAGATTTTGATTTGGGACTCCGCGGATCCAAGAAGAAGAAGGGGGATGAGCAAAATAGTACTGTGGCAGGAAGTGACTGCTTGATGACATCCAGGAGTAGCACTTACCTGCCCGAAGAAGAATCATGCTGTGAGGTCTGCCAGCGTCGCTGGATCGTTGGATGCGTAATATGCACTGTTTCTCATTTTTTGAAAGCCTCAGGGGGAGATTGTCTAAGGTAAAAACCCCGTTATCTGGGTTTTTACCGCATTTTGGGATGCTCTAAGCATCCCCCGCTGGGTTACCGCGGCGGGTGGCATCGCCTGAAAAATCTGGCGATGCCCCATAGAAGCCAATGGGCTTCTAATGCAAACCCACTGCCGCCCCGCACAGACCCCCGCCGCCCAGCACGGACCCCCGCCGCCCCGCATTGCCCCCTCACCTGTGTCCGGGCAGCACAGAGCTGTGCTGCCTGGACTTGTGACCTCCTCCCTGCACTGATCCTCTTCCGGGTGCAGGGAGGAGGAGAGCCCGGCGCAGCAGCGCCGGGTGTGGGAGGGAGGGGAGAGCCGCCGGGAACTGCTGTGACCCGGCGACTCTCACCGCAAAGAACAGCTCTTAAAGCAAGAGCTGTCCTTTGCTATAATTATCGCATATATTTATTTTGTCATAAAATAACATGAATATAATCGTTAAAAATATAACTATATATCGGGAATAATAACTGTATATAGTGGGCATAATACTATGTATAATCATGTACTATATAATAATGAATGTAATTGTTAAAAATATAACTGTATATAACGGGAATAATAACTGTATATAGCGGGCATAATACTATGTATAATCATGTACTGTATAATAATGAATGTAATTGTTAAAAATATAACTGTATATAACGGAAATAATAACTGTATATAGCGGGCATAATAACTGTATATAATGGGCATAACACTGTGTATAATCATGTATTGTATTATCATGACATTTTGGGGGATTGCTTGGTAAAAATGTTTCAGGATTTACTGTGAGGTCAAATCGTGACCTGGTCGAGTGCTGGAGGTGATAGAGTCGCGAGTCACTTGTATAGGTGTAAAAGAGATTTTGATTTGGGACTCCGCGGATCCAAGAAGAAGAAGGGGGATGAGCAAATCAGTACTGTGGCAGGAAGTGACTGCTTGATGACATCCAGGAGTAGCACTTACCTGCCCGAAGAAGAATCATGCTGTGAGGTCTGCCAGCGTCGCTGGATCGTTGGATGCGTAATATGCACTGTTTCTCATTTTTTGAAAGCCTCAGGGGGAGATTGTCTAAGGTAAAAACCCCGTTATCTGGGTTTTTACCGCATTTTGGGATGCTCTAAGCATCCCCCGCTGGGTTACCGCGGCGGGTGGCATCGCCTAAAAAATCTGGCGATGCCCCATAGAAGCCAATGGGCTTCTAACGCGAACCCACTGCCGCCCCGCACAGACCCCCGCCGCCCAGCACGGACCCCCGCCGCCCCGCATTGCCCCCTCACCTGTGTCCGGGCAGCACAGAGCTGTGCTGCCTGGACTTGTGACCTCCTCCCTGCACTGATCCTCTTCCGGGTGCAGGGAGGAGGAGAGCCCGGCGCAGCAGCGCCGGGTGTGGGAGGGAGGGGAGAGCCGCCGGGAACTGCTGTGACCCGGCGACTCTCACCGCAAAGGACAGCTCTTAAAGCAAGAGCTGTCCTTTGCTATAATTATCGCATATATTTATTTTGTCATAAAATAACATGAATGTAATCGTTAAAAATATAACTATATATCGGGAATAATAACTGTATATAGTGGGCATAATACTATGTATAATCATGTACCATATAATAATGAATGTAATTGTTAAAAATATAACTGTATATAACGGGAATAATAACTGTATATAGCGGGCATAATACTATGTATAATCATGTACTGTAAAATAATGAATGTAATTGTTAAAAATATAACTGTATATAACGGAAATAATAACTGTATATAGCGGGCATAATAACTGTATATAATGGGCATAACACTGTGTATAATCATGTATTGTATTATCATGACATTTTGGGGGATTGCTTGGTAAAAATGTTTCAGGATTTACTGTGAGGTCAAATCGTGACCTGGTCGAGTGCTGGAGGTGATAGAGTCGCGAGTCACTTGTATAGGTGTAAAAGAGATTTTGATTTGGGACTCCGCGGATCCAAGAAGAAGAAGGGGGATGAGCAAATCAGTACTGTGGCAGGAAGTGACTGCTTGATGACATCCAGGAGTAGCACTTACCTGCCCGAAGAAGAATCATGCTGTGAGGTCTGCCAGCGTCGCTGGATCGTTGGATGCGTAATATGCACTGTTTCTCATTTTTTGAAAGCCTCAAGGGGAGATTGTCTAAGGTAAAAACCCCGTTATCTGGGTTTTTACCGCATTTTGGGATGCTCTAAGCATCCCCCGCTGGGTTACCGCAGCGGGTGGCATCGCCTGAAAAATCTGGCGATGCCCCATAGAAGCCAATGGGCTTCTAACGCGAACCCACTGCCGCCCCGCACGGACCCCCGCCGCCCAGCACGGACCCCCGCCGCCCCGCATTGCCCCCTCACCTGTGTCCGGGCAGCACAGAGCTGTGCTGCCTGGACTTGTGACCTCCTCCCTGCACAGATCCTCTTCCGGGTGCAGGGAGGAGGAGAGCCCGGCGCAGCAGCGCCGGGTGTGGGAGGGAGGGGAGAGCCGCCGGGAACTGCTGTGACCCGGAGACTCTCACCGCAAAGGACAGCTCTTAAAGCAAGAGCTGTCCTTTGCTATAATTATCGCATATATTTGTTTTGTCATAAAATAACATGAATGTAATCGTTAAAAATATAACTATATATCTGGAATAATAACTGTATATAGCGGGCATAATACTATGTATAATCATGTACTATATAATAATGAATGTAATTGTTAAAAATATAACTGTATATAACGGGAATAATAACTGTATATAGCGGGCATAATACTATGTATAATCATGTACTGTATAATAATGAATGTAATTGTTAAAAATATAACTTTATATAACGGAAATAATAACTGTATATAGCGGGCATAATAACTGTATATAATGGGCATAACACTGTGTATAATCATGTATTGTATTATCATGACATTTTGGGGGATTGCTTGGTAAAAATGTTTCAGGATTTACTGTGAGGTCAAATCGTGACCTGGTCGAGTGCTGGAGGTGATAGAGTCGCGAGTCACTTGTATAGGTGTAAAAGAGATTTTGATTTGGGACTCCGAGGATCCAAGAAGAAGAAGGGGGATGAGCAAATCAGTACTGTGGCAGGAAGTGACTGCTTGATGACATCCAGGAGTAGCACTTACCTGCCCGAAGAAGAATCATGCTGTGAGGTCTGCCAGCGTCGCTGGATCGTTGGATGCGTAATATGCACTGTTTCTCATTTTTTGAAAGCCTCAGGGGGAGATTGTCTAAGGTAAAAACCCCGTTATCTGGGTTTTTACCGCATTTTGGGATGCTCGAAGCATCCCCCGCTGGGTTACCGCGGCGGGTGGCATCGCCTGAAAAATCTGGCGATGCCCCATAGAAGCCAATGGGCTTCTAACGTGAACCCACTGCCGCCCCGCACAGACCCCCGCCGCCCAGCACGGACCCCCGCCGCCCCGCATTGCCCCCTCACCTGTGTCCGGGCAGCACAGAGCTGTGCTGCCTGGACTTGTGACCTCCTCCCTGCACTGATCCTCTTCCGGGTGCAGGGAGGAGGAGAGCCCGGCGCAGCAGCGCCGCGTGTGGGAGGGAGGGGAGAGCCGCCGGGAACTGCTGTGACCCGGCGACTCTCACCGCAAAGGACAGCTCTTAAAGCAAGAGCTGTCCTTTGCTATAATTATCGCATATATTTATTTTGTCATAAAATAACATGAATGTAATCGTTAAAAATATAACTATATATCGGGAATAATAACTGTATATAGTGGGCATAATACTATGTATAATCATGTACTATATAATAATGAATGTAATTGTTAAAAATATAACTGTATATAACGGGAATAATAACTGTATATAGCGGGCATAATACTATGTATAATCATGTACTGTATAATAATGAATGTAATTGTTAAAAATATAACTGTATATAACGGAAATAATAACTGTATATAGCGGGCATAATAACTGTATATAATGGGCATAACACTGTGTATAATCATGTATTGTATTATCATGACATTTTGGGGGATTGCTTGGTAAAAATGTTTCAGGATTTACTGTGAGGTCAAATCGTGACCTGGTCGAGTGCTGGAGGTGATAGAGTCGCGAGTCACTTGTATAGGTGTAAAAGAGATTTTGATTTGGGACTCCGCGGATCCAAGAAGAAGAAGGGGGATGAGCAAATCAGTACTGTGGCAGGAAGTGACTGCTTGATGACATCCAGGAGTAGCACTTACCTGCCCGAAGAAGAATCATGCTGTGAGGTCTGCCAGCGTCGCTGGATCGTTGGATGCGTAATATGCACTGTTTCTCATTTTTTGAAAGCCTCAAGGGGAGATTGTCTAAGGTAAAAACCCCGTTATCTGGGTTTTTACCGCATTTTGGGATGCTCTAAGCATCCCCCGCTGGGTTACCGCAGCGGGTGGCATCGCCTGAAAAATCTGGCGATGCCCCATAGAAGCCAATGGGCTTCTAACGCGAACCCACTGCCGCCCCGCACGGACCCCCGCCGCCCAGTACGGACCCCCGCCGCCCCGCATTGCCCCCTCACCTGTGTCCGGGCAGCACAGAGCTGTGCTGCCTGGACTTGTCACCTCCTCCCTGCACTGATCCTCTTCCGGGTGCAGGGAGGAGGAGAGCCCGGCGCAGCAGCGCCGGGTGTGGGAGGGAGGGGAGAGCCGCCGGGAATTGCTGTGACCCGGCGACTCTCACCGCAAAGGACAGCTCTTAAAGCAAAAGCTGTCCTTTGCTATAATTATCGCATATATTTGTTTTGTCATAAAATAACATGAATGTAATCGTTAAAAATATAACTATATATCGGGAATAATAACTGTATATAGCGGGCATAATACTATGTATAATCATGTACTATATAAATAATGAATGTAATTGTTAAAAATATAACTGTATATAACGGGAATAATAACTGTATATAGCGGGCATAATACTATGTATAATCATGTACTGTATAATAATGAATGTAATTGTTAAAAATATAACTGTATATAACGGAAATAATAACTGTATATAGCGGGCATAATAACTGTATATAATGGGCATAACACTGTGTATAATCATGTATTGTATTATCATGACATTTTGGGGGATTGCTTGGTAAAAATGTTTCAGGATTTACTGTGAGGTCAAATCGTGACCTGGTCGAGTGCTGGAGGTGATAGAGTCGCGAGTCACTTGTATAGGTGTAAAAGAGATTTTGATTTGGGACTCCGCCGATCCAAGAAGAAGAAGGGGGATGAGCAAATCAGTACTGTGGCAGGAAGTGACTGCTTGATGACATCCAGGAGTAGCACTTACCTGCCCGAAGAAGAATCATGCTGTGAGGTCTGCCAGCGTCGCTGGATCGTTGGATGCGTAATATGCACTGTTTCTCATTTTTTGAAAGCCTCAGGGGGAGATTGTCTAAGGTAAAAACCCCGTTATCTGGGTTTTTACCGCATTTTGGGATGCTCTAAGCATCCCCAGCTGGGTTACCGCGGCGGGTGGCATCGCCTGAAAAATCTGGCGATGCCCCATAGAAGCCAATGGGCTTCTAACGCGAACCCACTGCCGCCCCGCACAGACCCCCGCCGCCCCGCATTGCCCCCTCACCTGTGTCCGGGCAGCACAGAGCTGTGCTGCCTGGACTTGTGACCTCCTCCCTGCACTGATCCTCTTCCGGGTGCAGGGAGGAGGAGAGCCCGGCGCAGCAGCGCCGGGTGTGGGAGGGAGGGGAGAGCCGCCGGGAACTGCTGTGACCCGGCGACTCTCACCGCAAAGGACAGCTCTTAAAGCAAGAGCTGTCCTTTGCTATAATTATCGCATATATTTATTTTGTCATAAAATAACATGAATGTAATTGTTAAAAATATAACTATATATCGGGAATAATAACTGTATATAGCGGGCATAATACTATGTATAATCATGTACTATATAATAATGAATGTAATTGTTAAAAATATAACTGTATATAACGGGAATAATAACTGTATATAGCGGGCATAATACTATGTATAATCATGTACTGTATAATAATGAATGTAATTGTTAAAAATATAACTGTATATAACGGAAATAATAACTGTATATAGCGGGCATAATAACTGTATATAATGGGCATAACACTGTGTATAATCATGTATTGTATTATCATGACATTTTGGGGGATTGCTTGGTAAAAATGTTTCAGGATTTACTGTGAGGTCAAATCGTGACCTGGTCAAGTGCTGGAGGTGATAAAGTCGCGAGTCACTTGTATAGGTGTAAAAGAGATTTTGATTTGGGACTCCGCGGATCCAAGAAGAAGAAGGGGGATGAGCAAATCAGTACTGTGGCAGGAAGTGACTGCTTGATGACATCCAGGAGTAGCACTTACCTGCCCGAAGAAGAATCATGCTGTGAGGTCTGCCAGCGTCGCTGGATCGTTGGATGCGTAATATGCACTGTTTCTCATTTTTTGAAAGCCTCAGGGGGAGATTGTCTAAGGTAAAAACCCCGTTATCTGGGTTTTTACCGCATTTTGGGATGCTCTAAGCATCCCCCGCTGGGTTACCGCAGCGGGTGGCATCGCCTGAAAAATCTGGCGATGCCCCATAGAAGCCAATGGGCTTCTAATGCGAACCCACTGCCGCCCCGCACGGACCCCCGCCGCCCAGCACGGACCCCCGCCGCCCCGCATTGCCCCCTCACCTGTGTCCGGGCAGCACAGAGCTGTGCTGCCTGGACTTGTGACCTCCTCCCTGCACTGATCCTCTTCCGGGTGCAGGGAGGAGGAGAGCCCGGCGCAGCAGCGCCAGGTGTGGGAGGGAGGGGAGAGCCGCCGGGAACTGCTGTGACCCGGCGACTCTCACCGCAAAGGACAGCTCTTAAAGCAAGAGCTGTCCTTTGCTATAATTATCGCATATATTTATTTTGTCATAAAATAACATGAATATAATCGTTAAAAATATAACTATATATCGGGAATAATAACTGTATATAGCGGGCATAATACTATGTATAATCATGTACTATATAATAATGAATGTAATTGTTAAAAATATAACTGTATATAACGGGAATAATAACTGTATATAGCGGGCATAATACTATGTATAATCATGTACTGTATAATAATGAATGTAATTGTTAAAAATATAACTGTATATAACGGAAATAATAACTGTATATAGCGGGCATAATAACTGTATATAATGGGCATAACACTGTGTATAATCATGTATTGTATTATCATGACATTTTGGGGGATTGCTTAGTAAAAATGTTTCAGGATTTACTGTGAGGTCAAATCGTGACCTGGTCGAGTGCTGGAGGTGATAGTCGCGAGTCACTTGTATAGGTGTAAAAGAGATTTTGATTTGGGACTCCGCGGATCCAAGAAGAAGAAGGGGGATGAGCAAATCAGTACTGTGGCAGGAAGTGACTGCTTGATGACATCCAGGAGTAGCACTTACCTGCCCGAAGAAGAATCATGCTGTGAGGTCTGCCAGCGTCGCTGGATCGTTGGATGCGTAATATGCACTGTTTCTCATTTTTTGAAAGCCTCAGGGGGAGATTGTCTAATGTAAAAACCCCGTTATCTGGGTTTTTACCGCATTTTGGGATGCTCTAAGCATCCCCCGCTGGGTTACCGCGGCGGGTGGCATCGCCTGAAAAATCTGGCGATGCCCCATAGAAGCCAATGGGCTTCTAACGTGAACCCACTGCCGCCCCGCACAGACCCCCGCCGCCCAGCACGGACCCCCGCCGCCCCGCATTGCCCCCTCACCTGTCTCCTGGCAGCACAGAGCTGTGCTGCCTGGACTTGTGACCTCCTCCCTGCACTGATCCTCTTCCGGGTGCAGGGAGGAGGAGAGCCCGGCACAGCAGCGCCGCGTGTGGGAGGGAGGGGAGAGCCGCCGGGAACTGCTGTGACCCGGCGACTCTCACCGCAAAGGACAGCTCTTAAAGCAAGAGCTGTCCTTTGCTATAATTATCGCATATATTTATTTTGTCATAAAATAACATGAATGTAATCGTTAAAAATATAACTATATATCGGGAATAATAACTGTATATAGCGGGCATAATACTATGTATAATCATGTACTATATAATAATGAATGTAATTGTTAAAAATATAACTGTATATAACGGGAATAATAACTGTATATAGCGGGCATAATACTATGTATAATCATGTACTGTATAATAATGAATGTAATTGTTAAAAATATAACTGTATACAACGGAAATAATAACTGTATATAGCGGGCATAATAACTGTATATAATGGGCATAACACTGTGTATAATCATGACATTTTGGGGGATTGCTTGGTAAAAATGTTTCAGGATTTACTGTGAGGTAAAATCGTGACCTGGTCGAGTGCTGGAGGTGATAGAGTCGCGAGTCACTTGTATAGGTGTAAAAGAGATTTTGATTTGGGACTCCGCGGATCCAAGAAGAAGAAGGGGGATGAGCAAATCAGTACTGTGGCAGGAAGTGACTTCTTGATGACATCCAGGATTAGCACTTACCTGCCCGAAGAAGAATCATGCTGTGAGGTCTGCCAGCGTCGCTGGATCGTTGGATGCGTAATATGCACTGTTTCTCATTTTTTGAAAGCCTCAGGGGGAGATTGTCTAAGGTAAAAACCCCGTTATCTGGGTTTTTACCGCATTTTGGGATGCTCTAAGCATCCCCCGCTGGGTTACCGTGGCGGGTGGCATCGCCTGAAAAATCTGGCGATGCCCCATAGAAGCCAATGGGCTTCTAACGTGAACCCACTGCCGCCCCGCACAGACCCCCGCCGCCCAGCACGGACCCCCGCCGCCCCGCATTGCCCCCTCACCTGTCTCCGGGCAGCACAGAGCTGTGCTGCCTGGACTTGTGACCTCCTCCCTGCACTGATCCTCTTCCGGGTGCAGGGAGGAGGAGAGCCCGGCGCAGCAGCGCCGCGTGTGGGAGGGAGAAGAGAGCCGCCGGGAACTGCTGTGACCCGGCGACTCTCACCGCAAAGGACAGCTCTTAAAGCAAGAGCTGTCCTTTGCTATAATTATCGCATATATTTATTTTGTCATAAAATAACATGAATGTAATCGTTAAAAATATAACTATATATCGGGAATAATAACTGTATATAGCGGGCATAATACTATGTATAATCATGTACTATATAATAATGAATGTAATTGTTAAAAATATAACTGTATATAACGGGAATAATAACTGTATATAGCGGGCATAATACTATGTATAATCATGTACTGTATAATAATGAATGTAATTGTTAAAAATATAACTGTATATAACGGAAATAATAACTGTATATAGCGGGCATAATAACTGTATATAATGGGCATAACACTGTGTATAATCATGTATTGTATTATCATGACATTTTGGGGGATTGCTTGGTAAAAATGTTTCAGGATTTACTGTGAGGTCAAATCGTGACCTGGTCGAGTGCTGGAGGTGATAGAGTCGCGAGTCACTTGTATAGGTGTAAAAGAGATTTTGATTTGGGACTCCGCGGATCCAAGAAGAAGAAGGGGGATGAGCAAATCAGTACTGTGGCAGGAAGTGACTGCTTGATGACATCCAGGAGTAGCACTTACCTGCCCGAAGAAGAATCATGCTGTGAGGTCTGCCAGCGTCGCTGGATCGTTGGATGCGTAATATGCACTGTTTCTCATTTTTTGAAAGCCTCAGGGGGAGATTGTCTAAGGTAAAAACCCCGTTATCTGGGTTTTTACCGCATTTTGGGATGCTCTAAGCATCCCCCGCTGGGTTACCGCGGCGGGTGGCATCGCCTGAAAAATCTGGCGATGCCCCATAGAAGCCAATGGGCTTCTAACGCAAACCCACTGCCGCCCCGCACAGACCCCCGCCGCCCAGCACGGACCCCCGCCGCCCCGCATTGCCCCCTCACCTGTGTCCGGGCAGCACAGAGCTGTGCTGCCTGGACTTGTGACCTCCTCCCTGCACTGATCCTCTTATGGGTGCAGGGAGGAGGAGAGCCCGGCGCAGCAGCGCCGGGTGTGGGAGGGAGGGGAGAGCCGCCGGGAACTGCTGTGACCTGGCGACTCTCACCGCAAAGAACAGCTCTTAAAGCAAGAGCTGTCCTTTGCTATAATTATCGCATATATTTATTTTGTCATAAAATAACATGAATATAATCGTTAAAAATATAACTATATATCGGGAATAATAACTGTATATAGCGGGCATAATACTATGTATAATCATGTACTATATAATAATGAATGTAATTGTTAAAAATATAACTGTATATAACGGGAATAATAACTGTATATAGCGGGCATAATACTATGTATAATCATGTACTGTATAATAATGAATGTAATTGTTAAAAATATAACTGTATATAACGGAAATAATAACTGTATATAGCGGGCATAATAACTGTATATAATGGGCATAACACTGTGTATAATCATGTATTGTATTATCATGACATTTTGGGGGATTGCTTAGTAAAAATGTTTCAGGATTTACTGTGAGGTCAAATCGTGACCTGGTCGAGTGCTGGAGTTGATAGTCGCGAGTCACTTGTATAGGTGTAAAAGAGATTTTGATTTGGGACTCCGCGGATCCAAGAAGAAGAAGGGGGATGAGCAAATCAGTACTGTGGCAGGAAGTGACTGCTTGATGACATCCAGGAGTAGCACTTACCTGCCCGAAGAAGAATCATGCTGTGAGGTCTGCCAGCGTCGCTGGATCGTTGGATGCGTAATATGCACTGTTTCTCATTTTTTGAAAGCCTCAGGGGGAGATTGTCTAAGGTAAAAACCCCGTTATCTGGGTTTTTACCGCATTTTGGGATGCTCTAAGCATCCCCCGCTGGGTTACCGCGGCGGGTGGCATCGCCTGAAAAATCTGGCGATGCCCCATAGAAGCCAATGGGCTTCTAACGTGAACCCACTGCCGCCCCGCACAGACCCCCGCCGCCCAGCACGGACCCCCGCCGCCCCGCATTGCCCCCTCACCTGTCTCCGGGCAGCACAGAGCTGTGCTGCCTGGACTTGTGACCTCCTCCCTGCACTGATCCTCTTCCGGGTGCAGGGAGGAGGAGAGCCCGGCGCAGCAGCGCCGCGTGTGGGAGGGAGGGGAGAGCCGCCGGGAACTGCTGTGACCCGGCGACTCTCACCGCAAAGGACAGCTCTTAAAGCAAGAGCTGTCCTTTGCTATAATTATCGCATATATTTATTTTGTCATAAAATAACATGAATGTAATCGTAAAAAATATAACTATATATCGGGAATAATAACTGTATATAGCGGGCATAATACTATGTATAATCATGTACTATATAATAATGAATGTAATTGTTAAAAATATAACTGTATATAACGGGAATAATAACTGTATATAGCGGGCATAATACTATGTATAATCATGTACTGTATAATAATGAATGTAATTGTTAAAAATATAACTGTATACAACGGAAATAATAACTGTATATAGCGGGCATAATAACTGTATATAATGGGCATAACACTGTGTATAATCATGACATTTTGGGGGATTGCTTGGTAAAAATGTTTCAGGATTTACTGTGAGGTAAAATCGTGACCTGGTCGAGTGCTGGTGGTGATAGAGTCGCGAGTCACTTGTATAGGTGTAAAAGAGATTTTGATTTGGGACTCCGCGGATCCAAGAAGAAGAAGGGGGATGAGCAAATCAGTACTGTGGCAGGAAGTGACTGCTTGATGACATCCAGGAGTAGCACTTACCTGCCCGAAGAAGAATCATGCTGTGAGGTCTGCCAGCGTCGCTGGATCGTTGGATGCGTAATATGCACTGTTTCTCATTTTTTGAAAGCCTCAGGGGGAGATTGTCTAAGGTAAAAACCCCGTTATCTGGGTTTTTACCGCATTTTGGGATGCTCTAAGCATCCCCCGCTGGGTTACCGTGGCGGGTGGCATCGCCTGAAAAATCTGGCGATGCCCCATAGAAGCCAATGGGCTTCTAACGTGAACCCACTGCCGCCCCGCACAGACCCCCGCCGCCCAGCACGGACCCCCGCCGCCCCGCATTGCCCCCTCACCTGTCTCCGGGCAGCACAGAGCTGTGCTGCCTGGACTTGTGACCTCCTCCCTGCACTGATCCTCTTCCGGGTGCAGGGAGGAGGAGAGCCCGGCGCAGCAGCGCCGCGTGTGGGAGGGAGGGGAGAGCCGCCGGGAACTGCTGTGACCCGGCGACTCTCACCGCAAAGGACAGCTCTTAAAGCAAGAGCTGTCCTTTGCTATAATTATCGCATATATTTATTTTGTCATAAAATAACATGAATGTAATCGTTAAAAATATAACTATATATCGGGAATAATAACTGTATATAGCGGGCATAATACTATGTATAATCATGTACTATATAATAATGAATGTAATTGTTAAAAATATAACTGTATATAACGGGAATAATAACTGTATATAGCGGGCATAATACTATGTATAATCATGTACTGTATAATAATGAATGTAATTGTTAAAAATATAACTGTATATAACGGAAATAATAACTGTATATAGCGGGCATAATAACTGTATATAATGGGCATAACACTGTGTATAATCATGTATTGTATTATCATGACATTTTGGGGGATTGCTTGGTAAAAATGTTTCAGGATTTACTGTGAGGTCAAATCGTGACCTGGTCGAGTGCTGGAGGTGATAGAGTCGCGAGTCACTTGTATAGGTGTAAAAGAGATTTTGATTTGGGACTCCGCGGATCCAAGAAGAAGAAGGGGGATGAGCAAATCAGTACTGTGGCAGGAAGTGACTGCTTGATGACATCCAGGAGTAGCACTTACCTGCCCGAAGAAGAATCATGCTGTGAGGTCTGCCAGCGTCGCTGGATCGTTGGATGCATAATATGCACTGTTTCTCATTTTTTGAAAGCCTCAGGGGGAGATTGTCTAAGGTAAAAACCCCGTTATCTGGGTTTTTACCGCATTTTGGGATGCTCTAAGCATCCCCCGCTGGGTTACCGCGGCGGGTGGCATCGCCTGAAAAATCTGGCGATGCCCCATAGAAGCCAATGGGCTTCTAACGCAAACCCACTGCCGCCCCGCACAGACCCCCGCCGCCCAGCACGGACCCCCGCCGCCCCGCATTGCCCCCTCACCTGTGTCCGGGCAGCACAGAGCTGTGCTGCCTGGACTTGTGACCTCCTCCCTGCACTGATCCTCTTCCAGGTGCAGGGAGGAGGAGAGCCCGGCGCAGCAGCGCCGGGTGTGGGAGGGAGGGGAGAGCCGCCGGGAACTGCTGTGACCCGGCGACTCTCACCGCAAAGAACAGCTCTTAAAGCAAGAGCTGTCCTTTGCTATAGTTATCGCATATATTTATTTTGTCATAAAATAACATGAATATAATCGTTAAAAATATAACTATATATCGGGAATAATAACTGTATATAGTGGGCATAATACTATGTATAATCATGTACTATATAATAATGAATGTAATTGTTAAAAATATAACTGTATATAACGGGAATAATAACTGTATATAGCGGGCATAATACTATGTATAATCATGTACTGTATAATAATGAATGTAATTGTTAAAAATATAACTGTATATAACGGAAATAATAACTGTATATAGCGGGCATAATAACTGTATATAATGGGCATAACACTGTGTATAATCATGTATTGTATTATCATGACATTTTGGGGGATTGCTTGGTAAAAATGTTTCAGGATTTACTGTGAGGTCAAATCGTGACCTGGTCGAGTGCTGGAGGTGATAGAGTCGCGAGTCACTTGTATAGGTGTAAAAGAGATTTTGATTTGGGACTCCGCGGATCCAAGAAGAAGAAGGGGGATGAGCAAATCAGTACTGTGGCAGGAAGTGACTGCTTGATGACATCCAGGAGTAGCACTTACCTGCCCGAAGAAGAATCATGCTGTGAGGTCTGCCAGCGTCGCTGGATCGTTGGATGCGTAATATGCACTGTTTCTCATTTTTTGAAAGCCTCAAGGGGAGATTGTCTAAGGTAAAAACCCCGTTATCTGGGTTTTTACCGCATTTTGGGATGCTCTAAGCATCCCCCGCTGGGTTACCGCAGCGGGTGGCATCGCCTGAAAAATCTGGCGATGCCCCATAGAAGCCAATGGGCTTCTAACGCGAACCCACTGCCGCCCCGCACGGACCCCCGCCGCCCAGCACGGACCCCCGCCGCCCCGCATTGCCCCCTCACCTGTGTCCGGCAGCACAGAGCTGTGCTGCCTGGACTTGTGACCTCCTCCCTGCACTGATCCTCTTCCGGGTGCAGGGAGGAGGAGAGCCCGGCGCAGCAGCGCCGGGTGTGGGAGGGAGGGGAGAGCCGCCGGGAACTGCTGTGACCCGGCGACTCTCACCGCAAAGGACAGCTCTTAAAGCAAGAGCTGTCCTTTGCTATAATTATCGCATATATTTATTTTGTCATAAAATAACATGAATATAATCGTTAAAAATATAACTATATATCGGGAATAATAACTGTATATAGCGGGCATAATACTATGTATAATCATGTACTATATAATAATGAATGTAATTGTTAAAAATATAACTGTATATAACGGGAATAATAACTGTATATAGCGGGCATAATACTATGTATAATCATGTACTGTATAATAATGAATGTAATTGTTAAAAATATAACTTTATATAACGGAAATAATAACTGTATATAGCGGGCATAATAACTGTATATAATGGGCATAACACTGTGTATAATCATGTATTGTATTATCATGACATTTTGGGGGATTGCTTGGTAAAAATGTTTCAGGATTTACTGTGAGGTCAAATCGTGACCTGGTCGAGTGCTGGAGTTGATAGTCGCGAGTCACTTGTATAGGTGTAAAAGAGATTTTGATTTGGGACTCCGCGGATCCAAGAAGAAGAAGGGGGATGAGCAAATCAGTACTGTGGCAGGAAGTGACTGCTTGATGACATCCAGGAGTAGCACTTACCTGCCCGAAGAAGAATCATGCTGTGAGGTCTGCCAGCGTCGCTGGATCGTTGGATGCGTAATATGCACTGTTTCTCATTTTTTGAAAGCCTCAGGGGGAGATTGTCTAAGGTAAAAACCCCGTTATCTGGGTTTTTACCGCATTTTGGGATGCTCTAAGCATCCCCCGCTGGGTTACCGCGGCGGGTGGCATCGCCTGAAAAATCTGGCGATGCCCCATAGAAGCCAATGGGCTTCTAACGTGAACCCACTGCCGCCCCGCACAGACCCCCGCCGCCCAGCACGGACCCCCGCCGCCCCGCATTGCCCCCTCACCTGTCTCCGGGCAGCACAGAGCTGTGCTGCCTGGACTTGTGACCTCCTCCCTGCACTGATCCTCTTCCGGGTGCAGGGAGGAGGAGAGCCTGGCGCAGCAGCGCCGCGTGTGGGAGGGAGGGGAGAGCCGCCGGGAACTGCTGTGACCCGGCGACTCTCACCGCAAAGGACAGCTCTTAAAGCAAGAGCTGTCCTTTGCTATAATTATCGCATATATTTATTTTGTCATAAAATAACATGAATGTAATCGTTAAAAATATAACTATATATCGGGAATAATAACTGTATATAGCGGGCATAATACTAAGAGAACCGAGGGCTGATTAAGCTAGAGGTGCCATAAACTGCTGAAGGAATCCCAGATGCCTGCACTTTAAGTTGTGTTTGTTAAGGGGGCTATGATGCTGCAGCAAGTAGCCAATTAGGGAGCAGGGGAGGAGTTACTGCAGTTAGGAATAGCCAGAGGGTCAGGTGATCTGCCTCTCTGGTCCGAATTTCCTGGCTGTAAGGTGTGTTCAGAACCCCCTCCTGTACAACTACTTTGATTCTGCTTGATTCCTTATATCCCTCATAATCCTCACATCTCCTCTTTCTTTAGATATCTCTCTCCTCTCTCTCCCCTATCTCGCTCTTTTCCGGGGTTCTGACAGCCTTCTCTGTCCCTGCAGCGTGCTCCTCAGCAGTACGGCCTAGTTATGCCGCGCCCACGTAGATCGCGCAACCCACCCGCCCGTTACCTGGATCAGGGCTCCCCCTCTGATCCTGCCCCGGCTGGCGGCGAGCCGGCTGGGCGGGGAGGCAGAGCGGCGGTGAGACAGGGCGCGCGGCGGGGCGCAAGGGGGGCCGCGTCATCGGCTGATGACGCGGTCACCCGCGGCGTTAGGACGCGACCGCGCAGGGTAGTTAGTGCGCCCGCCGGGGGTAGCGGAGGCTCCCCTGTGGGCAGCGCGGGTCCCAGGAGAGGCACCAGGTCGAGGGGGAGTTCAGCAGGGCGCGCGATAGGCGCTCCCACAGTACGGCAAGATGGCCGCCGGGCTACAGCAGCGCGCAGCGTTCCACAGCAGGCCCAGAGTGCTCGCACTCCCCCAGCATCCAGGAGACCGGCGGGGAGGGGTGCGCAGCGTGCTCCTGCCATCACCAGCGTAGCGCTTGATGGAGCTACAGCTCCACTGCCAGCAACCCCACGGCGCCTGCCGGCGGGGCCCCCCATGACTCCCCTGCAGAGAGCTAGAAGGAGGTGGCTCAGCAGGGCCCGCCTGTTGCCACAGGGCCATAGGCCATCACAGGGTGTGGAGTCTAACATCGCTTCTCCAGCCCCTCCCCCTGCGCAGACGTCTTCACCGGCTGTTGACATGGCTGTGGTGCGACAGCTAGTGGCTATGCTGACACCGCAGGCGGGTCAGCTGCCGGCACCACCCACCGCGACAGGTCCAGGGTCCCTTCCACCCGCTATCCCTTCTGCTGGTAGTATGGCTGACGGAGGGCCTGCTGCTCACGTGATGGCTGCCCTTGGTTTTTCACCCACGGCAACGGGTTCCATTCCTTCCGCGGTCCCGGGCCCAGCAGTGACACCGCAACGGCTGGCGGGTGTCGAGGCAGCAGGGCCAACAGAGGTGGCCGGTCCTTCGGGGTCCACAGGAGCGTCCACAGCAGGAGCTGTTCCAGGTGGGTCCTCTAGCGCACGCAAAAGCGCAGGCGTAGACGTTCCCATACCTCCTCGTCATCGGGGTCAGAATCAGTGACGTCCGGTGAGGAAGGGGGTCATAGGTCCAGACGCAGGCACCGCCGTTCTGGGAGACGCCGCAGGCGATCCCAGTCCTCTAGCGGTGACTCAGGCTCCCCGCTGTTCCCCAAGGGACAGGTAGTACACTGCGAAAATACCGCGGTGCTGAGAGGCCTGCGGCGTAGCGTCAGGGACCGCATCAGGGAGGGCAAGTACGTGAGCTTTTTCACCATGACTGCCCAAGATGAGAAAGATTACCGCGCAGCGAAACGCAGAGGGGGCATAGGGGAGGCTGCTTATTGCACGTACCAGAGGTGGCAAGTGGGACTATTCATGTTCGCGGCTTGCTATTTGGAAACCAGGCCCCAGGAACATATGAATGTGATAAGGTACATTCACATGATGCATGCCATGTACATGGATGATGGCGAGAGCGTATGGAGGGCCTATGATGAGCAATTCCGGCGAAAGCAGTCGGGTTGCGAGATCATGGCTCTCGGGGCCAAGGATGTCGAGATCTGGATGGGTAAGAAGCCATCGGCTTCGACCACCGCGACTGCTGCATCCGCGGCCCCGGCAGCGCCGGCGGTCCCGCGCAGGGGCCCTTCGTCCTTTCGCGGGGGCGCAGGTGGAGGGCAGGCAGCTGGGAGATGCTTTGCGTTTAATGGGGCAGGATGCGCGGCGGGTGCTCGCTGCAGATTCAAACATCAATGCTCCAAGTGCTGGGGAGGGCACTCGGTCAAGGAATGCCCGCGCTCCAAGCAAGCTGGCGGGGCTGCCAGGAATAATGCCGGAGCAGCCCCGGCTCCAGCCCCTCCTCAGTAGGGCTCCTTCTCCGGTGAGGGGTGACCGCCTGGCCGCTTGGCTGGAGCGGTACCCCCTCAGGGAGGAGGCACAGTTTCTGGCCACAGGTTTCTCGCAAGGATTCCGTCTCCCCATCCGTGGAGAGGTGGCATCTGGGTGTCCTAGAAACCTGAAATCTGCCATCGATATGCCCCATGTAGTCCTAGAGAAGGTGGCGAAGGAAGTAAGCCTGGGGAGGATGGTGGGCCCATTTCCTGAACCCCCAGTTCAGAATTTGGTCCTGTCCCCGGTGGGGGTGGTGCCCAAGAAAGAGCAGGGCAAGTTCCGTCTGATACAACACCTATCCCACCCCCCGGGGCTATCAGTGAATGACGCAATTCCGGCGGAGTTGTGCCATGTACGATACCAATCCTTTGAAGAGGCTTTGACGATAGTGCGCAGCTTTGGGAAGCGGGCGCTGCTGGCCAAGGTGGACGTGGAGTCAGCATTTAGATTACTCCCCCTGCACCCCGACTCCTTTCGGTTCATGGGGTTCAAGCTGCCTTCCGGGTTTTACGTGGATCGTTGCTTGCCCATGGGCTGTTCAGTGTCCTGCGCCTACTTCGAATGCTTTAGCAGCTTCCTGCATTGGTGTGTCACGGAGAGCTCGGGCGAGACAGGGGTCGCCCATTATCTGGACGACTTCCTGTGCGTTGGCCCGGCCGATTCCCCACGTTGCGGGGCTCTCCTGAACGCAATGCAACAGCTGTTTGGCTACTTCGGAGTCCCCATCGCGGCTGACAAGACAGAGGGGCCGACTACGTGCCTGTCTTTCCTGGGTATTGAGATTGACACGCAGGCCGGGTGCTGCAGGTTGCCCTCCGATAAGCTTGCACGGCTGCGGGGGGCGATCTCCCAGTCCCTGGCCTCTGGCAAGCTCAGGGTGCGCCAGCTCCAGTCCCTACTGGGACTGTTCCACTTCGCGTGCCGGGTTATCCCCATGGGCCGGGTCTTCTGCCGAAAACTAGAACTCGCCATGTCCGGCCCCAATAGGCCCCAGTTCTTTGTACGCCTGAACGCAGAGCTCAAGAGAGACCTTAGGGTGTGGGAAGTTTTCCTGCGCGAATTCAACGGGGTACTGTTGTGGCCTAGCCCTGCAAGTAACAGTAGAGATTTGCAGCTATACACTGATGCCGCGGGGGGTATTGGTTTCGGCGCGTTCCTGCACGGATCCTGGTGCGCTGCGACATGGCCGGACGAATGGGTGGAGGAAGGGCTCACCAGGAACATGCTACTGCTGGAACTGTTCCCAATAGTGGTGGCCTTAGAACTTTGGGGCGACCGCTTGCGCGATGCCTGCATCACTTTCTGGTGTGATAACCTGGGGGTGGTGCAGGCCATCAATAAGCAGAGCTCGTCTTCACTGCCGGTAGTGCGTTTGTTGGCCCGCCTTGTTTTGAAATGTTTGCAGATTAACTTGCATTTTGTTGCCAGGCACGTGCCAGGGGTGGACAACTCGATTGCCGATGCCCTGTCCAGACGTGACTGGGCTAGGTTTTGGTCCCTGGCGCCAGGGGCCGAATTGATTGGTGAGCTCTGTCCTCCTTATGTTTGGCAGGTCATCAGGCAGGCATGGAGGAACTAGCCATGCGGGCTATTGCCCCCAGGACGCTGCGTTGTTACCAAGCTGGCTGGCTGGAATGGGAACAATTCAGACTGTCCGCATCCCAAGCAGGTAAGGCCCCGAGTGATGCCATGACGGCTTTTGTGTGGAGTTTGTACTCCGGGGGGCAGACTGTGTCGGCCGTGAGACGGCTGTTGGCCGGTGTGTCGTTCTTCTCATCGCTGTATGGGAGATCGGACCCCGGCCGGTCTTTCGTGGTGTCTAGAGCCTTGAGGGGCTGGCGCCGCGCTTGCCCTGTGGCTCCGGATAGCAGGCGGCCCATAGACGTGTCCCTGCTGCCTCCTTTATTGGGGGCGGTGAGGGATATCTGTCATTCCGATTATGAGGTCCGGCTGTTTCGCCTAGCATATGCTATGGCTTTCCACGGAGCTTTCAGGGTTGGCGAGCTGGTAGCCCCGTCAAGGCAGCGGCCTTCGCCTCTGTCGATAGAGGACGTGGTGATTCAGGTCGACTTGGTTTGGTGTCGGGTCCGGCGTTCCAAGACGGACCAGGCTGGAAGAGGTCAATGGCTGTCATTGCAGCCGTGCCCGGTGGAAGGGATATGCCCAGTGGCGATGGCTAGTTCCTACGCCCTGTTGCGGCCCGACTGCCCGGGGGCGTGGCTAATGCACTTGGATGGTTCCTCATTGACCAAATACCAGTTCTGCCACGTTTTGGGGCGTGCCCTGGTCTCGCTTGGCCTTGATCCGAGGGAGTTTGGAACACACTCTTTTCGGATTGGGGCGGCCACATCTGCCGCTGCTGGGGGTCAATCCGACGCGGAGATACAGTCTCTGGGTCGATGGCGTTCGGCAGCATTCCGCAGATACATTCGGCCTGGTCTATCTGTCCAACTGCCTGACTGTAGCCGACTGGACGCATAAGTACTCGTCTCACTTTAGCGGGAGTCTTGAGGTGGTCCACTTTCCCCCGGGGGCACAATTCGGCTGAATTACAATTTGACATGGCGTCCTGGATAGTTTACTCCGGGGGTTTTCTGTGCAGTGTGCCTCAAGGTCTGGTCGGCTACGGTTCCTTTCTCTTCTCTCCCTCTCCAGTGTGTTTGATTTGTTGAGAGCGGCGAGATGTGATGGCATGCGTCCTAACCTGTTTACATCTTGCAGGTCGCAGAGACGTCAAGACGGTGTGGGTGATGGGACACTCGTTTGTCCACTGGGCATCAAAAGCGTGTGAAAGTTTGAGTGGGGGTATGCGTGCAAAAGCTCGAATGGTTCGATGGTTGGGAGTGCGTGGCATGCTTTGGGGAGCGTTGCAGGGCCTATTGCTAAGGTCAGTGAGGGACTTTGGAGTCCCTGAGGTGCTAATTTTGCACCTGGGCGGAAACGATCTAGGCCGATGCACTGCCTTAGAGTTGCGGTCAATTATTATCAGGGACCTGCACATTATAGCCCAGACGCTCCCCTGCTGCCGCCTGGTCTGGTCCTCCATGATCCCCAGGCGGGTCTGGAGGACAGCCAGGTCAGGGCCCCGCTTGGATGGCGCACGGAGAAAGGTCAATGCTGCGGTGCAGCGATACCTGTTGGCGAATAGCGGTGGTGTCATCAGGCATGACTCCATCGTCTATAAGCGGGGTTCCCTGTATAGGCCGGACGGTGTCCATTTGAGTCCCGAAGGAATGGAGATATTCCTGGACGACCTGTTTAGAGGTTTTTAGTGAAGTTCTGGTTGTTAGGTAGAAGTGCTGAGCGTTAGGGTGGCGGTGCTGCAGCCTAAGGCTTGGCTTGTGGCGGTAAAGAACGGTCCTTGTTCAAATGCTGATATGAGGATAGTGGGGTGCGCTCTCCCCTCAATGATACGCCACGAGCCCATGCCCCTTGGACAGGGGATGGGCTGCACCATCCGCACGGGTGGGTTGCGTGGGAGAGTTGAACACCAACGCTGTGTGAATGGTGTGATGTCATCTTACCCTTCTTTTCTCTATGACCGTTCTTTAGGGCCGCCACCCTCTTTTTATATAAGATCAATATATATAAATAGTTGTCAATAATAAATTTGACATTCATATTGAAACGCCAGCACTTGTGTCTGTCTCTTTATTTTAGTATAAGTTAGTTAAGTTTAGATAAGTTATTAAAGTGGCGGGGCATAAGGATTACCGATGGCAAGTTTAAGAGAACCGAGGGCTGATTAAGCTAGAGGTGCCATAAACTGCTGAAGGAATCCCAGATGCCTGCACTTTAAGTTGTGTTTGTTAAGGGGGCTATGATGCTGCAGCAAGTAGCCAATTAGGGAGCAGGGGAGGAGTTACTGCAGTTAGGAATAGCCAGAGGGTCAGGTGATCTGCCTCTCTGGTCCGAATTTCCCCACCCTCCCTCCCTATTTTTCTATCCTTCTTGGCGGCGGTAAAGAACGGTCCTTGTTCAAATGCTGATATGAGGATAGTGGGGTGCGCTCTCCCCTCAATGATACGCCACGAGCCCATGCCCCTTGGACAGGGGATGGGCTGCACCATCCGCACGGGTGGGTTGCGTGGGAGAGTTGAACACCAACGCTGTGTGAATGGTGTGATGTCATCTTACCCTTCTTTTCTCTATGACCGTTCTTTAGGGCCGCCACCCTCTTTTTATATAAGATCAATATATATAAATAGTTGTCAATAATAAATTTGACATTCATATTGAAACGCCAGCACTTGTGTCTGTCTCTTTATTTTAGTATAAGTTAGTTAAGTTTAGATAAGTTATTAAAGTGGCGGGGCATAAGGATTACCGATGGCAAGTTTATGTATAATCATGTACTATATAATAATGAATGTAATTGTTAAAAATATAACTGTATATAACGGGAATAATAACTGTATATAGCGGGCATAATACTATGTATAATCATGTACTGTATAATAATGAATGTAATTGTTAAAAATATAACTGTATACAACGGAAATAATAACTGTATATAGCGGGCATAATAACTGTATATAATGGGAATAACACTGTGTATAATCATGACATTTTGGGGGATTGCTTGGTAAAAATGTTTCAGGATTTACTGTGAGGTAAAATCGTGACCTGGTCGAGTGCTGGAGGTGATAGAGTCGCGAGTCACTTGTATAGGTGTAAAAGAGATTTTGATTTGGGACTCCGCGGATCCAAGAAGAAGAAGGGGGATGAGCAAATCAGTACTGTGGCAGGAAGTGACTGCTTGATGACATCCAGGAGTAGCACTTACCTGCCCGAAGAAGAATCATGCTGTGAGGTCTGCCAGCGTCGCTGGATCGTTGGATGCGTAATATGCACTGTTTCTCATTTTTTGAAAGCCTCAGGGGGAGATTGTCTAAGGTAAAAACCCCGTTATCTGGGTTTTTACCGCATTTTGGGATGCTCTAAGCATCCCCCGCTGGGTTACCGCGGCGGGTGGCATCGCCTGAAAAATCTGGCGATGCCCCATAGAAGCCAATGGGCTTCTAACGTGAACCCACTGCCGCCCCGCACAGACCCCTGCCGCCCAGCACGGACCCCCGCCGCCCCGCATTGCCCCCTCACCTGTCTCCGGGCAGCACAGAGCTGTGCTGCCTGGACTTGTGACCTCCTCCCTGCACTGATCCTCTTCCGGGTGCAGGGAGGAGGAGAGCCCGGCGCAGCAGCGCCGCATGTGGGAGGGAGGGGAGAGCCGCCGGGAACTGCTGTGACCCGGCGACTCTCACCGCAAAGGACAGCTCTTAAAGCAAGAGCTGTCCTTTGCTATAATTATCGCATATATTTATTTTGTCATAAAATAACATGAATGTAATCGTTAAAAATATAACTATATATCGGGAATAATAACTGTATATAGCGGGCATAATACTATGTATAATCATGTACTATATAATAATGAATGTAATTGTTAAAAATATAACTGTATATAACGGGAATAATAACTGTATATAGCGGGCATAATACTATGTATAATCATGTACTGTATAATAATGAATGTAATTGTTAAAAATATAACTGTATATAACGGAAATAATAACTGTATATAGCGGGCATAATAACTGTATATAATGGGCATAACACTGTGTATAATCATGTATTGTATTATCATGACATTTTGGGGGATTGCTTGGTAAAAATGTTTCAGGATTTACTGTGAGGTAAAATCGTGACCTGGTCGAGTGCTGGAGGTGATAGAGTCGCGAGTCACTTGTATAGGTGTAAAAGAGATTTTGATTTGGGACTCCGCGGATCCAAGAAGAAGAAGGGGGATGAGCAAATCAGTACTGTGGCAGGAAGTGACTGCTTGATGACATCCAGGAGTAGCACTTACCTGCCCGAAGAAGAATCATGCTGTGAGGTCAGCCAGCGTCGCTGGATCGTTGGATGCGTAATATGCACTGTTTCTCATTTTTTGAAAGCCTCAGGGGGAGATTGTCTAAGGTAAAAACCCCGTTATCTGGGTTTTTACCGCATTTTGGGATGCTCTAAGCATCCCCCGCTGGGTTACCGCGGCGGGTGGCATCGCCTGAAAAATCTGGCGATGCCCCATAGAAGCCAATGGGCTTCTAACGTGAACCCACTGCCGCCCCGCACAGACCCCCGCCGCCCAGCACGGACCCCCGCCGCCCCGCATTGCCCCCTCACCTGTCTCCGGGCAGCACAGAGCTGTGCTGCCTGGACTTGTGACCTCCTCCCTGCACTGATCCTCTTCCGGGTGCAGGGAGGAGGAGAGCCCGGCGCAGCAGCGCCGCGTGTGGGAGGGAGGGGAGAGCCGCCGGGAACTGCTGTGACCCGGCGACTCTCACCGCAAAGGACAGCTCTTAAAGCAAGAGCTGTCCTTTGCTATAATTATCGCATATATTTATTTTGTCATAAAATAACATGAATATAATCGTTAAAAATATAACTATATATCGGGAATAATAACTGTATATAGCGGGCATAATACTATGTATAATCATGTACTATATAATAATGAATGTAATTGTTAAAAATATAACTGTATATAACGGGAATAATAACTGTATATAGCGGGCATAATACTATGTATAATCATGTACTGTATAATAATGAATGTAATTGTTAAAAATATAACTGTATACAACGGAAATAATAACTGTATATAGCGGGCATAATAACTGTATATAATGGGAATAACACTGTGTATAATCATGACATTTTGGGGGATTGCTTGGTAAAAATGTTTCAGGATTTACTGTGAGGTAAAATCGTGACCTGGTCGAGTGCTGGAGGTGATAGAGTAGCGAGTCACTTGTATAGGTGTAAAAGAGATTTTGATTTGGGACTCCGCGGATCCAAGAAGAAGAAGGGGGATGAGCAAATCAGTACTGTGGCAGGAAGTGACTGCTTGATGACATCCAGGAGTAGCACTTACCTGCCCGAAGAAGAATCATGCTGTGAGGTCTGCCAGCGTCGCTGGATCGTTGGATGCGTAATATGCACTGTTTCTCATTTTTTGAAAGCCTCAGGGGGAGATTGTCTAAGGTAAAAACCCCGTTATCTGGGTTTTTACCGCATTTTGGGATGCTCTAAGCATCCCCCGCTGGGTTACCGCGGCGGGTGGCATCGCCTGAAAAATCTGGCGATGCCCCATAGAAGCCAATGGGCTTCTAACGTGAACCCACTGCCGCCCCGCACAGACCCCTGCCGCCCAGCACGGACCCCCGCCGCCCCGCATTGCCCCCTCACCTGTCTCCGGGCAGCACAGAGCTGTGCTGCCTGGACTTGTGACCTCCTCCCTGCACTGATCCTCTTCCGGGTGCAGGGAGGAGGAGAGCCCGGCGCAGCAGCGCCGCATGTGGGAGGGAGGGGAGAGCCGCCGGGAACTGCTGTGACCCGGCGACTCTCACCGCAAAGGACAGCTCTTAAAGCAAGAGCTGTCCTTTGCTATAATTATCGCATATATTTATTTTGTCATAAAATAACATGAATGTAATCGTTAAAAATATAACTATATATCGGGAATAATAACTGTATATAGCGGGCATAATACTATGTATAATCATGTACTATATAATAATGAATGTAATTGTTAAAAATATAACTGTATATAACGGGAATAATAACTGTATATAGCGGGCATAATACTATGTATAATCATGTACTGTATAATAATGAATGTAATTGTTAAAAATATAACTGTATATAACGGAAATAATAACTGTATATAGCGGGCATAATAACTGTATATAATGGGCATAACACTGTGTATAATCATGTATTGTATTATCATGACATTTTGGGGGATTGCTTGGTAAAAATGTTTCAGGATTTACTGTGAGGTAAAATCGTGACCTGGTCGAGTGCTGGAGGTGATAGAGTCGCGAGTCACTTGTATAGGTGTAAAAGAGATTTTGATTTGGGACTCCGCGGATCCAAGAAGAAGAAGGGGGATGAGCAAATCAGTACTGTGGCAGGAAGTGACTGCTTGATGACATCCAGGAGTAGCACTTACCTGCCCGAAGAAGAATCATGCTGTGAGGTCTGCCAGCGTCGCTGGATCGTTGGATGCGTAATATGCACTGTTTCTCATTTTTTGAAAGCCTCAGGGGGAGATTGTCTAAGGTAAAAACCCCGTTATCTGGGTTTTTACCGCATTTTGGGATGCTCTAAGCATCCCCCGCTGGGTTACCGCGGCGGGTGGCATCGCCTGAAAAATCTGGCGATGCCCCATAGAAGCCAATGGGCTTCTAACGTGAACCCACTGCCGCCCCGCACAGACCCCCGCCGCCCAGCACGGACCCCCGCCGCCCCGCATTGCCCCCTCACCTGTCTCCGGGCAGCACAGAGCTGTGCTGCCTGGACTTGTGACCTCCTCCCTGCACTGATCCTCTTCCGGGTGCAGGGAGGAGGAGAGCCCGGCGCAGCAGCGCCGCGTGTGGGAGGGAGGGGAGAGCCGCCGGGAACTGCTGTGACCCGGCGACTCTCACCGCAAAGGACAGCTCTTAAAGCAAGAGCTGTCCTTTGCTATAATTATCGCATATATTTATTTTGTCATAAAATAACATGAATATAATCGTTAAAAATATAACTATATATCGGGAATAATAACTGTATATAGCGGGCATAATACTATGTATAATCATGTACTATATAATAATGAATGTAATTGTTAAAAATATAACTGTATATAACGGGAATAATAACTGTATATAGCGGGCATAATACTATGTATAATCATGTACTGTATAATAATGAATGTAATTGTTAAAAATATAACTTTATATAACGGAAATAATAACTGTATATAGCGGGCATAATAACTGTATATAATGGGCATAACACTGTGTATAATCATGTATTGTATTATCATGACATTTTGGGGGATTGCTTGGTAAAAATGTTTCAGGATTTACTGTGAGGTCAAATCGTGACCTGGTCGAGTGCTGGAGGTGATAGTCGCGAGTCGCTTGTATAGGTGTAAAAGAGATTTTGATTTGGGACTCCGCGGATCCAAGAAGAAGAAGGGGGATGAGCAAATCAGTACTGTGGCAGGAAGTGACTGCTTGATGACATCCAGGAGTAGCACTTACCTGCCCGAAGAAGAATCATGCTGTGAGGTCTGCCAGCGTCGCTGGATCGTTGGATGCGTAATATGCACTGTTTCTCATTTTTTGAAAGCCTCAGGGGGAGATTGTCTAAGGTAAAAACCCCGTTATCTGGGTTTTTACCGCATTTTGGGATGCTCTAAGCATCCCCCGCTGGGTTACCGCGGCGGGTGGCATCGCCTGAAAAATCTGGCGATGCCCCATAGAAGCCAATGGGCTTCTAACGTGAACCCACTGCCGCCCCGCACAGACCCCCGCCGCCCAGCACGGACCCCCGCCGCCCCGCATTGCCCCCTCACCTGTCTCCGGGCAGCACAGAGCTGTGCTGCCTGGACTTGTGACCTCCTCCCTGCACTGATCCTCTTCCGGGTGCAGGGAGGAGGAGAGCCCGGCGCAGCAGCGCCGCGTGTGGGAGGGAGGGGAGAGCCGCCGGGAACTGCTGTGACCCGGCGACTCTCACCGCAAAGGACAGCTCTTAAAGCAAGAGCTGTCCTTTGCTATAATTATCGCATATATTTATTTTGTCATAAAATAACATGAATGTAATCGTTAAAAATATAACTATATATCGGGAATAATAACTGTATATAGCGGGCATAATACTATGTATAATCATGTACTATATAATAATGAATGTAATTGTTAAAAATATAACTGTATATAACGGGAATAATAACTGTATATAGCGGGCATAATACTATGTATAATCATGTACTGTATAATAATGAATGTAATTGTTAAAAATATAACTGTATACAACGGAAATAATAACTGTATATAGCGGGCATAATAACTGTATATAATGGGCATAACACTGTGTATAATCATGACATTTTGGGGGATTGCTTGGTAAAAATGTTTCAGGATTTACTGTGAGGTAAAATCGTGACCTGGTCGAGTGCTGGAGGTGATAGAGTCGCGAGTCACTTGTATAGGTGTAAAAGAGATTTTGATTTGGGACTCCGCGGATCCAAGAAGAAGAAGGGGGATGAGCAAATCAGTACTGTGGCAGGAAGTGACTGCTTGATGACATCCAGGAGTAGCACTTACCTGCCCGAAGAAGAATCATGCTGTGAGGTCTGCCAGCGTCGCTGGATCGTTGGATGCGTAATATGCACTGTTTCTCATTTTTTGAAAGCCTCAGGGGGAGATTGTCTAAGGTAAAAACCCCGTTATCTGGGTTTTTACCGCATTTTGGGATGCTCTAAGCATCCCCCGCTGGGTTACCGCGGCGGGTGGCATCGCCTGAAAAATCTGGCGATGCCCCATAGAAGCCAATGGGCTTCTAACGTGAACCCACTGCCGCCCCGCACAGACCCCCGCCGCCCAGCACGGACCCCCGCCGCCCCGCATTGCCCCCTCACCTGTCTCCGGGCAGCACAGAGCTGTGCTGCCTGGACTTGTGACCTCCTCCCTGCACTGATCCTCTTCCGGGTGCAGGGAGGAGGAGAGCCCGGCGCAGCAGCGCCGCGTGTGGGAGGGAGGGGAGAGCCGCCGGGAACTGCTGTGACCCGGCGACTCTCACCGCAAAGGACAGCTCTTAAATCAAGAGCTGTCCTTTGCTATAATTATCGCATATATTTATTTTGTCATAAAATAACATGAATATAATCGTTAAAAATATAACTATATATTGGGAATAATAACTGTATATAGCGGGCATAATACTATGTATAATCATGTACTATATAATAATGAATGTAATTGTTAAAAATATAACTGTATATAACGGGAATAATAACTGTATATAGCGGGCATAATACTATGTATAATCATGTACTGTATAATAATGAATGTAATTGTTAAAAATATAACTTTATATAACGGAAATAATAACTGTATATAGCGGGCATAATAACTGTATATAATGGGCATAACACTGTGTATAATCATGTATTGTATTATCATGACATTTTGGGGGATTGCTTGGTAAAAATGTTTCAGGATTTACTGTGAGGTCAAATCGTGACCTGGTCGAGTGCTGGAGGTGATAGAGTCGCGAGTCACTTGTATAGGTGTAAAAGAGATTTTGATTTGGGACTCCGCGGATCCAAGAAGAAGAAGGGGGATGAGCAAATCAGTACTGTGGCAGGAAGTGACTGCTTGATGACATCCAGGAGTAGCACTTACCTGCCCGAAGAAGAATCATGCCGTGAGGTCTGCCAGCGTCGCTGGATCGTTGGATGCGTAATATGCACTGTTTCTCATTTTTTGAAAGCCTCAGGGGGAGATTGTCTAAGGTAAAAACCCCGTTATCTGGGTTTTTACCGCATTTTGGGATGCTCTAAGCATCCCCCGCTGGGTTACCGCGGCGGGTGGCATCGCCTAAAAAATCTGGCGATGCCCCATAGAAGCCAATGGGCTTCTAACGCGAACCCACTGCCGCCCCGCACAGACCCCCGCCGCCCAGCACGGACCCCCGCCGCCCCGCATTGCCCCCTCACCTGTGTCCGGGCAGCACAGAGCTGTGCTGCCTGGACTTGTGACCTCCTCCCTGCACTGATCCTCTTCCGGGTGCAGGGAGGAGGAGAGCCCGGCGCAGCAGCGCCGGGTGTGGGAGGGAGGGGAGAGCCGCCGGGAACTGCTGTGACCCGGCGACTCTCACCGCAAAGGACAGCTCTTAAAGCAAGAGCTGTCCTTTGCTATAATTATCGCATATATTTATTTTGTCATAAAATAACATGAATGTAATCGTTAAAAATATAACTATATATCGGGAATAATAACTGTATATAGTGGGCATAATACTATGTATAATCATGTACTATATAATAATGAATGTAATTGTTAAAAATATAACTGTATATAACGGGAATAATAACTGTATATAGCGGGCATAATACTATGTATAATCATGTACTGTAAAATAATGAATGTAATTGTTAAAAATATAACTGTATATAACGGAAATAATAACTGTATATAGCGGGCATAATAACTGTATATAATGGGCATAACACTGTGTATAATCATGTATTGTATTATCATGACATTTTGGGGGATTGCTTGGTAAAAATGTTTCAGGATTTACTGTGAGGTCAAATCGTGACCTGGTCGAGTGCTGGAGGTGATAGAGTCGCGAGTCACTTGTATAGGTGTAAAAGAGATTTTGATTTGGGACTCCGCGGATCCAAGAAGAAGAAGGGGGATGAGCAAATCAGTACTGTGGCAGGAAGTGACTGCTTGATGACATCCAGGAGTAGCACTTACCTGCCCGAAGAAGAATCATGCTGTGAGGTCTGCCAGCGTCGCTGGATCGTTGGATGCGTAATATGCACTGTTTCTCATTTTTTGAAAGCCTCAAGGGGAGATTGTCTAAGGTAAAAACCCCGTTATCTGGGTTTTTACCGCATTTTGGGATGCTCTAAGCATCCCCCGCTGGGTTACCGCAGCGGGTGGCATCGCCTGAAAAATCTGGCGATGCCCCATAGAAGCCAATGGGCTTCTAACGCGAACCCACTGCCGCCCCGCACGGACCCCCGCCGCCCAGCACGGACCCCCGCCGCCCCGCATTGCCCCCTCACCTGTGTCCGGGCAGCACAGAGCTGTGCTGCCTGGACTTGTGACCTCCTCCCTGCACAGATCCTCTTCCGGGTGCAGGGAGGAGGAGAGCCCGGCGCAGCAGCGCCGGGTGTGGGAGGGAGGGGAGAGCCGCCGGGAACTGCTGTGACCCGGAGACTCTCACCGCAAAGGACAGCTCTTAAAGCAAGAGCTGTCCTTTGCTATAATTATCGCATATATTTGTTTTGTCATAAAATAACATGAATGTAATCGTTAAAAATATAACTATATATCTGGAATAATAACTGTATATAGCGGGCATAATACTATGTATAATCATGTACTATATAATAATGAATGTAATTGTTAAAAATATAACTGTATATAACGGGAATAATAACTGTATATAGCGGGCATAATACTATGTATAATCATGTACTGTATAATAATGAATGTAATTGTTAAAAATATAACTTTATATAACGGAAATAATAACTGTATATAGCGGGCATAATAACTGTATATAATGGGCATAACACTGTGTATAATCATGTATTGTATTATCATGACATTTTGGGGGATTGCTTGGTAAAAATGTTTCAGGATTTACTGTGAGGTCAAATCGTGACCTGGTCGAGTGCTGGAGGTGATAGAGTCGCGAGTCACTTGTATAGGTGTAAAAGAGATTTTGATTTGGGACTCCGAGGATCCAAGAAGAAGAAGGGGGATGAGCAAATCAGTACTGTGGCAGGAAGTGACTGCTTGATGACATCCAGGAGTAGCACTTACCTGCCCGAAGAAGAATCATGCTGTGAGGTCTGCCAGCGTCGCTGGATCGTTGGATGCGTAATATGCACTGTTTCTCATTTTTTGAAAGCCTCAGGGGGAGATTGTCTAAGGTAAAAACCCCGTTATCTGGGTTTTTACCGCATTTTGGGATGCTCGAAGCATCCCCTGCTGGGTTACCGCGGCGGGTGGCATCGCCTGAAAAATCTGGCGATGCCCCATAGAAGCCAATGGGCTTCTAACGTGAACCCACTGCCGCCCCGCACAGACCCCCGCCGCCCAGCACGGACCCCCGCCGCCCCGCATTGCCCCCTCACCTGTGTCCGGGCAGCACAGAGCTGTGCTGCCTGGACTTGTGACCTCCTCCCTGCACTGATCCTCTTCCGGGTGCAGGGAGGAGGAGAGCCCGGCGCAGCAGCGCCGCGTGTGGGAGGGAGGGGAGAGCCGCCGGGAACTGCTGTGACCCGGCGACTCTCACCGCAAAGGACAGCTCTTAAAGCAAGAGCTGTCCTTTGCTATAATTATCGCATATATTTATTTTGTCATAAAATAACATGAATGTAATCGTTAAAAATATAACTATATATCGGGAATAATAACTGTATATAGTGGGCATAATACTATGTATAATCATGTACTATATAATAATGAATGTAATTGTTAAAAATATAACTGTATATAACGGGAATAATAACTGTATATAGCGGGCATAATACTATGTATAATCATGTACTGTATAATAATGAATGTAATTGTTAAAAATATAACTGTATATAAGAGAAATAATAACTGTATATAGCGGGCATAATAACTGTATATAATGGGCATAACACTGTGTATAATCATGTATTGTATTATCATGACATTTTGGGGGATTGCTTGGTAAAAATGTTTCAGGATTTACTGTGAGGTCAAATCGTGACCTGGTCGAGTGCTGGAGGTGATAGAGTCGCGAGTCACTTGTATAGGTGTAAAAGAGATTTTGATTTGGGACTCCGCGGATCCAAGAAGAAGAAGGGGGATGAGCAAATCAGTACTGTGGCAGGAAGTGACTGCTTGATGACATCCAGGAGTAGCACTTACCTGCCCGAAGAAGAATCATGCTGTGAGGTCTGCCAGCGTCGCTGGATCGTTGGATGCGTAATATGCACTGTTTCTCATTTTTTGAAAGCCTCAAGGGGAGATTGTCTAAGGTAAAAACCCCGTTATCTGGGTTTTTACCGCATTTTGGGATGCTCTAAGCATCCCCCGCTGGGTTACCGCAGCGGGTGGCATCGCCTGAAAAATCTGGCGATGCCCCATAGAAGCCAATGGGCTTCTAACGCGAACCCACTGCCGCCCCGCACGGACCCCCGCCGCCCAGTACGGACCCCCGCCGCCCCGCATTGCCCCCTCACCTGTGTCCGGGCAGCACAGAGCTGTGCTGCCTGGACTTGTCACCTCCTCCCTGCACTGATCCTCTTCCGGGTGCAGGGAGGAGGAGAGCCCGGCGCAGCAGCGCCGGGTGTGGGAGGGAGGGGAGAGCCGCCGGGAATTGCTGTGACCCGGCGACTCTCACCGCAAAGGACAGCTCTTAAAGCAAAAGCTGTCCTTTGCTATAATTATCGCATATATTTGTTTTGTCATAAAATAACATGAATGTAATCGTTAAAAATATAACTATATATCGGGAATAATAACTGTATATAGCGGGCATAATACTATGTATAATCATGTACTATATAATAATGAATGTAATTGTTAAAAATATAACTGTATATAACGGGAATAATAACTGTATATAGCGGGCATAATACTATGTATAATCATGTACTGTATAATAATGAATGTAATTGTTAAAAATATAACTGTATATAACGGAAATAATAACTGTATATAGCGGGCATAATAACTGTATATAATGGGCATAACACTGTGTATAATCATGTATTGTATTATCATGACATTTTGGGGGATTGCTTGGTAAAAATGTTTCAGGATTTACTGTGAGGTCAAATCGTGACCTGGTCGAGTGCTGGAGGTGATAGAGTCGCGAGTCACTTGTATAGGTGTAAAAGAGATTTTGATTTGGGACTCCGCGGATCCAAGAAGAAGAAGGGGGATGAGCAAATCAGTACTGTGGCAGGAAGTGACTGCTTGATGACATCCAGGAGTAGCACTTACCTGCCCGAAGAAGAATCATGCTGTGAGGTCTGCCAGCGTCGCTGGATCGTTGGATGCGTAATATGCACTGTTTCTCATTTTTTGAAAGCCTCAGGGGGAGATTGTCTAAGGTAAAAACCCCGTTATCTGGGTTTTTACCGCATTTTGGGATGCTCTAAGCATCCCCAGCTGGGTTACCGCGGCGGGTGGCATCGCCTGAAAAATCTGGCGATGCCCCATAGAAGCCAATGGGCTTCTAACGCGAACCCACTGCCGCCCCGCACAGACCCCCGCCGCCCCGCATTGCCCCCTCACCTGTGTCCGGGCAGCACAGAGCTGTGCTGCCTGGACTTGTGACCTCCTCCCTGCACTGATCCTCTTCCGGGTGCAGGGAGGAGGAGAGCCCGGCGCAGCAGCGCCGGGTGTGGGAGGGAGGGGAGAGCCGCCGGGAACTGCTGTGACCCGGCGACTCTCACCGCAAAGGACAGCTCTTAAAGCAAGAGCTGTCCTTTGCTATAATTATCGCATATATTTATTTTGTCATAAAATAACATGAATGTAATTGTTAAAAATATAACTATATATCGGGAATAATAACTGTATATAGCGGGCATAATACTATGTATAATCATGTACTATATAATAATGAATGTAATTGTTAAAAATATAACTGTATATAACGGGAATAATAACTGTATATAGCGGGCATAATACTATGTATAATCATGTACTGTATAATAATGAATGTAATTGTTAAAAATATAACTGTATATAACGGAAATAATAACTGTATATAGCGGGCATAATAACTGTATATAATGGGCATAACACTGTGTATAATCATGTATTGTATTATCATGACATTTTGGGGGATTGCTTGGTAAAAATGTTTCAGGATTTACTGTGAGGTCAAATCGTGACCTGGTCAAGTGCTGGAGGTGATAAAGTCGCGAGTCACTTGTATAGGTGTAAAAGAGATTTTGATTTGGGACTCCGCGGATCCAAGAAGAAGAAGGGGGATGAGCAAATCAGTACTGTGGCAGGAAGTGACTGCTTGATGACATCCAGGAGTAGCACTTACCTGCCCGAAGAAGAATCATGCTGTGAGGTCTGCCAGCGTCGCTGGATCGTTGGATGCGTAATATGCACTGTTTCTCATTTTTTGAAAGCCTCAGGGGGAGATTGTCTAAGGTAAAAACCCCGTTATCTGGGTTTTTACCGCATTTTGGGATGCTCTAAGCATCCCCCGCTGGGTTACCGCAGCGGGTGGCATCGCCTGAAAAATCTGGCGATGCCCCATAGAAGCCAATGGGCTTCTAACGCGAACCCACTGCCGCCCCGCACGGACCCCCGCCGCCCAGCACGGACCCCCGCCGCCCCGCATTGCCCCCTCACCTGTGTCCGGGCAGCACAGAGCTGTGCTGCCTGGACTTGTGACCTCCTCCCTGCACTGATCCTCTTCCGGGTGCAGGGAGGAGGAGAGCCCGGCGCAGCAGCGCCAGGTGTGGGAGGGAGGGGAGAGCCGCCGGGAACTGCTGTGACCCGGCGACTCTCACCGCAAAGGACAGCTCTTAAAGCAAGAGCTGTCCTTTGCTATAATTATCGCATATATTTATTTTGTCATAAAATAACATGAATATAATCGTTAAAAATATAACTATATATCGGGAATAATAACTGTATATAGCGGGCATAATACTATGTATAATCATGTACTATATAATAATGAATGTAATTGTTAAAAATATAACTGTATATAACGGGAATAATAACTGTATATAGCGGGCATAATACTATGTATAATCATGTACTGTATAATAATGAATGTAATTGTTAAAAATATAACTGTATATAACGGAAATAATAACTGTATATAGCGGGCATAATAACTGTATATAATGGGCATAACACTGTGTATAATCATGTATTGTATTATCATGACATTTTGGGGGATTGCTTAGTAAAAATGTTTCAGGATTTACTGTGAGGTCAAATCGTGACCTGGTCGAGTGCTGGAGGTGATAGTCGCGAGTCACTTGTATAGGTGTAAAAGAGATTTTGATTTGGGACTCCGCGGATCCAAGAAGAAGAAGGGGGATGAGCAAATCAGTACTGTGGCAGGAAGTGACTGCTTGATGACATCCAGGAGTAGCACTTACCTGCCCGAAGAAGAATCATGCTGTGAGGTCTGCCAGCGTCGCTGGATCGTTGGATGCGTAATATGCACTGTTTCTCATTTTTTGAAAGCCTCAGGGGGAGATTGTCTAATGTAAAAACCCCGTTATCTGGGTTTTTACCGCATTTTGGGATGCTCTAAGCATTCCCCGCTGGGTTACCGCGGCGGGTGGCATCGCCTGAAAAATCTGGCGATGCCCCATAGAAGCCAATGGGCTTCTAACGTGAACCCACTGCCGCCCCGCACAGACCCCCGCCGCCCAGCACGGACCCCCGCCACCCCGCATTGCCCCCTCACCTGTCTCCTGGCAGCACAGAGCTGTGCTGCCTGGACTTGTGACCTCCTCCCTGCACTGATCCTCTTCCGGGTGCAGGGAGGAGGAGAGCCCGGCACAGCAGCGCCGCGTGTGGGAGGGAGGGGAGAGCCGCCGGGAACTGCTGTGACCCGGCGACTCTCACCGCAAAGGACAGCTCTTAAAGCAAGAGCTGTCCTTTGCTATAATTATCGCATATATTTATTTTGTCATAAAATAACATGAATGTAATCGTTAAAAATATAACTATATATCGGGAATAATAACTGTATATAGCGGGCATAATACTATGTATAATCATGTACTATATAATAATGAATGTAATTGTTAAAAATATAACTGTATATAACGGGAATAATAACTGTATATAGCGGGCATAATACTATGTATAATCATGTACTGTATAATAATGAATGTAATTGTTAAAAATATAACTGTATACAACGGAAATAATAACTGTATATAGCGGGCATAATAACTGTATATAATGGGCATAACACTGTGTATAATCATGACATTTTGGGGGATTGCTTGGTAAAAATGTTTCAGGATTTACTGTGAGGTAAAATCGTGACCTGGTCGAGTGCTGGAGGTGATAGAGTCGCGAGTCACTTGTATAGGTGTAAAAGAGATTTTGATTTGGGACTCCGCGGATCCAAGAAGAAGAAGGGGGATGAGCAAATCAGTACTGTGGCAGGAAGTGACTTCTTGATGACATCCAGGAGTAGCACTTACCTGCCCGAAGAAGAATCATGCTGTGAGGTCTGCCAGCGTCGCTGGATCGTTGGATGCGTAATATGCACTGTTTCTCATTTTTTGAAAGCCTCAGGGGGAGATTGTCTAAGGTAAAAACCCCGTTATCTGGGTTTTTACCGCATTTTGGGATGCTCTAAGCATCCCCCGCTGGGTTACCGTGGCGGGTGGCATCGCCTGAAAAATCTGGCGATGCCCCATAGAAGCCAATGGGCTTCTAACGTGAACCCACTGCCGCCCCGCACAGACCCCCGCCGCCCAGCACGGACCCCCGCCGCCCCGCATTGCCCCCTCACCTGTCTCCGGGCAGCACAGAGCTGTGCTGCCTGGACTTGTGACCTCCTCCCTGCACTGATCCTCTTCCGGGTGCAGGGAGGAGGAGAGCCCGGCGCAGCAGCGCCGCGTGTGGGAGGGAGAAGAGAGCCGCCGGGAACTGCTGTGACCCGGCGACTCTCACCGCAAAGGACAGCTCTTAAAGCAAGAGCTGTCCTTTGCTATAATTATCGCATATATTTATTTTGTCATAAAATAACATGAATGTAATCGTTAAAAATATAACTATATATCGGGAATAATAACTGTATATAGCGGGCATAATACTATGTATAATCATGTACTATATAATAATGAATGTAATTGTTAAAAATATAACTGTATATAACGGGAATAATAACTGTATATAGCGGGCATAATACTATGTATAATCATGTACTGTATAATAATGAATGTAATTGTTAAAAATATAACTGTATATAACGGAAATAATAACTGTATATAGCGGGCATAATAACTGTATATAATGGGCATAACACTGTGTATAATCATGTATTGTATTATCATGACATTTTGGGGGATTGCTTGGTAAAAATGTTTCAGGATTTACTGTGAGGTCAAATCGTGACCTGGTCGAGTGCTGGAGGTGATAGAGTCGCGAGTCACTTGTATAGGTGTAAAAGAGATTTTGATTTGGGACTCCGCGGATCCAAGAAGAAGAAGGGGGATGAGCAAATCAGTACTGTGGCAGGAAGTGACTGCTTGATGACATCCAGGAGTAGCACTTACCTGCCCGAAGAAGAATCATGCTGTGAGGTCTGCCAGCGTCGCTGGATCGTTGGATGCGTAATATGCACTGTTTCTCATTTTTTGAAAGCCTCAGGAGGAGATTGTCTAAGGTAAAAACCCCGTTATCTGGGTTTTTACCGCATTTTGGGATGCTCTAAGCATCCCCCGCTGGGTTACCGCGGCGGGTGGCATCGCCTGAAAAATCTGGCGATGCCCCATAGAAGCCAATGGGCTTCTAACGCAAACCCACTGCCGCCCCGCACAGACCCCCGCCGCCCAGCACGGACCCCCGCCGCCCCGCATTGCCCCCTCACCTGTGTCCGGGCAGCACAGAGCTGTGCTGCCTGGACTTGTGACCTCCTCCCTGCACTGATCCTCTTCCGGGTGCAGGGAGGAGGAGAGCCCGGCGCAGCAGCGCCGGGTGTGGGAGGGAGGGGAGAGCCGCCGGGAACTGCTGTGACCCGGCGACTCTCACCGCAAAGAACAGCTCTTAAAGCAAGAGCTGTCCTTTGCTATAATTATCGCATATATTTATTTTGTCATAAAATAACATGAATATAATCGTTAAAAATATAACTATATATCGGGAATAATAACTGTATATAGCGGGCATAATACTATGTATAATCATGTACTATATAATAATGAATGTAATTGTTAAAAATATAACTGTATATAACGGGAATAATAACTGTATATAGCGGGCATAATACTATGTATAATCATGTACTGTATAATAATGAATGTAATTGTTAAAAATATAACTGTATATAACGGAAATAATAACTGTATATAGCGGGCATAATAACTGTATATAATGGGCATAACACTGTGTATAATCATGTATTGTATTATCATGACATTTTGGGGGATTGCTTAGTAAAAATGTTTCAGGATTTACTGTGAGGTCAAATCGTGACCTGGTCGAGTGCTGGAGGTGATAGTCGCGAGTCACTTGTATAGGTGTAAAAGAGATTTTTATTTGGGACTCCGCGGATCCAAGAAGAAGAAGGGGGATGAGCAAATCAGTACTGTGGCAGGAAGTGACTGCTTGATGACATCCAGGAGTAGCACTTACCTGCCCGAAGAAGAATCATGCTGTGAGGTCTGCCAGCGTCGCTGGATCGTTGGATGCGTAATATGCACTGTTTCTCATTTTTTGAAAGCCTCAGGGGGAGATTGTCTAAGGTAAAAACCCCGTTATCTGGGTTTTTACCGCATTTTGGGATGCTCTAAGCATCCCCCGCTGGGTTACCGCGGCGGGTGGCATCGCCTGAAAAATCTGGCGATGCCCCATAGAAGCCAATGGGCTTCTAACGTGAACCCACTGCCGCCCCGCACAGACCCCCGCCGCCCAGCACGGACCCCCGCCGCCCCGCATTGCCCCCTCACCTGTCTCCGGGCAGCACAGAGCTGTGCTGCCTGGACTTGTGACCTCCTCCCTGCACTGATCCTCTTCCGGGTGCAGGGAGGAGGAGAGCCCGGCGCAGCAGCGCCGCGTGTGGGAGGGAGGGGAGAGCCGCCGGGAACTGCTGTGACCCGGCGACTCTCACCGCAAAGGACAGCTCTTAAAGCAAGAGCTGTCCTTTGCTATAATTATCGCATATATTTATTTTGTCATAAAATAACATGAATGTAATCGTAAAAAATATAACTATATATCGGGAATAATAACTGTATATAGCGGGCATAATACTATGTATAATCATGTACTATATAATAATGAATGTAATTGTTAAAAATATAACTGTATATAACGGGAATAATAACTGTATATAGCGGGCATAATACTATGTATAATCATGTACTGTATAATAATGAATGTAATTGTTAAAAATATAACTGTATACAACGGAAATAATAACTGTATATAGCGGGCATAATAACTGTATATAATGGGCATAACACTGTGTATAATCATGACATTTTGGGGGATTGCTTGGTAAAAATGTTTCAGGATTTACTGTGAGGTAAAATCGTGACCTGGTCGAGTGCTGGAGGTGATAGAGTCGCGAGTCACTTGTATAGGTGTAAAAGAGATTTTGATTTGGGACTCCGCGGATCCAAGAAGAAGAAGGGGGATGAGCAAATCAGTACTGTGGCAGGAAGTGACTGCTTGATGACATCCAGGAGTAGCACTTACCTGCCCGAAGAAGAATCATGCTGTGAGGTCTGCCAGCGTCGCTGGATCGTTGGATGCGTAATATGCACTGTTTCTCATTTTTTGAAAGCCTCAGGGGGAGATTGTCTAAGGTAAAAACCCCGTTATCTGGGTTTTTACCGCATTTTGGGATGCTCTAAGCATCCCCCGCTGGGTTACCGTGGCGGGTGGCATCGCCTGAAAAATCTGGCGATGCCCCATAGAAGCCAATGGGCTTCTAACGTGAACCCACTGCCGCCCCGCACAGACCCCCGCCGCCCAGCACGGACCCCCGCCGCCCCGCATTGCCCCCTCACCTGTCTCCGGGCAGCACAGAGCTGTGCTGCCTGGACTTGTGACCTCCTCCCTGCACTGATCCTCTTCCGGGTGCAGGGAGGAGGAGAGCCCGGCGCAGCAGCGCCGCGTGTGGGAGGGAGGGGAGAGCCGCCGGGAACTGCTGTGACCCGGCGACTCTCACCGCAAAGGACAGCTCTTAAAGCAAGAGCTGTCCTTTGCTATAATTATCGCATATATTTATTTTGTCATAAAATAACATGAATGTAATCGTTAAAAATATAACTATATATCGGGAATAATAACTGTATATAGCGGGCATAATACTATGTATAATCATGTACTATATAATAATGAATGTAATTGTTAAAAATATAACTGTATATAACGGGAATAATAACTGTATATAGCGGGCATAATACTATGTATAATCATGTACTGTATAATAATGAATGTAATTGTTAAAAATATAACTGTATATAACGGAAATAATAACTGTATATAGCGGGCATAATAACTGTATATAATGGGCATAACACTGTGTATAATCATGTATTGTATTATCATGACATTTTGGGGGATTGCTTGGTAAAAATGTTTCAGGATTTACTGTGAGGTCAAATCGTGACCTGGTCGAGTGCTGGAGGTGATAGAGTCGCGAGTCACTTGTATAGGTGTAAAAGAGATTTTGATTTGGGACTCCGCGGATCCAAGAAGAAGAAGGGGGATGAGCAAATCAGTACTGTGGCAGGAAGTGACTGCTTGATGACATCCAGGAGTAGCACTTACCTGCCCGAAGAAGAATCATGCTGTGAGGTCTGCCAGCGTCGCTGGATCGTTGGATGCATAATATGCACTGTTTCTCATTTTTTGAAAGCCTCAGGGGGAGATTGTCTAAGGTAAAAACCCCGTTATCTGGGTTTTTACCGCATTTTGGGATGCTCTAAGCATCCCCCGCTGGGTTACCGCGGCGGGTGGCATCGCCTGAAAAATCTGGCGATGCCCCATAGAAGCCAATGGGCTTCTAACGCAAACCCACTGCCGCCCCGCACAGACCCCCGCCGCCCAGCACGGACCCCCGCCGCCCCGCATTGCCCCCTCACCTGTGTCCGGGCAGCACAGAGCTGTGCTGCCTGGACTTGTGACCTCCTCCCTGCACTGATCCTCTTCCGGGTGCAGGGAGGAGGAGAGCCCGGCGCAGCAGCGCCGGGTGTGGGAGGGAGGGGAGAGCCGCCGGGAACTGCTGTGACCCGGCGACTCTCACCGCAAAGAACAGCTCTTAAAGCAAGAGCTGTCCTTTGCTATAGTTATCGCATATATTTATTTTGTCATAAAATAACATGAATATAATCGTTAAAAATATAACTATATATCGGGAATAATAACTGTATATAGTGGGCATAATACTATGTATAATCATGTACTATATAATAATGAATGTAATTGTTAAAAATATAACTGTATATAACGGGAATAATAACTGTATATAGCGGGCATAATACTATGTATAATCATGTACTGTATAATAATGAATGTAATTGTTAAAAATATAACTGTATATAACGGAAATAATAACTGTATATAGCGGGCATAATAACTGTATATAATGGGCATAACACTGTGTATAATCATGTATTGTATTATCATGACATTTTGGGGGATTGCTTGGTAAAAATGTTTCAGGATTTACTGTGAGGTCAAATCGTGACCTGGTCGAGTGCTGGAGGTGATAGAGTCGCGAGTCACTTGTATAGGTGTAAAAGAGATTTTGATTTGGGACTCCGCGGATCCAAGAAGAAGAAGGGGGATGAGCAAATCAGTACTGTGGCAGGAAGTGACTGCTTGATGACATCCAGGAGTAGCACTTACCTGCCCGAAGAAGAATCATGCTGTGAGGTCTGCCAGCGTCGCTGGATCGTTGGATGCGTAATATGCACTGTTTCTCATTTTTTGAAAGCCTCAGGGGGAGATTGTCTAAGGTAAAAACCCCGTTATCTGGGTTTTTACCGCATTTTGGGATGCTCTAAGCATCCCCCGCTGGGTTACCGCGGCGGGTGGCATCGCCTAAAAAATCTGGCGATGCCCCATAGAAGCCAATGGGCTTCTAACGCGAACCCACTGCCGCCCCGCACAGACCCCCGCCGCCCAGCACGGACCCCCGCCGCCCCGCATTGCCCCCTCACCTGTGTCCGGGCAGCACAGAGCTGTGCTGCCTGGACTTGTGACCTCCTCCCTGCACTGATCCTCTTCCGGGTGCAGGGAGGAGGAGAGCCCGGCGCAGCAGCGCCGGGTGTGGGAGGGAGGGGAGAGCCGCCGGGAACTGCTGTGACCCGGCGACTCTCACCGCAAAGGACAGCTCTTAAAGCAAGAGCTGTCCTTTGCTATAATTATCGCATATATTTATTTTGTCATAAAATAACATGAATGTAATCGTTAAAAATATAACTATATATCGGGAATAATAACTGTATATAGCGGGCATAATACTATGTATAATCATGTACTATATAATAATGAATGTAATTGTTAAAAATATAACTGTATATAACGGGAATAATAACTGTATATAGCGGGCATAATACTATGTATAATCATGTACTGTATAATAATGAATGTAATTGTTAAAAATATAACTGTATATAACGGAAATAATAACTGTATATAGCGGGCATAATAACTGTATATAATGGGCATAACACTGTGTATAATCATGTATTGTATTATCATGACATTTTGGGGGATTGCTTATTAAAAATGTATCATGATTTACTGTGAGGTCAAATCGTGACCTGGTCGAGTGCTGGAGGTGATAGAGTCGCAAGTCACTTGTATAGGTGTAAAAGAGATTTTGATTTGGGACTCCGCGGATCCAAGAAGAAGAAGGGGGATGAGCAAATCAGTACTGTGGCAGGAAGTGACTGCTTGATGACATCCAGGAGTAGCACTTACCTGCCCGAAGAAGAATCATGCTGTGAGGTCTGCCAGCGTCGCTGGATCGTTGGATGCGTAATATGCACTGTTTCTCATTTTTTGAAAGCCTCAAGGGGAGATTGTCTAAGGTAAAAACCCCGTTATCTGGGTTTTTACCGCATTTTGGGATGCTCTAAGCATCCCCCGCTGGGTTACCGCAGCGGGTGGCATCGCCTGAAAAATCTGGCGATGCCCCATAGAAGCCAATGGGCTTCTAACGCGAACCCACTGCCGCCCCGCACGGACCCCCGCCGCCCAGCACGGACCCCCGCCGCCCCGCATTGCCCCCTCACCTGTGTCCGGGCAGCACAGAGCTGTGCTGCCTGGACTTGTGACCTCCTCCCTGCACAGATCCTCTTCCGGGTGCAGGGAGGAGGAGAGCCCGGCGCAGCAGCGCCGGGTGTGGGAGGGAGGGGAGAGCCGCCGGGAACTGCTGTGACCCGGCGACTCTCACCGCAAATGACAGCTCTTAAAGCAAGAGCTGTCCTTTGCTATAATTATCGCATATATTTGTTTTGTCATAAAATAACATGAATGTAATCGTTAAAAATATAACTATATATCTGGAATAATAACTGTATATAGCGGGCATAATACTATGTATAATCATGTACTATATAAGTAGCCCATTACTTAAAATACCTTTGCATTACTTAACCATAAAACCCTTATCTAAAATAAGTGAGCCAACACCAAATAATTCACACGTACAAGAAATAAACACACTGACACCAGGAATTAAGTTTAAAAAGGTCAGAGAAATATTTATTAAAGACCTTGGAATCTAAACTAATAAATTTGGAATTTTGAAATTTGGGTTTTTGAGCCCTAACTTTAAACTAAAGGTTGGAGGATGGCAAAGACTAAGCCGCTACCAACACGCCAGCCCAGTCAACTTGATATATGTAAGAAAAGACAGAAACTGCAGGAGGGTTTCACCACCGCCTCCTAACTGGCACAACCTGCATCGTGAGGGTCTCACCACCCCTTAACCTGGCTGAGCCCTAAGCGGACGGTCCCGCAGGGGAACGCCCCCTGTCCACCCGCATGGGAAGGACCACCCGCCGTCCTACGAAAGGGATGGTGCCCCACGATGACCGCTTGTGCCCCCCTTTGACCGCTGGCTGGTAGCGACTTCCCGCCATGTTGGCTGGAAAGCCACAAAACAAAAAATTGTTTCAGCAGAAACCGCTTCTGCAAAAACCCAAGTTGCTCACCGGGATAACCATCCCTACAGATAAGCCCGAAAAATGGGGTGGGAGGGAGGGCTTCAAAATGGAAAAGAAGGAGGAGGTCACATGATCCTCTGACTTAAGTAACCTATGCCTGGCTACTCCCCCTAACCTCCTGATAGGTCCCTGCCTGATAACAGCTTGTATCCAGGCAGAAACAGACAACCTAAGTTTTACCCTTGCTGAACTTTCTGTGAACCTAAGTCAGGGCTCTTATAAGGCTTCTGGCTTATGCAGCCTTCAGCCTCTCTAAGTAGCCCATTACTTAAAATACCTTTGCATTACTTAACCATAAAACCCTTATCTAAAATAAGTGAGCCGACACCAAATAATTCACACGTACAAGAAATAAACACACGGACACCAGGAATTAAGTTTAAAAAGGTCAGAGAAATATTTATTAAAGACCTTGGAATCTAAACTAATAAATTTGGAATTTTGAAATTTGGGTTTTTGAGCCCTAACTTTAAACTAAAGGTTGGAGGATGGCAAAGACTAAGCCGCTACCAACACGCCAGCCCAGTCAACTTGATATATGTAAGAAAAGACAGAAACTGCAGGAGGGTTTCACCACCGCCTCCTAACTGGCACAACCTGCATCGTGAGGGTCTCACCACCCCTTAACCTGGCTGAGCCCTAAGCGGACGGTCCCGCAGGGGAACGCCCCCTGTCCACCCGCATGGGAAGGACCACCCGCCGTCCTACGAAAGGGATGGTGCCCCACGATGACCGCTTGTGCCCTCCTTTGACCGCTGGCTGGTAGCGACTTCCCGCCACCACAAGGTTAACTAACCGCAGCCGCCATCCCCAAAAGAAACAATATAACAACCCGGGAAAAAACCTAAGCAACTATTCAGGCCCACAAACGGTAGATATCTTCCAAGAACATGCAGTTTCCCGCAGGGGAAAGATGCACCCCATCCTCTCTATAGTACCTCACGTTATCCAGCACCAATGAAGGATGTCTTATCACACTACCCCCCATAGCCCTAACAAAAACGCCTATGGCGGAGTTCACTTTTTTCCTCGCCTTTTCAATAGCTGAAGTCCGGACCGCCCCCCTCCAATGGAATCGAGGGATAATTTCTGACCAAACTATCCTCACCTCAGGCCAATGCGCCCGTACAGCCACCAAATCAGACTTGATGCTTAAAATCAGGTCGATTCCTTTGACCATGCCCATATCATTGCCGCCCAGGTGGATGACCAACCATTGGGGACGGCCCCAATTCCTCTCATGCCTGAAAAGTTCGCTCAAGAACTCACCCCAGCGCATGCCCCTTACACCTATCCACCTGACCGTCCTGTCTCCTAGATAATCATGTGACCTCCTGCCCATTGGGTGTCTCCCTGCCCAATAAATGAAGGAATGGCCAATGAGCCATATCTGCCCCGAGGATTCCATTGCAACTGAAAAAAGAAGAATCCTTACCGTCAGTAACTTATCCAATAAACAAAACTTAAAAATACTCAACCCATGTGAAGGAGAAAACTTAAAAAACCTCCCGTGGACCTTGGTTTGCCAATTGAATTAAGGCCCCCTCGGAGGAAAAAGTAAAAGCAACCTTCACACCCACGATTCCTGAACGCTGTCGTTCAAAAACCGGGAGTAAACTTACGTTTTAGGGTTGGCGCAACAGGCGCAACTACAATTTATCTAATCTCACATAACTCTTATACGCATCAGACTTCCACCGGCCTAGCGCCTGGATCGCCCCTGGGGACAACCCAGCTGCCGCAGCCTGTGTAGCTGACCCAATCCGAAAGGAATGGGTACCATACTCTTGAGGCGGGAGCCCCAGCACACTCAGACAACGCTTTAATAAGGCTGAAAATTGAAACTTGGAGAGAGCAGACTTATCACCATGCAACAGAAACTGCCCCCCAACTCCTACTGGTCGGATCCCCAAATAAGACTGTGCCAACTGTAATGGGCAAATCTCTGGCTCGCCTTGCGCTTGCAAAATGACCCACTTACCTTTCCCAGCTTGATCCGTCTTGGATCTCGCTATCTTGCAACACACGCTATCGCTGCGCAGCTGCACCTCGCTGAAAAGCAACCCAGACTTACCATCCGTCTTGCTCTTGGCAACCAACTCGCTGACTCGAAACGCCCCGAAAAATGCGAAAACAAAAGCCGTGCGAAACAGGAGTATCTCGTAATCAGACTCGCCCACCTTTGCCAAGGCCCCCACTAAATTCTTTAATAAAGCCAAATCGATAGGCCGCCTCGCATCCTTTCCCACCGGAACCGCCCTAGCCCAACCTTTCATCGCTTTTCTCAGGACAAAAGACCGCGTGGGGTCCTCCTGACCCCGTATCCGTGAATGGAAAGCAATACCCGCAAGGGCAGTGGACATGGCCCCTTTTGCCCTCCCTGCTTTGAAGTGCTCCCAAGCAAAAACGCATAACCGATCCTCCAAGGACTCACCTTCCTGACCATACCTACCCAGAAAAGCCTGCCAATCCCTCCAAGCCGTGTCATAAGCCTTCTGCGTGGAAGGCGCCAAGGCATTTCTGGCCAATCCCACTATACCGGCTCGATAATCTGCCAGATATAATGTGGGCAGGTTAAGCCCTCTTCCGCGGCATCCGGCACCAACTCCCTAAACCTTTCCCACTGAAAACGAGACAGGTCATCTGCTATCTTGTTGTCGATGCCGGGAACGTGACATGCTGAGAAGACCACATTGAAACGCAGACATAGCAGAACCAAGTGCCTAAGTAACCGCAAGGCCAAAGGGCACGAAGTCCTTTGATTGTTAATGGTGTGCACAACCCCCATGTTGTCACAACGAAAAACAACCTGTTTGTCTGCCAATTCCCGGGCCCACAATTCCAATGCTACCACAATCGGAAACAATTCCAACAGCAGCAAATTCCTTGTGAAACCCCTGTCCACCCATGAGTCAGGCCACCCCGCAGCGCACCACTCCACCCCAAAGAACGCCCCAAAACCCACACTGCCCGATGCGTCAGTGAAAAGCTGCAAGGCACTATTATAACAAGGGGGAGATGGCCACAACACGACCCTGTTGAATGACTCCAAAAAGGAAGACCACACCCTCAAATCATCCCTGATTTCCTTGGATAGATACACCGAATGGTGCTGTCTAGCGACACCAGCGGTTGCCCTCTCCAACTTCCTGCTGAAGGCATGCCCCATAGGTATCACCCTACATGCAAAATTAAAACAGCCCAGCAAGGACTGAACCTGTTTCAGCCGCACCTTTCTTTTCGCCAGACAATCCTGTATGAGGCCCAACCATTTATGCACCTTGCTAGCCGGTAAACGACAACAACCTTCCCTCGTATCGATTTCGATTCCAAGGTAACACAAACAGTTTGTGGGGCCCTCGGTTTTACCCTCCGCAATGGGAACCCCCAACACCCCTAAAACCTTCTCAGTAGTCCCCAACAAAATCTTACAGACCGTACTACCCTCAGGACCTACAAAAAGGAAATCATCAAGATAGTGCGCAATACCCTGACAACCCGAAGCCCTTTGAATGCACCAATGAAGAAAACTGCTAAACTTTTCAAAATAAGCGCAAGACACCGAGCAGCCCATAGGCAAACACCTATCCACAAAGAAATCCCCTTCAAATTTAAAACCCAGAAACCGCAAGGATTCTGGGTGAATCGGGAGTAACCTGAAGGCTGACTCAATATCAACTTTAGCCATTAAAGCATTCCGCCCACACTCTTGAACCAAGCCCAACGCCTCCTCAAACAACTGGTACTTAACTCTGCAAAGCTCCTCGGGTATGGCATCATTAACCGAACCCCCTTGTGGGTGCGAAAGATGCTGTATTAATCTAAACTTACCCGGGGTGCTTTTGGGAACCACCCCAACCGGGGAAATACACAAACCTTGCAAAGGTGGGACACTAAATGGGCCACACATGCGCCCCAGCCTGATTTCCCCAACCACCTTCTCCAGAACAATGTGGGGGAAATCCCTGGCCGATTTCAAATTCCTAGATGCCACCACCTGAACTGAACCCCTGATGGGCAACCTAAACCCAAAACTGAAACCCTCCCATAAAAACCGAGCCACCTCGGCATCGGGATACCCTTTGAGCCACTTAGCAAGCTCGGAAACCACAACCGGCGAATACGCCTTACTTGTGACTTCCCCCGGTTTCCCCGGCGTCAGATGACTTCCCAGCTGGGGCTGCCGAGCAGTCCTTTGCTGGATGGTTGCCCCCGCAAACTCTGCAGGAGTGACGAAAACGACAGTTCGCCCCTCTGGTGCATTTCCCATCATTAAACGCAAAGCACTTGCCCTTACCCACTATCTTAGAGGCTGGCGATGCCGCAACCACCGGTTTCTTCACCGCCCCCTTCCCCGGGGGCTTGGTCTGCTGCGTGACCTCCAACCAGACCTCCACATCCTTGAACCCCATGGGCAGCACTGAGTTACCATCCTGCTTACGACGAAATTTTTCGTCATAGTCTCTCCAGGAGTAACCCTTCGTTTTTAGGTACATCTCATGTACCAAAAACAAGTATTTCAACACATTCGGATACTCTGAAGGCCTGGTTTCCGCATAACAGGCTGCAAAAACCAAGAACCCCCTCAACCACTGGTGAAAATTCCTAAATGCGTTCTCCCCAATCCCATCTGCCTTTTTTGCCTAATCAAAGGCCTGTCTCATGTCATCCGTCAGGGTGAACATGTCCACATACTTCCCTTTCTTAATCTTTTCTCTCATCCTCTTACGGAGACCCCTAGTAACCGCGGTATTCGCACAATGCACCATTTCGGTAAACAACGGAGGGTCCGTAGGAGGTGGTGCCGTACTTGCCACCTTGTCCTTACTCGATGCCTTAGCCACATGACGCGCAATGAGCCTAGCTAGCTTACGCGGACGACGCGGGGAATCCGACCCCACGCTGGTGCTATCACTATCAGACGAATCACATGATGAATAAGTAACAGCACACTCACCAGCCCCTGACGTCCCCGGAACTTCGTCGGCCGCAACGGCCAACCCGGAACCTGCCGATGTTGATCCCGCTGTCGTCCTTATTTCTTCTCTGATGTCCCTACTTCTCCTTCTGGAAACGACCGTTGATGCTAGCACGCTTGTATCCTGCGAACACACAACTGGGAGGGGGGAAGACGGCAACAAACTGCCCCTACCTCCTGCCCCCACTGGCGAGGCCAATGGAGGGGGAGGTGGAGCTGACACAGTGGTACTGGGTGGGGGCCCCCTTGGCATGGGGGGGACCCCCGCTGGCGAAAAAACACTTTGCCCCCCCAGCACACCACCCCCAACCTGGAGCCATGAACCGCCCTGGCCCCTTGGGGATGGCCAGGGACCTGCGGGGACAAAACCTTGATCCCAACCATACCCGGTGGAACTATGGGGGCTGTACCCCTGTGCCCCAGTAGCCCACAGGAGCGGCTGACTTGTGGGGACACCCATCATGCCCGTGGAAAATTGCGGCCCGACACCCTGTACCGCCTGGTGCCTCCAGGGTGAAATCTGTGGCCATGCCCCGAACCCCCACCCAAAGGGGGCTGAAAATACGGGGAGCTCGTAGAGGGCCACTGCCCGGGGAAACCCCCAGAGGGGGAAAAATGGGCCAACGGTCCCGGTGGGGCCCCTTGCCAAGAAGGCGTGGACATGCCCCCCCCCCATGACGTTGTGGGATGTACCCCTAAGTGGGGGCCCTGCAACTGCACAGATGTTGCCACTGTACTTCTGGAGTACAACATCTGCCCTAGCGCCCCAGAACCCATGGGCATACCTGCCGAAAAAACCACTGGGTTCCAGGGTGGATCAACCCCTAAAACCCTCCCAACGTTCTCCAGGGGATTTGTCCCTATACTTGTGTGAGGCAGGTTGATACCCCCCAGGCCAGAGGTGACCCCAACTCTGGGATCCCTAACCCCCATGCTAGCAGCAGCTGTTGCTGCAGACCCCCATGGCCCCCCTGGGACCATGCCTCCACCCCCTCCAGCCCGGGCACTGGAGCTTCCTTGTGACACACTCCCCCCCTCCCCACTGCCCCCTGCCCGTGGAAACAAATTCTCCCCCCCCCCCAGCAGCTGCCCCTTCAGTGCCTCTCCCCGCACGGGAAGAGACTGCCTGCACATTGTTCAAATTTAACTCTCCAGGCCGCGCGCCCTCCGGCGTCTCGGCCTGAACTGACAGAACGGGAGCAGCCAGGCTCCCCGACTCCGGCACTGATGACGCTGGCATCGCGTCAGCCGGCGCCGGGGCCTGCTGCGCTCCCGGAGGTCCCTGAGAAGCCAGCAGCGGTGCCGCGAGCCTCGCGCCAGCCGGCGCCAAGGCCCGCGACAACCCCTCCACCCCGTCCTCTGCCTGCATGGATGACGCGGGCCTCGCGCCGGCCAGCGCAGGGTCCCGCGTCATCACCTCAGACCCGTCCGCCGCCTGAGTCTCACCGAGAGCTTCAGGCGCCGGGCTGGAAGTACTCAGCGTCGCGTCCGAAGCGGACGCGACCTGAGGTACAAGGGGGGCCAAAACACCCGCCGAGGGACCCGGAGAAGCCCGGACAGCGGCGCCCAGACTACCTACCGGCTCCCCGACGGGGGCAGCCGCGAGCGCGACCCCTGGTGCAGCGCTGGCCACGCTCACCAGGGACTCCCTTGTAACCGGCGCCAGCAGCAGCCCCGGAGCCAGGCTCACCTCAGGTGAGCCTGCCTGAGTGGAGGCCTCCTGCACCCCCAACACCCTCACCCGTGGACGGCGGTACCCCGCCGCAGCTAACGGGCGGGCCGCATCCACACGGCGGCGGGGGGGGGGGGGGCAGAGCGCCTCGGACGGGGCATAATTCAATAAAGAGTGACAGCAAAGGACAAAAGTTCTCTTACCTGAGATCCAAACGCAGGACTCCAGCACTTCAAAATGGAAAAGAAGGAGGAGGTCACATGATCCTCTGACTTAAGTAACCTATGCCTGGCTACTCCCCCTAACCTCCTGATAGGTCCCTGCCTGATAACAGCTTGTATCCAGGCAGAAACAGACAACCTAAGTTTTACCCTTGCTGAACTTTCTGTGAACCTAAGTCAGGGCTCTTATAAGGCTTCTGGCTTATGCAGCCTTCAGCCTCTCTAATAATGAATGTAATTGTTAAAAATATAACTGTATATAACGGGAATAATAACTGTATATAGCGGGCATAATACTATGTATAATCATGTACTGTATAATAATGAATGTAATTGTTAAAAATATAACTGTATATAACGGAAATAATAACTGTATATAGCGGGCATAATAACTGTATATAATGGGCATAACACTGTGTATAATCATGTATTGTATTATCATGACATTTTGGGGGATTGCTTGGTAAAAATGTTTCAGGATTTACTGTGAGGTCAAATCGTGACCTGGTCGAGTGCTGGAGGTGATAGAGTCGCGAGTCACTTGTATAGGTGTAAAAGAGATTTTGATTTGGGACTCCGCGGATCCAAGAAGAAGAAGGGGGATGAGCAAATCAGTACTGTGGCAGGAAGTGACTGCTTGATGACATCCAGGAGTAGCACTTACCTGCCCGAAGAAGAATCATGCTGTGAGGTCTGCCAGCGTCGCTGGATCGTTGTATGCGTAATATGCACTGTTTCTCATTTTTTGAAAGCCTCAGGGGGAGATTGTCTAAGGTAAAAACCCCGTTATCTGGGTTTTTACCGCATTTTGGGATGCTCTAAGCATCCCCAGCTGGGTTACCGCGGCGGGTGGCATCGCCTGAAAAATCTGGCGATGCCCCATAGAAGCCAATGGGCTTCTAATGCGAACCCACTGCCGCCCCGCACAGACCCCCGCCGCCCCGCATTGCCCCCTCACCTGTGTCCGGGCAGCACAGAGCTGTGCTGCCTGGACTTGTGACCTCCTCCCTGCACTGATCCTCTTCCGGGTGCAGGGAGGAGGAGAGCCCGGCGCAGCAGCGCCGGGTGTGGGAGGGAGGGGAGAGCCGCCGGGAACTGCTGTGACCCGGCGACTCTCACCGCAAAGGACAGCTCTTAAAGCAAGAGCTGTCCTTTGCTATAATTATCGCATATATTTATTTTGTCATAAAATAACATGAATATAATCGTTAAAAATATAACTATATATCGGGAATAATAACTGTATATAGCGGGCATAATACTATGTATAATCATGTACTATATAATAATGAATGTAATTGTTAAAAATATAACTGTATATAACGGGAATAATAACTGTATATAGCGGGCATAATACTATGTATAATCATGTACTGTATAATAATGAATGTAATTGTTAAAAATATAACTTTATATAACGGAAATAATAACTGTATATAGCGGGCATAATAACTGTATATAATGGGCATAACACTGTGTATAATCATGTATTGTATTATCATGACATTTTGGGGGATTGCTTGGTAAAAATGTTTCAGGATTTACTGTGAGGTCAAATCGTGACCTGGTCGAGTGCTGGAGGTGATAGTCGCGAGTCACTTGTATAGGTGTAAAAGAGATTTTGATTTGGGACTCCGCGGATCCAAGAAGAAGAAGGGGGATGAGCAAATCAGTACTGTGGCAGGAAGTGACTGCTTGATGACATCCAGGAGTAGCACTTACCTGCCCGAAGAAGAATCATGCTGTGAGGTCTGCCAGCGTCGCTGGATCGTTGGATGCGTAATATGCACTGTTTCTCATTTTTTGAAAGCCTCAGGGGGAGATTGTCTAAGGTAAAAACCCCGTTATCTGGGTTTTTACCGCATTTTGGGATGCTCTAAGCATCCCCCGCTGGGTTACCGCGGCGGGTGGCATCGCCTGAAAAATTTGGCGATGCCCCATAGAAGCCAATTGGCTTCTAACGTGAACCCACTGCCGCCCCGCACAGACCCCCGCCGCCCAGCACGGACCCCCGCCGCCCCGCATTGCCCCCTCACCTGTGTCCGGGCAGCACAGAGCTGTGCTGCCTGGACTTGTGACCTCCTCCCTGCACTGATCCTCTTCCGGGTGCAGGGAGGAGGAGAGCCCGGCGCAGCAGCGCCGCGTGTGGGAGGGAGGGGAGAGCCGCCGGGAACTGCTGTGACCCGGCGACTCTCACCGCAAAGGACAGCTCTTAAAGCAAGAGCTGTCCTTTGCTATAATTATCGCATATATTTATTTTGTCATAAAATAACATGAATGTAATCGTTAAAAATATAACTATATATCGGGAATAATAACTGTATATAGCGGGCATAATACTATGTATAATCATGTACTATATAATAATGAATGTAATTGTTAAAAATATAACTATATATAACGGGAATAATAACTGTATATAGCGGGCATAATACTATGTATAATCATGTACTGTATAATAATGAATGTAATTGTTAAAAATATAACTGTATATAACGGAAATAATAACTGTATATAGCGGGCATAATAACTGTATATAATGGGCATAACACTGTGTATAATCATGTATTGTATTATAATGACATTTTGGGGGATTGCTTGGTAAAAATGTTTCAGGATTTACTGTGAGGTCAAATCGTGACCTGGTCGAGTGCTGGAGGTGATAGAGTCGCGAGTCACTTGTATAGGTGTAAAAGAGATTTTGATTTGGGACTCCGCGGATCCAAGAAGAAGAAAGGGGATGAGCAAATCAGTACTGTGGCAGAAAGTGACTGCTTGATGACATCCAGGAGTAGCACTTACCTGCCCAAAGAAGAATCATGCCGTGAGGTCTGCCAGCGTCGCTGGATCGTTGGATGCGTAATATGCACTGTTTCTCATTTTTTGAAAGCCTCAGGGGGAGATTGTCTAAGGTAAAAACCCCGTTATCTGGGTTTTTACCGCATTTTGGGATGCTCTAAGCATCCCCAGCTGGGTTACCGCGGCGGGTGGCATCGCCTGAAAAATCTGGCGATGCCCCATAGAAGCCAATGGGCTTCTAACGCGAACCCACTGCCGCCCCGCACAGACCCCCGCCGCCCCGCATTGCCCCCTCACCTGTGTCCGGGCAGCACAGAGCTGTGCTGCCTGGACTTGTGACCTCCTCCCTGCACTGATCCTCTTCCGGGTGCAGGGAGGAGGAGAGCCCGGCGCAGCAGCGCCGCGTGTGGGAGGGAGGGGAGAGCCGCCGGGAACTGCTGTGACCCGGCGACTCTCACCGCAAAGGACAGCTCTTAAAGCAAGAGCTGTCCTTTGCTATAATTATCGCATATATTTATTTTGTCATAAAATAACATGAATGTAATCGTTAAAAATATAACTATATATCGGGAATAATAACTGTATATAGCGGGCATAATACTATGTATAATCATGTACTATATAATAATGAATGTAATTGTTAAAAATATAACTATATATAACGGAAATAATAACTGTATATAGCGGGCATAATACTATGTATAATCATGTACTGTATAATAATGAATGTAATTGTTAAAAATATAACTGTATATAACGGAAATAATAACTGTATATAGCGGGCATAATAACTGTATATAATGGGCATAACACTGTGTATAATCATGTATTGTATTATCATGACATTTTGGGGGATTGCTTGGTAAAAATGTTTCAGGATTTACTGTGAGGTCAAATCGTGACCTGGTCGAGTGCTGGAGGTGATAGAGTCGCGAGTCACTTGTATAGGTGTAAAAGAGATTTTGATTTGGGACTCCGCGGATCCAAGAAGAAGAAAGGGGATGAGCAAATCAGTACTGTGGCAGAAAGTGACTGCTTGATGACATCCAGGAGTAGCACTTACCTGCCCAAAGAAGAATCATGCCGTGAGGTCTGCCAGCGTCGCTGGATCGTTGGATGCGTAATATGCACTGTTTCTCATTTTTTGAAAGCCTCAGGGGGAGATTGTCTAAGGTAAAAACCCCGTTATCTGGGTTTTTACCGCATTTCGGGATGCTCTAAGCATCCCCCGCTGGGTTACCGCGGCGGGTGGCATCGCCTGAAAAATCTGGCGATGCCCCATAGAAGCCAAAGGGCTTCTAACACGAACCCACTGCCGCTCCGCACGGACCCCCGCCGCCCAGCACGGACCCCCGCCACCCCGCATTGCCCCCTCACCTGTGTCCGGGCAGCACAGAGCTGTGCTGCCTGGACTTGTGACCTCCTCCCTGCACTTATCCTCTTCCGGGTGCAGGGAGGAGGAGAGCCCGGCGCAGCAGCGCCGGCTGTGGGAGGGAGGGGAGAGCCGCCGGGAACTGCTGTGACCCGGCGACTCTCACCGCAAAGGACAGCTCTTAAAGCAAGAGCTGTCCTTTGCTATAATTATCGCGTATATTTGTTTTGTCATAAAATAACATGAATGTAATCGTTAAAAATATAACTATATATCGGGAATAATAACTGTATATAGCGGGCATAATACTATGTATAATCATGTACTATATAATAATGAATGTAATTGTTAATAATATAACTGTATATAACGGGAATAATAACTGTATATAGCGGGCATAATACTATGTATAATCATGTACTGTATAATAATGAATGTAATTGTTAAAAATATAACTGTATATAGCGGGCATAATAACTGTATATAATGGGCATAACACTGTGTATAATCATGTATTGTATTATCATGACATTTTGGGGGATTGCATGGTAAAAATGTTTCAGGATTTACTGTGAGGTCAAATCGTGACCTGGTCGAGTGCTGGAGGTGATAGAGTCGCGAGTCACTTGCATAGGTGTAAAAGAGATTTTGATTTGGGACTCCGCGGATCCAAGAAGAAGAAGGGGGATGAGCAAATCAGTACTGTGGCAGGAAGTGACTGCTTGATGACATCCAGGAGTAGCACTTACCTGCCCGAAGAAGAATCATGCTGTGAGGTCTGCCAGCGTCGCTGGATCGTTGGATGCGTAATATGCACTGTTTCTCATTTTTTGAAAGCCTCAGGGGGAGATTGTCTAAGGTAAAAACCCCGTTATCTGGGTTTTTACCGCATTTTGGGATGCTCTAAGCATCCCCCGCTGGGTTACCGCGGCGGGTGGCATCGCCTGAAAAATCTGGCGATGCCCCATAGAAGCCAATGGGCTTCTAACGCGAACCCACTGCCGCCCCGCACAGACCCCCGCCGCCCCGCATTGCCCCCTCACCTGTGTCCGGACAGCACAGAGCTGTGCTGCCTGGACTTGTGACCTCCTCCCTGCACTGATCCTTTTCCGGGTGCAGGGAGGAGGAGAGCCCGGCGCAGCAGCGCCGGGTGTGGGAGGGAGGGGAGAGCCGCCGGGAACTGCTGTGACCCGGCGACTCTCACCGCAAAGGACATCTCTTAAAGCAAGAGCTGTCCTTTGCTATAATTATCGCATATATTTATTTTGTCATAAAATAACATGAATATAATCGTTAAAAATATAACTATATATCGGGAATAATAACTGTATATAGCGGGCATAATACTATGTATAATCATGTACTATATAATAATGAATGTAATTGTTAAAAATATAACTGTATATAACGGGAATAATAACTGTACATAGCGGGCATAATACTATGTATAATCATGTACTGTATAATAATGAATGTAATTGTTAAAAATATAACTGTATATAACGGAAATAATAACTGTATATAGCGGGCATAATAACTGTATATAATGGGCATAACACTGTGTATAATCATGTATTGTATTATCATGACATTTTGGGGGATTGCTTAGTAAAAATGTTTCAGGATTTACTGTGAGGTAAAATCGTGACCTGGTCGAGTGCTGGAGGTGATAGTCGCGAGTCACTTGTATAGGTGTAAAAGAGATTTTGATTTGGGACTCCGCGGATCCAAGAAGAAGAAGGGGGATGAGCAAATCAGTACTGTGGCAGGAATTGACTGCTTGATGACATCCAGGAGTAGCACTTACCTGCCCGAAGAAGAATCATGCTGTGAGGTCTGCCAGCGTCGCTGGATCGTTGGATGCGTAATATGCACTGTTTCTCATTTTTTGAAAGCCTCAGGGGGAGATTGTCTAAGGTAAAAACCCCGTTATCTGGGTTTTTACCGCATTTTGGGATGCTCTAAGCATCCCCCGCTGGGTTACCGCGGCGGGTGGCATCGCCTGAAAAATCTGGCGATGCCCCATAGAAGCCAATGGGCTTCTAACGCAAACCCACTGCCGCCCCGCACAGACCCCCGCCGCCCAGCACGGACCCCCGCCGCCCCGCATTGCCCCCTCACCTGTGTCCGGGCAGCACAGAGCTGTGCTGCCTGGACTTGTGACCTCCTCCCTGCACTGATCCTCTTCCGGGTGCAGGGAGGAGGAGAGCCCGGCACAGCAGCGCCGGGTGTGGGAGGGAGGGGAGAGCCGCCGGGAACTGCTGTGACCCGGCGACTCTCACCGCAAAGGACAGCTCTTAAAGCAAGAGCTGTCCTTTGCTATAATTATCGCATATATTTATTTTGTCATAAAATAACATGAATATAATCGTTAAAAATATAACTATATATCGGGAATAATAACTGTATATAGCGGGCATAATACTATGTATAATCATGTACTATATAATAATGAATGTAATTGTTAAAAATATAACTGTATATAACGGGAATAATAACTGTATATAGCGGGCATAATACTATGTATAATCATGTACTGTATAATAATGAATGTAATTGTTAAAAATATAACTGTATATAACGGAAATAATAACTGTATATAGCGGGCATAATAACTGTATATAATGGGCATAACACTGTGTATAATCATGTATTGTATTATCATGACATTTTGGGGGATTGCTTAGTAAAAATGTTTCAGGATTTACTGTGAGGTCAAATCGTGACCTGGTCGAGTGCTGGAGGTGATAGTCGCGAGTCACTTGTATAGGTGTAAAAGAGATTTTGATTTGGGACTCCGCGGATCCAAGAAGAAGAAGGGGGATGAGCAAATCAGTACTGTGGCAGGAAGTGACTGCTTGATGACATCCAGGAGTAGCACTTACCTGCCCGAAGAAGAATCATGCTGTGAGGTCTGCCAGCGTCGCTGGATCGTTGGATGCGTAATATGCACTGTTTCTCATTTTTTGAAAGCCTCAGGGGGAGATTGTCTAAGGTAAAAACCCCGTTATCTGGGTTTTTACCGCATTTTGGGATGCTCTAAGCATCCCCCGCTGGGTTACCGCGGCGGGTGGCATCGCCTGAAAAATCTGGCGATGCCCCATAGAAGCCAATGGGCTTCTAACGTGAACCCACTGCCGCCCCGCACAGACCCCCGCCGCCCAGCACGGACCCCCGCCGCCCCGCATTGCCCCCTCACCTGTCTCCGGGCAGCACAGAGCTGTGCTGCCTGGACTTGTGACCTCCTCCCTGCACTGATCCTCTTCCGGGTGCAGGGAGGAGGAGAGCCCGGCGCAGCAGCGCCGCGTGTGGGAGGGAGGGGAGAGCCGCCGGGAACTGCTGTGACCCGGCGACTCTCACCGCAAAGGACAGCTCTTAAAGCAAGAGCTGTCCTTTGCTATAATTATCTATCGCATATATTTATTTTGTCATAAAATAACATGAATGTAATCGTTAAAAATATAACTATATATCGGGAATAATAACTGTATATAGCGGGCATAATACTATGTATAATCATGTACTATATAATAATGAATGTAATTGTTAAAAATATAACTGTATATAACGGGAATAATAACTGTATATAGCGGGCATAATACTATGTATAATTATGTACTGTATAATAATGAATGTAATTGTTAAAAATATAACTGTATATAACGGAAATAATAACTGTATATAGCGGGCATAATAACTGTATATAATGGGCATAACACTGTGTATAATCATGTATTGTATTATCATGACATTTTGGGGGATTGCTTGGTAAAAATGTTTCAGGATTTACTGTGAGGTAAAATCGTGACCTGGTCGAGTGCTGGAGGTGATAGAGTCGCGAGTCACTTGTATAGGTGTAAAAGAGATTTTGATTTGGGACTCCGCGGATCCAAGAAGAAGAAGGGGGATGAGCAAATCAGTACTGTGGCAGGAAGTGACTGCTTGATGACATCCAGGAGTAGCACTTACCTGCCCGAAGAAGAATCATGCTGTGAGGTCTGCCAGCGTCGCTGGATCGTTGGATGCGTAATATGCACTGTTTCTCATTTTTTGAAAGCCTCAGGGGGAGATTGTCTAAGGTAAAAACCCCGTTATCTGGGTTTTTACCGCATTTTGGGATGCTCTAAGCATCCCCCGCTGGGTTACCGCGGCGGGTGGCATCGCCTGAAAAATCTGGCGATGCCCCATAGAAGCCAATGGGCTTCTAACGTGAACCCACTGCCGCCCCGCACAGACCCCCGTCGCCCAGCACGGACCCCCGCCGCCCCGCATTGCCCCCTCACCTGTCTCCGGGCAGCACAGAGCTGTGCTGCCTGGACTTGTGACCTCCTCCCTGCACTGATCCTCTTCCGGGTGCAGGGAGGAGGAGAGCCCGGCGCAGCAGCGCCGCGTGTGGGAGGGAGGGGAGAGCCGCCGGGAACTGCTGTGACCCGGCGACTCTCACCGCAAAGGACAGCTCTTAAAGCAAGAGCTGTCCTTTGCTATAATTATCGCATATATTTATTTTGTCATAAAATAACATGAATGTAATCGTTAAAAATATAACTATATATCGGGAATAATAACTGTATATAGCGGGCATAATACTATGTATAATCATGTACTATATAATAATGAATGTAATTGTTAAAAATATAACTGTATATAACGGGAATAATAACTGTATATAGCGGGCATAATACTATGTATAATCATGTACTGTATAATAATGAATGTAATTGTTAAAAATATAACTGTATATAACGGAAATAATAACTGTATATAGCGGGCATAATAACTGTATATAATGGGCATAACACTGTGTATAATCATGTATTGTATTATCACGACATTTTGGGGGATTGCTTGGTAAAAATGTTTCAGGATTTACTGTGAGGTCAAATCGTGACCTGGTCGAGTGCTGGAGGTGATAGAGTCGCGAGTCACTTGTATAGGTGTAAAAGAGATTTTGATTTGGGACTCCGCGGATCCAAGAAGAAGAAGGGGGATGAGCAAATCAGTACTGTGGCAGGAAGTGACTGCTTGATGACATCCAGGAGTAGCACTTACCTGCCCGAAGAAGAATCATGCTGTGAGGTCTGCCAGCGTCGCTGGATCGTTGGATGCGTAATATGCACTGTTTCTCATTTTTTGAAAGCCTCAGGGGGAGATTGTCTAAGGTAAAAACCCCGTTATCTGGGTTTTTACCGCATTTTGGGATGCTCTAAGCATCCCCCGCTGGGTTACCGCGGCGGGTGGCATCGCCTGAAAAATCTGGCGATGCCCCATAGAAGCCAATGGGCTTCTAACGCAAACCCACTGCCGCCCCGCACAGACCCCCGCCGCCCAGCACGGACCCCTGCCGCCCCGCATTGCCCCCTCACCTGTGTCCGGGCAGCACAGAGCTGTGCTGCCTGGACTTGTGACCTCCTCCCTGCACTGATCCTCTTCCGGGTGCAGGGAGGAGGAGAGCCCGGCGCAGCAGCGCCGCGTGTGGGAGGGAGGGGAGAGCCCCCGGGAACTGCTGTGACCCGGCGACTCTCACCGCAAAGGACAGCTCTTAAAGCAAGAGCTGTCCTTTGCTATAATTATCGCATATATTTATTTTGTCATAAAATAACATGAATGTAATCGTTAAAAATACAACTATATATCGGGAATAATAACTGTATATAGCGGGCATAATACTATGTATAATCATGTACTATATAATAATGAATGTAATTGTTAAAAATATAACTGTATATAACGGGAATAATAACTGTATATAGCGGGCATAATACTATGTATAATCATGTACTGTATAATAATGAATGTAATTGTTAAAAATATAACTGTATATAACGGAAATAATAACTGTATATAGCGGGCATAATAACTGTATATAATGGGCATAACACTGTGTATAATCATGTATTGTATTATCACGACATTTTGGGGGATTGCTTGGTAAAAATGTTTCAGGATTTACTGTGAGGTCAAATCGTGACCTGGTCGAGTGCTGGAGGTGATAGAGTCGCGAGTCACTTGTATAGGTGTAAAAGAGATTTTGATTTGGGACTCCGCGGATCCAAGAAGAAGAAGGGGGATGAGCAAATCAGTACTGTGGCAGGAAGTGACTGCTTGATGACATCCAGGAGTAGCACTTACCTGCCCGAAGAAGAATCATGCTGTGAGGTCTGCCAGCGTCGCTGGATCGTTGGATGCGTAATATGCACTGTTTCTCATTTTTTGAAAGCCTCAGGGGGAGATTGTCTAAGGTAAAAACCCCGTTATCTGGGTTTTTACCGCATTTTGGGATGCTCTAAGCATCCCCCGCTGGGTTACCGCGGCGGGTGGCATCGCCTAAAAAATCTGGCGATGCCCCATAGAAGCCAATGGGCTTCTAACGCGAACCCACTGCCGCCCCGCACAGACCCCCGCCGCCCCGCATTGCCCCCTCACCTGTGTCCGGGCAGCACAGAGCTGTGCTGCCTGGACTTGTGACCTCCTCCCTGCACTGATCCTCTACCGGGTACAGGGAGGAGGAGAGCCCGGCGCAGCAGCGCCGGGTGTGGGAGGGAGGGGAGAGCCGCCGGGAACTACTGTGACCCGGCGACTCTCACCGCAAAGGACAGCTCTTAAAGCAAGAGCTGTCCTTTGCTATAATTATCGCATATATTTATTTTGTCATAAAATAACATGAATGTAATCGTTAAAAATATAACTATATATCGGGAATAATAACTGTATATAGCGGGCATAATACTATGTATAATCATGTACTATATAATAATGAATGTAATTGTTAAAAATATAACTGTATATAACGGGAATAATAACTGTATATAGCGGGCATAATACTATGTATAATCATGTACTGTATAATAATGAATGTAATTGTTAAAAATATAACTGTATATAACGGAAATAATAACTGTATATAGCGGGCATAATAACTGTATATAATGGGCATAACACTGTGTATAATCATGTATTGTATTATCATGACATTTTGGGGGATTGCTTGGTAAAAATGTTTCAGGATTTACTGTGAGGTCAAATCGTGACCTGGTCGAGTGCTGGAGGTGATAAAGTCGCGAGTCACTTGTATAGGTGTAAAAGAGATTTTGATTTGGGACTCCGCGGATCCAAGAAGAAGAAGGGGGATGAGCAAATTAGTACTGTGGCAGGAAGTGACTGCTTGATGACATCCAGGAGTAGCACTTACCTGCCCGAAGAAGAATCATGCTGTGAGGTCTGCCAGCGTCGCTGGATCGTTGGATGCGTAATATGCACTGTTTCTCATTTTTTGAAAGCCTCAGGGGGAGATTGTCTAAGGTAAAAACCCCGTTATCTGGGTTTTTACCGCATTTTGGGATGCTCTAAGCATCCCCCGCTGGGTTACCGCAGCGGGTGGCATCGCCTGAAAAATCTGGCGATGCCCCATAGAAGCCAATGGGCTTCTAACGCGAACCCACTGCCGCCCCGCACGGACCCCCGCCGCCCAGCACGGACCCCCGCCGCCCCGCATTGCCCCCTCACCTGTGTCCGGGCAGCACAGAGCTGTGCTGCCTGGACTTGTGGCCTCCTCCCTGCACTGATCCTCTTCCGGGTGCAGGGAGGAGGAGAGCCCGGCGCAGCAGCGCCGGGTGTGGGAGGGAGGGGAGAGCCGCCGGGAACTGCTGTGACCCGGCGACTCTCACCGCAAAGGACAGCTCTTAAAGCAAGAGCTGTCCTTTGCTATAATTATCGCATATATTTATTTTGTCATAAAATAACATGAATATAATCGTTAAAAATATAACTATATATCGGGAATAATAACTGTATATAGCGGGCATAATACTATGTATAATCATGTACTATATAATAATGAATGTAATTGTTAAAAATATAACTGTATATAACGGGAATAATAACTGTATATAGCGGGCATAATACTATGTATAATCATGTACTGTATAATAATGAATGTAATTGTTAAAAATATAACTGTATATAACGGAAATAATAACTGTATATAGCGGGCATAATAACTGTATATAATGGGCATAACACTGTGTATAATCATGTATTGTATTATCATGACATTTTGGGGGATTGCTTAGTAAAAATGTTTCAGGATTTACTGTGAGGTCAAATCGTGACCTGGTCGAGTGCTGGAGGTGATAGTCGCGAGTCACTTGTATAGGTGTAAAAGAGATTTTGATTTGGGACTCCGCGGATCCAAGAAGAAGAAGGGGGATGAGCAAATCAGTACTGTGGCAGGAAGTGACTGCTTGATGACATCCAGGAGTAGCACTTACCTGCCCGAAGAAGAATCATGCTGTGAGGTCTGCCAGCGTCGCTGGATCGTTGGATGCGTAATATGCACTGTTTCTCATTTTTTGAAAGCCTCAGGGGGAGATTGTCTAAGGTAAAAACCCCGTTATCTGGGTTTTTACCGCATTTTGGGATGCTCTAAGCATCCCCCGCTGGGTTACCGCAGCGGGTGGCATCGCCTGAAAAATCTGGCGATGCCCCATAGAAGCCAATGGGCTTCTAACGCGAACCCACTGCCGCCCCGCACGGACCCCCGCCGCCCAGCACGGACCCCCGCCGCCCCGCATTGCCCCCTCACCTGTGTCCGGGCAGCACAGAGCTGTGCTGCCTGGACTTGTGGCCTCCTCCCTGCACTGATCCTCTTCCGGGTGCAGGGAGGAGGAGAGCCCGGCGCAGCAGCGCCGGGTGTGGGAGGGAGGGGAGAGCCGCCGGGAACTGCTGTGACCCGGCGACTCTCACCGCAAAGGACAGCTCTTAAAGCAAGAGCTGTCCTTTGCTATAATTATCGCATATATTTATTTTGTCATAAAATAACATGAATATAATCGTTAAAAATATAACTATATATCGGGAATAATAACTGTATATAGCGGGCATAATACTATGTATAATCATGTACTATATAATAATGAATGTAATTGTTAAAAATATAACTGTATATAACGGGAATAATAACTGTATATAGCGGGCATAATACTATGTATAATCATGTACTGTATAATAATGAATGTAATTGTTAAAAATATAACTGTATATAACGGAAATAATAACTGTATATAGCGGGCATAATAACTGTATATAATGGGCATAACACTGTGTATAATCATGTATTGTATTATCATGACATTTTGGGGGATTGCTTAGTAAAAATGTTTCAGGATTTACTGTGAGGTCAAATCGTGACCTGGTCGAGTGCTGGAGGTGATAGTCGCGAGTCACTTGTATAGGTGTAAAAGAGATTTTGATTTGGGACTCCGCGGATCCAAGAAGAAGAAGGGGGATGAGCAAATCAGTACTGTGGCAGGAAGTGACTGCTTGATGACATCCAGGAGTAGCACTTACCTGCCCGAAGAAGAATCATGCTGTGAGGTCTGCCAGCGTCGCTGGATCGTTGGATGCGTAATATGCACTGTTTCTCATTTTTTGAAAGCCTCAGGGGGAGATTGTCTAAGGTAAAAACCCCGTTATCTGGGTTTTTACCGCATTTTGGGATGCTCTAAGCATCCCCCGCTGGGTTACCGCGGCGGGTGGCATCGCCTGAAAAATCTGGCGATGCCCCATAGAAGCCAATGGGCTTCTAACGTGAACCCACTGCCGCCCCGCACAGACCCCCGCCGCCCAGCACGGACCACCGCCGCCCCGCATTGCCCCCTCACCTGTCTCCGGGCAGCACAGAGCTGTGCTGCCTGGACTTGTGACCTCCTCCCTGCACTGATCCTCTTCCGGGTGCAGGGAGGAGGAGAGCCCGGCGCAGCAGCGCCGCGTGTGGGAGGTAGGGGAGAGCCGCCGGGAACTGCTGTGACCCGGCGACTCTCACCGCAAAGGACAGCTCTTAAAGCAAGAGCTGTCCTTTGCTATAATTATCGCATATATTTATTTTGTCATAAAATAACATGAATATAATCGTTAAAAATATAACTATATATCGGGAATAATAACTGTATATAGCGGGCATAATACTATGTATAATCATGTACTATATAATAATGAATGTAATTGTTAAAAATATAACTGTATATAACGGGAATAATAACTGTACATAGCGGGCATAATACTATGTATAATCATGTACTGTATAATAATGAATGTAATTGTTAAAAATATAACTGTATATAACGGAAATAATAACTGTATATAGCGGGCATAATAACTGTATATAATGGGCATAACACTGTGTATAATCATGTATTGTATTATCATGACATTTTGGGGGATTGCTTAGTAAAAATGTTTCAGGATTTACTGTGAGGTAAAATCGTGACCTGGTCGAGTGCTGGAGGTGATAGTCGCGAGTCACTTGTATAGGTGTAAAAGAGATTTTGATTTGGGACTCCGCGGATCCAAGAAGAAGAAGGGGGATGAGCAAATCAGTACTGTGGCAGGAATTGACTGCTTGATGACATCCAGGAGTAGCACTTACCTGCCCGAAGAAGAATCATGCTGTGAGGTCTGCCAGCGTCGCTGGATCGTTGGATGCGTAATATGCACTGTTTCTCATTTTTTGAAAGCCTCAAGGGGAGATTGTCTAAGGTAAAAACCCCGTTATCTGGGTTTTTACCGCATTTTGGGATGCTCTAAGCATCCCCCGCTGGGTTACCGCGGCGGGTGGCATCGCCTGAAAAATCTGGCGATGCCCCATAGAAGCCAATGGGCTTCTAACGCAAACCCACTGCCGCCCCGCACAGACCCCCGCCGCCCAGCACGGACCCCCGCCGCCCCGCATTGCCCCCTCACCTGTGTCCGGGCAGCACAGAGCTGTGCTGCCTGGACTTGTGACCTCCTCCCTGCACTGATCCTCTTCCGGGTGCAGGGAGGAGGAGAGCCCGGCACAGCAGCGCCGGGTGTGGGAGGGAGGGGAGAGCCGCCGGGAACTGCTGTGACCCGGCGACTCTCACCGCAAAGGACAGCTCTTAAAGCAAGAGCTGTCCTTTGCTATAATTATCGCATATATTTATTTTGTCATAAAATAACATGAATATAATCGTTAAAAATATAACTATATATCGGGAATAATAACTGTATATAGCGGGCATAATACTATGTATAATCATGTACTATATAATAATGAATGTAATTGTTAAAAATATAACTGTATATAACGGGAATAATAACTGTATATAGCGGGCATAATACTATGTATAATCATGTACTGTATAATAATGAATGTAATTGTTAAAAATATAACTGTATATAACGGAAATAATAACTGTATATAGCGGGCATAATAACTGTATATAATGGGCATAACACTGTGTATAATCATGTATTGTATTATCATGACATTTTGGGGGATTGCTTAGTAAAAATGTTTCAGGATTTACTGTGAGGTCAAATCGTGACCTGGTCGAGTGCTGGAGGTGATAGTCGCGAGTCACTTGTATAGGTGTAAAAGAGATTTTGATTTGGGACTCCGCGGATCCAAGAAGAAGAAGGGGGATGAGCAAATCAGTACTGTGGCAGGAAGTGACTGCTTGATGACATCCAGGAGTAGCACTTACCTGCCCGAAGAAGAATCATGCTGTGAGGTCTGCCAGCGTCGCTGGATCGTTGGATGCGTAATATGCACTGTTTCTCATTTTTTGAAAGCCTCAGGGGGAGATTGTCTAAGGTAAAAAACCCGTTATCTGGGTTTTTACCGCATTTTGGGATGCTCTAAGCATCCCCCGCTGGGTTACCGCGGCGGGTGGCATCGCCTGAAAAATCTGGCGATGCCCCATAGAAGCCAATGGGCTTCTAACGTGAACCCACTGCCGCCCCGCACAGACCCCCGCCGCCCAGCACGGACCCCCGCCGCCCCGCATTGCCCCCTCACCTGTCTCCGGGCAGCACAGAGCTGTGCTGCCTGGACTTGTGACCTCCTCCCTGCACTGATCCTCTTCCGGGTGCAGGGAGGAGGAGAGCCCGGCGCAGCAGCGCCGCGTGTGGGAGGGAGGGGAGAGCCGCCGGGAACTGCTGTGACCCGGCGACTCTCACCGCAAAGGACAGCTCTTAAAGCAAGAGCTGTCCTTTGCTATAATTATCTATCGCATATATTTATTTTGTCATAAAATAACATGAATGTAATCGTTAAAAATATAACTATATATCGGGAATAATAACTGTATATAGCGGGCATAATACTATGTATAATCATGTACTATATAATAATGAATGTAATTGTTAAAAATATAACTGTATATAACGGGAATAATAACTGTATATAGCGGGCATAATACTATGTATAATTATGTACTGTATAATAATGAATGTAATTGTTAAAAATATAACTGTATATAACGGAAATAATAACTGTATATAGCGGGCATAATAACTGTATATAATGGGCATAACACTGTGTATAATCATGTATTGTATTATCATGACATTTTGGGGGATTGCTTGGTAAAAATGTTTCAGGATTTACTGTGAGGTAAAATCGTGACCTGGTCGAGTGCTGGAGGTGATAGAGTCGCGAGTCACTTGTATAGGTGTAAAAGAGATTTTGATTTGGGACTCCGCGGATCCAAGAAGAAGAAGGGGGATGAGCAAATCAGTACTGTGGCAGGAAGTGACTGCTTGATGACATCCAGGAGTAGCACTTACCTGCCCGAAGAAGAATCATGCTGTGAGGTCTGCCAGCGTCGCTGGATCGTTGGATGCGTAATATGCACTGTTTCTCATTTTTTGAAAGCCTCAGGGGGAGATTGTCTAAGGTAAAAACCCCGTTATCTGGGTTTTTACCGCATTTTGGGATGCTCTAAGCATCCCCCGCTGGGTTACCGCGGCGGGTGGCATCGCCTGAAAAATCTGGCGATGCCCCATAGAAGCCAATGGGCTTCTAACGTGAACCCACTGCCGCCCCGCACAGACCCCCGTCGCCCAGCACGGACCCCCGCCGCCCCGCATTGCCCCCTCACCTGTCTCCGGGCAGCACAGAGCTGTGCTGCCTGGACTTGTGACCTCCTCCCTGCACTGATCCTCTTCCGGGTGCAGGGAGGAGGAGAGCCCGGCGCAGCAGCGCCGCGTGTGGGAGGGAGGGGAGAGCCGCCGGGAACTGCTGTGACCCGGCGACTCTCACCGCAAAGGACAGCTCTTAAAGCAAGAGCTGTCCTTTGCTATAATTATCGCATATATTTATTTTGTCATAAAATAACATGAATGTAATCGTTAAAAATATAACTATATATCGGGAATAATAACTGTATATAGCGGGCATAATACTATGTATAATCATGTACTATATAATAATGAATGTAATTGTTAAAAATATAACTGTATATAACGGGAATAATAACTGTATATAGCGGGCATAATACTATGTATAATCATGTACTGTATAATAATGAATGTAATTGTTAAAAATATAACTGTATATAACGGAAATAATAACTGTATATAGCGGGCATAATAACTGTATATAATGGGCATAACACTGTGTATAATCATGTATTGTATTATCACGACATTTTGGGGGATTGCTTGGTAAAAATGTTTCAGGATTTACTGTGAGGTCAAATCGTGACCTGGTCGAGTGCTGGAGGTGATAGAGTCGCGAGTCACTTGTATAGGTGTAAAAGAGATTTTGATTTGGGACTCCGCGGATCCAAGAAGAAGAAGGGGGATGAGCAAATCAGTACTGTGGCAGGAAGTGACTGCTTGATGACATCCAGGAGTAGCACTTACCTGCCCGAAGAAGAATCATGCTGTGAGGTCTGCCAGCGTCGCTGGATCGTTGGATGCGTAATATGCACTGTTTCTCATTTTTTGAAAGCCTCAGGGGGAGATTGTCTAAGGTAAAAACCCCGTTATCTGGGTTTTTACCGCATTTTGGGATGCTCTAAGCATCCCCCGCTGGGTTACCGCGGCGGGTGGCATCGCCTGAAAAATCTGGCGATGCCCCATAGAAGCCAATGGGCTTCTAACGCAAACCCACTGCCGCCCCGCACAGACCCCCGCCGCCCAGCACGGACCCCTGCCGCCCCGCATTGCCCCCTCACCTGTGTCCGGGCAGCACAGAGCTGTGCTGCCTGGACTTGTGACCTCCTCCCTGCACTGATCCTCTTCCGGGTGCAGGGAGGAGGAGAGCCCGGCGCAGCAGCGCCGCGTGTGGGAGGGAGGGGAGAGCCCCCGGGAACTGCTGTGACCCGGCGACTCTCACCGCAAAGGACAGCTCTTAAAGCAAGAGCTGTCCTTTGCTATAATTATCGCATATATTTATTTTGTCATAAAATAACATGAATGTAATCGTTAAAAATATAACTATATATCGGGAATAATAACTGTATATAGCGGGCATAATACTATGTATAATCATGTACTATATAATAATGAATGTAATTGTTAAAAATATAACTGTATATAACGGGAATAATAACTGTATATAGCGGGCATAATACTATGTATAATCATGTACTGTATAATAATGAATGTAATTGTTAAAAATATAACTGTATATAACGGAAATAATAACTGTATATAGCGGGCATAATAACTGTATATAATGGGCATAACACTGTGTATAATCATGTATTGTATTATCACGACATTTTGGGGGATTGCTTGGTAAAAATGTTTCAGGATTTACTGTGAGGTCAAATCGTGACCTGGTCGAGTGCTGGAGGTGATAGAGTCGCGAGTCACTTGTATAGGTGTAAAAGAGATTTTGATTTGGGACTCCGCGGATCCAAGAAGAAGAAGGGGGATGAGCAAATCAGTACTGTGGCAGGAAGTGACTGCTTGATGACATCCAGGAGTAGCACTTACCTGCCCGAAGAAGAATCATGCTGTGAGGTCTGCCAGCGTCGCTGGATCGTTGGATGCGTAATATGCACTGTTTCTCATTTTTTGAAAGCCTCAGGGGGAGATTGTCTAAGGTAAAAACCCCGTTATCTGGGTTTTTACCGCATTTTGGGATGCTCTAAGCATCCCCCGCTGGGTTACCGCGGCGGGTGGCATCGCCTAAAAAATCTGGCGATGCCCCATAGAAGCCAATGGGCTTCTAACGCGAACCCACTGCCGCCCCGCACAGACCCCCGCCGCCCCGCATTGCCCCCTCACCTGTGTCCGGGCAGCACAGAGCTGTGCTGCCTGGACTTGTGACCTCCTCCCTGCACTGATCCTCTACCGGGTACAGGGAGGAGGAGAGCCCGGCGCAGCAGCGCCGGGTGTGGGAGGGAGGGGAGAGCCGCCGGGAACTACTGTGACCCGGCGACTCTCACCGCAAAGGACAGCTCTTAAAGCAAGAGCTGTCCTTTGCTATAATTATCGCATATATTTATTTTGTCATAAAATAACATGAATGTAATCGTTAAAAATATAACTATATATCGGGAATAATAACTGTATATAGCGGGCATAATACTATGTATAATCATGTACTATATAATAATGAATGTAATTGTTAAAAATATAACTGTATATAACGGGAATAATAACTGTATATAGCGGGCATAATACTATGTATAATCATGTACTGTATAATAATGAATGTAATTGTTAAAAATATAACTGTATATAACGGAAATAATAACTGTATATAGCGGGCATAATAACTGTATATAATGGGCATAACACTGTGTATAATCATGTATTGTATTATCATGACATTTTGGGGGATTGCTTGGTAAAAATGTTTCAGGATTTACTGTGAGGTCAAATCGTGACCTGGTCG